>NC_083762.1:53800708-54138788 GCF_963514075.1 Conger conger
CTTCTTTTTAGGACTGTGATAGAATGAAATGTCAAGGGTGTTGAAATATTAAAAACGGAGAACAGATCTCCTTTCAACAGGCTGTTGCCTGCGCCATGACTTGTCGATGACAGAAAAGGAGCTGTCCTGGGCAGACAGCGAAGGGAAAATTGCGACAGAGCCCCTAGACTGAACAGCCTCCTTATGGATCCCTCACTGCCTTGCTTCTAAAGCATAAAGGATAAAACAGTATTTTACATGCAACTGGCATGGCATTTGAAGAGGATCTGTTAGTCCATGATGTAAATGCATTGTATGTATTTGATCCTGGGTTTGGAGTCTGGGGCAGGGGTCACATCTGGCAGTTGGCATGAGACATGACCTGATGGCTTCAACAGATAGAGGAAAATACACTAAAAATGAATTTTCACAAATTCCAAAATACCTCCAAAATGAATGTATCAACGACAACACTGTCTACATGGCGGAGTAAATGATGTCATGGATGAGTAGGTCGTTTTGCTGGTGGCACAGAGTTTACACCATATAAATATGACGCAAGTTCAAGAGGCAACATGCAAGTATGTATTTCATATATAGTCAGGTCCATAAATATTGGGACATGGACACAATTCTCCTCTTTACATACTTTAACTGCAGACTTTCAGCTTTAATTTGAGGGTATTTACATCCAAATCAGGTGAACGGTGTAGGAATTACAACAGTTTCTATATGTGCCTCCCACTTTTTAAGGGACCAAAAGTAATGGGGACAATTGGCTGCTCAGCTGTTCCATAGCCAGGTGTGTGTTATTCCCTCATTATCTCATTTACAAGGAGCAGATAAAAGGTCTAGAGTTGATTTCAAGTGTGCTATTTGCATTTGGAATCTGTTGCTGTCAACTCTCGATATGAGATCCAAAGAGCTGTCACTATCGGTGAAGCAAGCCATCATTAGGTAGAAAAATCAAAACAAACCCATCAGAGAGATAGCAAAAACAAAGAACGAATGCACCGGTGAGCTCAGCAACACCAAAAGACCCGGAAGACCACGGAAAACAACTGTGGTGGATGACAGAAGAATTATTTCCTGGTGAAGAAAACCCCTTCACAACAGTTGGCCAGATCAAGAACACTCTCCAGGAGGTAGGTGTATGTGTGTCAAAGTCAACAATCAAGAGAAGACTTCACCAGAGTGAATACAGAGGTTCACCACAAGATGTAAACCATTGGTGAGCCTCAAAAACAGGAAGACCAGATTAGAGTTTGCCAAAGAACATCTAAAAAAGCCTTTACAGTTCTGGAACAACATCCTATGGACAGATGAGACAAAGATCAACTTGTACCAGAATGATGGGAAGAGAAGAGTATGGAGAAGGAAAGGAACTGCTCATGATCCAAAACATACCACCTCATCAGTGAAGCATGGTGGTGGTAGTGTCATGGCGTGGGCGTGGGCAGATGGACAATGACCCGAAGCATACTGCGAAAGCAACCAAAGAGTTTTTTAAGGCAAAGAAGTGGAATGTTATGCAATGGCCAAGTCAATCACCTGACCTGAATCCGATTAAACATGCATTTCACTTGCTGAAGACAAAACTGAAGGGAAAATGCCCCAAGAACAAGCAGGAACTAATTTCAAATCCATTGTGGTGGTGTATAGAGCCAAAAAGATGAGAATTGTGTCGATGTCCCAATATTTATGGAACCTGACTGTATGTACATATATAATCACAGGTGACTTCATGTTGTCAATACAGTGGGGTCCTATCAGGCAGAGGAAGCTAAATTGAACGTCTTTCTTTGGTTCTATGTGGGTTTCAAAAAATCTTCATTTTTCTAAATGTAAAGAAAAATAAATCATTGTAAGAAAAAGTGACATATTCTCCATTTTCTCCATTTACCATTGTTGGCATTTTGAGGTGATGTTTTTAATTCAGTGGCGGTTTGTTGTATTTCAATAATACTGTAAAGAATGAGCTACAGGAGTTAGCCAGTATAGACAAAAAAAGACTGCACCAAACACCAACTAATAAAATAAATGTTTGCTCCTGCTTTGCCCTATCTGTACCTCAGCTGATAGTGACCATGTTGGGCACATGATAAATGTCGCTAGCTTTTAATGACTTTCTAAAATGTGGAAGTTTGGGAATACAAATATAATTAATATTCTGGTTCTCCACCTAAAGGTAGCATTTGGCACGAAAATAGTGTAGCCTTTAATAACATAATGATAAATTCAAAAGCTCTTTGGCAGCTAATCCCTAACCATTTCCTCATCTCCAAACTCACTTTCTCCTAAATACGTTTATACTTAGTTGATCTTCCAATGCTAAAGGGAATATACAAAAGCAGCAATTATGCCATTTGTAATTATCTTCATTCTTGTTGCAATTTGATCTATGATACATTTGGATATATCCAGGGACAGCTCAAGGCATACTGTAAACAGATCAAGAAACTGCTCACAAGTTCCTCATTTATGTACATGCAGTAATAATCTACACTATAAGAAAAATGTAAGAGATTCTCAATTGAGCTAATACAGTAGCCGACATAATACAAGTTTTGTGAACCCTCCACATCAATATCATGAATATGATCAATAATTATGAGTGTATGAATCTTGAGTTTAAGAATAAACATTTTCACTTCAGGCATAACAATTTTAAATATCTTGTATCAAGTTCAATTTTAGGAATTGGTGTTACTTTTTGCAATTCGCCTATAAGTGTTTCATGTTCTAACTTCTTTGTATCCATCCATTCACTTCTACATATCAGTTTTTTCCTCAAGGTAAGAAATATGCCACTCGAGTAGCCTACGGCCCAAGCTGCACTGCTATTGGCTCATTTTTGCATACTATGACCCTTTTACAGGAAGAGAAGGCTAGAACCTAGGTACAGAAACTTGGGTAGACCCGGAAACTGGACAAGAGACAAAACTGAAAAGGACTAACTAACAGGCACAAAATGACAGTGACAGGAAGGAAGTACATATAAGGAGTGGGAGGCAGAGACACAAAATGGAGCACAGGTGAAACAAATGAATGAGGGTGAATGAAACAGAAAACATACTACGGTGAGCACAGGGTAAAAGTCCACCAAAAAGCTAAGGACTTAATGGAGAACAGAGAAACACAGATGGCAACAGACATGACACTGGGTATGTTAAACTCCCTTTGTAGTATATCCCCATGGATGCAGACCTGGCTACAGCTAGTCATGTCAGTTAAGACACACTACACCAGGGATCTCAGAATCGAATTCTGGAGGGCTGCTGTGTGTTTTTGTGATATCCTATCAATCAGCCGCCATAATAGGCCTAGGAAACAAGGTACGCAGACTCCTTAGCCAATCGATTACTTCAATTAAGCATTCAGACACACATATAGAAACACATCAAAAGTACAGCAGACATCATTACTTGGTGTTTAAGAAAAAAAACATAAAACATACAGTAGCTCTTCATTATTGAGACTAGACCGTAAAACTTTAAATTCTATATATTACAAAGTTAAATTCTATTATATTTGGAGGGTGGAGGGGTTCAGTGTGAAATACTGGCTCTGACACACCTGTCAGAAACAAATTACATTGCTAAAGAAACAAGCACAGCATTTACTCCTGAAAAATGCATCACAATGATGGCAAGTAATTTGGCTCATAAGTCTTTGACAAGATTACCATTACTGAAGGAAGGCAATAGCAAGCAATGAAGAATTGTAGCAAAGGTTTCTAAATTTGCCATGGGATTACATATTAAATCAGGGAATTAAGGCACACATTCACAGTTTCTGAAAGCAGTTGGTACAAATTACCATGAAGAGATATTTGACAAATTGTATTGAATTCCTGTTAGTGCTGCACAATGGAAAGGGATGTAGGTTCATCAAGCTGTGGTTTTCAGTCTGCATGGTTAAAAATCATTGGTCAAAATATAATCTAACTGTATTATTCATCGAGAGTGTTTGGGAGTGCAAATGGGGGAAAGATTTGGTGATGAATAACAAAAAGATACATTCTAAAAAGAGCTCTGTTCATTGTTTTTATGTTAAGCAAAAAAGATTGCTTTCATTAGTGAAATGGTGTTCTGTGTTGCTTGCAGTCTTGTAAGTGTCACCACAGTACAAGATGCTTAGAAATAATCTACCAGTCAGAGACTCCATTTTCAGGGACGATAGTAAAAAGTATTTACTCCATAACAGAACATTTAAAAAGTTATATGCATTGGATTGCAGTAAACCAGAGCCTTAAACCAGAGATTATGATTGGTAGTAATTAGCTTGTACAATTTTACAAACTTTCTTCAGTGAACTCTGTTTAGACCAGCAACTCTAGTTAATAAACTCTCAATCACTCAATCAAGATATATATTGTTTACCATTTTATATAATTATGACAGAATTAAGTGCTGTGAAACCAAAAATGGAGAGCTGCCACATACTATGAGTAACTCACTGATTGGTTCAATTTGATAGATAGATTGATGATAGATTGATTTGAGAGATTGATGTAGCCTTTGCTAGGTTGAAGAAATCTCACTTTTTATCATTTTTAGAATTTTATTTTCACATTTTTAGAATTTTATTTTCACAAAGCCCTGAATTACTGGATGAAAAGACCCAAGATAATTTGGCAAAACTGGAAATATGTCGAGCAGTCGATTAGGAATATCCTTGAAAATAATGGGAAGTGAACCCTCCTTGTATTTATAGCTGGATTTTACACCAGGGAACCAAATTAAGGCTATGGGCTTATACAACTGGTACTTGCAGTTCAGCCGCAGGACAAAGGCTGCACACTGTTGCTCTCTCAGATATCATAACTGCAAAGTTACATGTGGATTTTCAGTTCAACCTGTTTGCTTTATGAAATGTGAAAGAACTGGTCATCCATGTCTCCATAATGGATTCAACAGCATACACAAATAAACCTATTTAGCACTTCTTTAGCATATCTTGAGAAAATGTATTTTGAACCTCATCCCCAATTAAATAAGACATACACAGTGGAATCTTTGGCCAGTGGCAGAGGCTCAGTACTCAGCGTAACGTGCAGATTGTTTGCTTTAATGTAACAGTATTTACATCTATATTGGGTGAACCGTGTAGGAATCATGGCCCTTTAGTTCAGCAATTTTAGGGGACCAAAAGTAAATGGACTAATAAGGTCATCAGAAATTCTTTGCATTCAATGACTGCCTGAAGTCTGTGACTCACGGACATCACCAGATGCTGGGAATTTTCCCTAGTGAGGCTCTGCCAGGCCTGTAATGCAGCCACTTCAGCTGGGACCAAATGAATATCGAGTCAGAAAGTGGTAAACAAAAGACACTTCAAGATGTATGCCAGACCACATACAGATCCTGTATGTAAGAAAATATATCCTGCTGTGTCGTCTCATCAAAATGAGCACACACTTTGCTTTCCTTCTTATTTGATTCTAAAGCACTCTATATGGAATTCCCTGCAAGAAGTAAAACCAACCATGATTTTCACTAGAAGTGCTGCACCACACAGCTTCTGTTCACTTTACCAGCAGTCTGTGGTACTTTATGTATGGTGTGATAAATTAAACCTATGAAACCTATGAGAAGCAAAACAGAAAAAACTGAAGAAGTAAATCCATAAAAAGCGGAATTGGCTTCTCGTTTTTTAAACAGGTGTTTGTCATCAGAGATAAACTATGGCAAGTTAGAAATGCTCATTGGGCAGATATAGTAGCATGAAAAGCACTTTATGTATCTTTCTGTGACAGCTGCTTTGGAGAAGAGTGTCCAACCAAATTAATAAATAATAAAGGTAAGCATAGCAGGCCACAGAGAATAATATCACCTGCCCAGTGAATTGATCCCAGATCACTTCTAAACTTTCGCAACAAATTTTGGATAATGATTCTCATCCGACCAATAGTAAGGATGCTCGGCATAGTAGGAAGAGAGCTGGTACTTCACCCCACTTGTGAAAAATGGCTGGTTCACTTCAATGGGTTTGATCGGGGTGGGGGTCTCAGAGACTTGCCTCTCACTGTACTCACTCCTGTGATAATCAGGGGCCCTATTCAATAGCCTCTGTCACATCTGAACATACAGTAAACAAAAATGTGCGCACCCCTGGTCAAAAAGCCTTTTACGTTTAATATCAAAGTGAACAGAAGTGAAGCTGACCTCTAAATGGTGCAACACCTCTAGCTCAGAAATATTCTTCAGACTCCTTGCATGTATGGCATGTTTGACATCTCTCCACAGATTTTCAATATTATTCAAGTCTGGGGACTGTGGTGGCCATTCCGAAATCTTCATCTGTTTTTCCTGGATGTATTTCATGGTTGAAACACAACCCCACAGCATAATGGATCCACCTCCATGCTCCACAGTTGGCAAGGTGTTCTTCTCTATACTGGCTTCACCCTTTGTTTTCCAAACATACCTTCTTTGGTGGTTTTAAAAAAGGAAAAGTTTGGTTTCATCAGGCCAAACCATATTTTTCCAAAAGGCTTCAGGCTTCTCAATGTTTTCTTTTGCATATTTCAGATGCTTAATTTTGTGTTGAGGTCGTAGGAAAGGCTTATTTCTGGCAACCCATGTAGGTCTTTGTTGTTAGTACATTGTATTGTTGTCCTGTGAACAGACCTTTTGCAGTGAAGTGTGGGTCATTCTGAGCATTTCTCTCCAGGTCTCGGAAGCATTTCTTACAGACCTTGCGCTTGAATTCAACTATTCCATTTATCTTACATTTTCTAATAATGTTTCTGACAGTAGAAATAGGTAGTTTAAAACATTGAGAGTTTTTGTAGCCTTCTCCTTCTTGGTGGAAATGAACCATCTTCATTCTGAAATCCTTGGACAACTGTTTAGAGTTGCTCCATGAAAAGTTCAGCCCTGTAATTATACTTAACTGACACTTTGAAGCCCTAACCAGTAAATCACCTGGGTGTAGGCCTTCTTAAGTAACAGTGAATAATCCAAAAGGGTTCTCAAACTTTGCACAATTGAAATAAAAAGCAATCTTGGTTGATATTTCGCAGAAAGGTCCATTTAGAGTTCAGGTTTGCTTTCGATAATACAGATTCATTGTAACAGAATTTAAACGGAAGGGGTGCCCATATTTGTGTGTATGTGTATGAATGGGTAAATTAGAAACATCAGTTGTACAGTGCTTTTCATAAAGGCACTATATATATTGCAACCATTAGATGACAGATGCAAATTTCAGCTTTTATTTCCTGGTATTTTTTATCTAGATTTGTTAAACAACTTAGAACATATCCCCTTTTGTATCAGACCACCCCATTTTTAGGTGAGCAAAATTATTGGAACATGTGACTGACAGGTGTTTTTCTTGTTGTCCAGATGTGCCCTGTTAGTTTGATTGGTTAAACAATAAATAGTTGGTGGTTAAGGTACATGACTGGGACCCACAAGGTGGGTGGTTCAATCCCCGGTGTAGCCACAATCAGATCCACTCAGCCATTGGGCCCTTGAGCAAGGCCCTTAACCCTGCATTGCTCCAGGGGGATTGTCTCCTGCTTAGTCTAATTACTGTACGTCACTCTGGATAAGAGCGTCTGCCAAATTTCATTAATGTAATGTTATGTCATTTATGTTGGAAAAGATAAACCAACGAAGATCAGAGAGCTGTCTTAGGGAGAAAAGCAGGCCATTTTGAAGCTTAGAAAAGAGGGGAAATCTATTGCACAAGCACTGGGGATATTGGAATGTCCTGAATAAGAAAGAATCTGCTGGTGTACTGAGCAACAGACATTGGACAAGTCGACCAAGGAAAATATCAGCAGTTGATGACCGAAACATTGTAAGAGCTGTGAAAAAAACTCCCAGAACATCAGTCAGTGACATCACAAACAATCTCCACAGGGCACGGGTGAGGGTATCTCAATCAACCGTTTGAAGAAGACTTAGAGAGCGGCAATAAACAGGCTGGACCACAACATGCGAACCACTCATCAGTAGTAAGAATCGGAAGGCGGGATTACAGTTTGCAAAGAAGTACAGAGATGAGCCACAAAAGTTCTGGAACAACGTTTCATGGACTGATGAGACCGGGCCATGTGCTCTACTGAAGTGATGGCCAGAGTGTGGTTGCTTCTGGAGTGGGCTCAGTAATCATTATTGATGATGTAACTCATGATGGTAGCAGCAGGATTAATTCAGAATGCTACAAAAACATTCTTTCTGCCAATTTACGGAGAAATGTGTCCGAACTAATTGGGAAGAACTTTATCATGCCGACAATGACCCAGAACACACTGCCAACACAATAAAGGACTTCATTAGGGAGAAAAAGTGGAAGGTTTTAAACAGACCAAGTCAATCACCAGACCTTAACCCAATTGAAGGGAAAAACCCCCCAAAACAAACAACTTAAAGAGGCTGCAGTAAAAGCCTGGAAAAGCATCACAAAAGAATAATGCAACACTTGGGTGATGTCAATGGGTCACAGGCTTGATACAGTTATCGCAAGCAAGGGATATGCTACCAAATATTAAGTGTTATTTACTTTAATTTACTTATACTCTCTGTTCCAATACTTTTACACCTAAAGATGTGGTCTGATACCAAAGTTGCTATGTTTTAAGTAGTTTAACAAAACCAGGAAATAAAAGCTGAAATTCTGAACTCTTGTCTCATGTTCATCTTTTTTTTTTAATCTAAACCTCAAATGTATTCAGTGTATTGCAAAAATAAAGCAATTGGCCTTGCTGTTCATATACTTTTTACTTACTGTACATGAGTAAACGGCTCTTTCGGGAGGGCAGGGAGACCATTTTGCTGATGGTAAATGAGCAGGGGAAAGCACAGCCATAGTCTATCTTTCCGGGGGGTAGAATACGCACCACTGCGTGAAAGGATGTTGATTGGAGGGGAGCACAAAAATGACAAAATACACGCTGGCTGGCACACAATGGTGTAAAATCGCAGTTTCCAGGAACTGGCTGGAAAAACAGAAAAACATATATCCTATATATTTTTTGCATATACACCTTTATTAGGTATTATTTGTCTGCTGCTGTTGCCTATCCACTTAGAGGTTTCACGTGTTGTATGTGCTCAGAGATGTTCTTCTGCATACCACTGTTGTAATGTGTGGTTATTTGAGTTCCTGTCACCTTCCTGACAGCTTTGACCAGTCTGGCCTTTCTCCTCTTCTCTCATTAACAAGGCATTTTTGCCCCAGAACTGCTGCTCACTGGATGTTTTGTTTTTTGTACCATTCTCTGCAAACTAGAGACTGTTCGGCATGAAAATCACAGGAGATCAGGAGTTTCTGAGATACTCAAACTACCCTGTCTGGCACCAACAATCATTCCACAGTCAAAGTCACTCAGATTATATTTCTTCCCCATTCTGACATTTGGTCTGAAAAACAGCTGAACCTCTTGGTCATGTCTGCATGCTTTTATGCATTTAGTTGCTGCCACATGATTGGCTGATTAAATATTTGTATTAACAAGCTGATGTACAGGTCTACCTAATAAAGTGCTCACTGAGTGTATACTTCAAGACGTGTTCGTATGGTTATGAAGAATTGCCTAAATTGAAGAAAAAGTGAATTTTAATTTCAGCATGTCTTTAAGCCAACCCTGAATCTGGGAAAGGTGAGGTACAGTACATCCTCATGCACAAGTAGGCTAGTCAAGAATAGCTCTGGATTTTTTAAAGGGTACCTGTACCCTAAATGAGCATGTATTCAGCAATATGTCTGCTCACTGAAGTGTTACGGGACTGATGTAGTCTGATGAAATAAATGAAATATGTTGTTATGTGTGACTTATTTAGCTTACGGGAATGGGAAAAGTTTTTTTATGATATATTCAACCGATCTAGGCATATGCTCATTTTGGATTCAAGTACCCTTTACATACACATGCACGCACAGACACACACACATGGTCCTGGTAAATGCTGAATTTCTATGCCTATACAGTAAATGCCCTAGATTCTAAACAAATTGCACACATTCAGTCCATTCACACAAGTATCTGCTAGGACATATTCAGGGACACAGAAAGCAGCATCTCCTCCAGATTTAAAGGCTGCCCACAATGACAGAAAAAAAACAGCACTAAGCCAGTAGTTTTCCTCTGCTTTTTGTATGAGTCTGATTTAAAATATTATCATAACTAGTCGATGTGAATGCCCCACACTCCCAAAGACGAAAAAAAAAAAAGTAGGTACTTTCCAAAAACATATGTGCTTCCTATAGAGATTAACTGAATACACTACCCTTATGCATAACAGAGACTTCTCCATTGTTTCAACAGCAACACACGCATGCACACAAACGGCAGGCAGGCCGGAGAAAAGATTTTTGCTGCATTGTCCTGTGGATAATCTGTTGACACATATTGTTTGCATTCGTCTGGTTAGATCCTGGCCATGTGCTAGCATGTGCTCGCTCATTCAAAAAAAAAAGCAAATCAGTGTTGGCACCCGCGATTTGTGACACCAGGGCGAGGAATCGCCCTGACGTTGCTGGAGCTGGGATGTAGCTAACTCGACGGTCATGCTGAGCAACTCCCGGGGGTTGCCTCCCCTACATTACAATATATCCGCCGTCACGGTTATTGATGGGGACCTCGGCATTCCCGATGACTTCTCATACCGCCAGTAATGACTCTCATTCCACGTCACATGCTGTGGGAAGCAGCCTAACCCACATTGAAGGGGTTCCCTGCCAGCCCAAAAGGATTCTGACATAATAGGGCCACAATAACAACGGCACCAGCAAAACAGTAATGGTAGAGAGAAAGAAAGAGGGAGGCAGGGAGAAGCTTCCTAAACCACAAACCCAACCTCTTTCATTTCTCCCTCCTTTCACATATACGTAGGTCCAGTGAATGTACAAATACAGTGCAGGCCCTATGTATTTGGACAGTTGGTACAATTTCTGTTCTTTTATCTCTGTAGCCCAGCACATTGGTTTTGAAATGAAGCCATGAATGTGAGGCTATCCCCTTTAATTTGAGGGAATTGTCATCCATAGAAATGACATTCCTTTTCATACTTATGTCCCCATTATACAGGACCAAAAGTAATTGGACAGTTGGCTTCTCAGCTTCTTCTCAAATAAGTTGTATTCAATTGCTTCCAGAAATTGTACCAACTGTCCAAATGCATACGGACTGCACTGTACATTGCAACCAAAATACACTCACTGAGCACTTTATTAGGAACTTATTAATGTGACTATTAGCCAATTGTATGGCAGGAGTCCAATTAATAAAATCATGCAGATACGGGTAAGGAGCTTCAGTTAATGTTCACATCAACCCTCAGAATGGAGAAAGAATTTGAACTGAGTGTTTTTGACCATGGCATGATTGTTCGTGCCAGACAGGCTGGTTTGAGAATTTATGTCACTGCTGATCTCCTAGGATTTTCACACACAACAGTCTCTAGAGTTTACTCAGAATAGTGAAAAAAACAAAAAACATCCAGTGAGCAGCAGTTCTGCAGACGGAAACGCCTTGTTAATGAGAAAGGTCAACGGAGAGGGGCCAGACTGGTCGAAGCTGACAGGAAGGTGACAGTAATGGAAATAACCACAGTGGTATGCAGAAGAGCATCTCTGAACACACAACCTCTAAGTGAATAGGTTACAGCATCAGAAGACTTAATAAGTCTAAAAATTAAGTCTAAAATAAAGAGCACTGAGTGTATGTCTCCCCTGTTGACCGATTTGCCAAAGAGTTTGTCGTAGAGCACTGCATACAAAGCAGTGACGAGCAGCTGCCGCCACACCTCTGTGATGCAGTAAAAGGCTGTAACCGGATTCGGACCTCACTGCAAAACCACACATTACACCAGATTTAATTAACACAGATATATTATTTGCAAAGTGACACTTTCCGTACTGATTCTTCTCAGGGAATGGAGAAGAACGATGTGGTTTTTGCGGATGGATGAAATGATTGCTAGCTGAAACCATTATCTGGTGTGTCTGTGTGTGTGTGTGTGTGTGTGTGTGTTGTATATTTGACACACTATTATCACAGACAAATTGATAAGGGGATGATTGGAGTAATTCAGGCCAAGTGCCTTGCTTAAGTGTCTGTCTGCCTGTCTATCAATCAATGGTATCTATCTACAATATCTGTCTATCTTTCTTCCTTATCTATCTATCTATCTATCTATCTACATGAGTGTGCAAAAATGTGGGAACCCCTGGCCAAAAAGCCTTTTACAATGACTACCTAAGTGAACAGAAGCAAACCTGACCTCTAAATGGTACAGCATTAAACATGACAAATTTATTCACATTTTAAAGGAAGATTACTTTTTCTTGAAATTTGTTACAGTTTAAAAATATTTTTTTTGAAAAAGGAAAATAGCCCTGTGCAAAAGTTTGGGAACCCTGTCAGTTAGTATTTGCAATGGAAGAGCTAAGAGTCTTTCAGTTCTCACTTTTCAAAATGTTCCACATTCTTCATGGCTTCATAGATCAGGAATTTGTAGTCCATGTAGGTCTTTGTTGTTTAAAGCATGTTGTATTGTCCTGTGAAGAGCTAGACCTGTGTTTGCAGCTCTTTTGCAGGGTTCGGCAGGTCGGTGGGCCATTCTATCTAAAATCTCTCTTGGTCTTCCAGACCTTGCTTTGACTTCAACTATTCCATTTACCTTCCATTTTCTAATAATGTTTCTGACAGGTAGTTTGAAACATTGAGAGAGTTCTTGGTGGAAATGAACCATGTTCATTCTGAAATGCTTGGACAACTGTTTAGAGGAAACCATGGTTGTTAACACCAAACAGAACAGCCACTGCACTGTTGGATACTTTAGAAGGTATGGACTTAGTTCAGAATAAAACGTTCAGCCCTGGAATTATACTCACCTGACTCATTGAAGTCCTAACACGTACATCACCTGGGTCTGGGCCTTAGTAATGATCTTTTTACAGCAACAGAACAATAATCCAAAAGGGTTCCCAAACTTTTGCGCAGGGCCCTTTTTCCCCCAGCATTATCTTAGTCGAATAGTCTAAATATCAGCACTTCAAATGGAGAATTAGAGTGACCAACGCAATACAATAAATGTGAAATGATTGCAGTTTCTTGGCCCTGTATTTCAAAATTATAATCTAGATAATTTACAATGCATTCTTTTGCTCAAATTGATCTTGTAAGTTTTGTCCTGGTTTTTCAGAAAATGTTTAGATCGGATCATTTTGATCAATATACCAAATCAGGATAACAGAATCTAGATTTGAAGTCTTTGGATCTGTTGGTCAAAATAATGTAACATTTGATAAAGACAAACAGATATGACTGAACAACATGTGAATCATTTTGTATATTAGTCCTATTCATCTGCATTAGTGCACAATACATTGGCTAAAGTCAGTCTAATTTCAAAATTCAATGTCTCACTGGATAATAAAAATTATTCCAAACACAACTGTTTTGGCAGCATCTTGTTTTTACTGATCAACAGACCCAAGTTGAAATAATGATTCACTACAGTATGTCTCATTGACCATCCAGCTGGTTCATCTGGTTGCTGTTGTAGTTCAGTTCTAGAACTGTGAAATTCTTGTTTTCACAGCTACCCATTAGGCAATTATTTTAAAATGGATAACAGAATATATTTTCAAATAACTTTCCAAAGCATTTACCAATTTTGGCAGCACTTTACAATAAGGTTACATGAATTGCCATTAACTGATGTAGTCAATAACTAACTAACTACTGAGAAGTTGTACAGCTTTGATTATGTACAACTACATTAGGTAATGCTAATTCATATTGGAATGAAAAAACTGCTCATGTATTTGTTAATGGTTAACTATTTGGAAGTTTATGATATGATGTTTACGATTTTACTGTCCATTTAGAATTAATATTGTTTTGGAAGGGTTTGTGTTCCTATTAATGTGCAATCATTCAATAAAACAATTTATTAAAGATGTGCAATGTGTCCCACATATCCTTCGAATTTTGAAATACCCAAAACCAACATTTGATCTAAAAAGATTCAGTTGTTCAGACCAAACATCAAAATGGGTAAAAAATGTGATCTAAGTAAATTTGACCTTGGATTGATTGTCAGACAAGCTCTGTAATTCTGGGATGGACACCTAACAGTCTCTAGAGTTTACAGAGAATGGCGCAAAAAACATCCAGGGCAGTTATGTGGGTGAAAATGCCTTCATATGAGAGAAGTCAGCTGAGAATAGCCACACTGTTTCAAGCTGATGAGAAGGAGACGTTAACTCAAATGACCAAAGTGTTGCAGAAGTATGCAGAACACACAAAAAGCACCTCAAACCATGAAGTGGATGGGCTACAGCAACAGAAATCCAATAAATCTAAAAATAAGTCTAATAACTACCTAATAAAGAGGTCACTGAGTGTACATTACACCTGCCAACAAAGACTAATTGGTAAATTGGCCAGCATTTATATAGCACCTTTCTCCAAAGTGCTGTACAATTGATGCTTCTCATTCACCCATTCATGGCAATTGGCTGCCATGCAAGGCACCAACCAGCTTGTCAGGAGCATTTGGGGATTAGGTATTTTGCTCAGACACAGTTCAACACACCCTTGGCAACCCTCTGACTGCCAGACGACCGCTCTAACCACCTGAGCCAATGTTGCCACCAGCCTAAAGTAAATGTTTGTCATAGAAGCTTCTTGTGCAGAATAAAATGTCCGGCGTTAATTTGTCTCATGGACAACATACAGTATGAGTCCAATAGGGTCCATATGTTCTCTATAATTAATAGTTGTCTGAGTTAGTTTAGCATTGAGTATTTTACTGTGTGTGCTCACAGTGTGACTCACATTGAGGTCACCCTTGGAAATGATCATGGCGATACCCTTGGAAATGATCATGCAGATCCTCTCGGAAACCTGGCAGCTGACCCTCAAAAACATGCAAACCAGCCTGAAGTCTCCCTCAAGGACCAAGCCTGCCCCCTTTAACTGAAGTGTCCCAAATCTGTCAATTGACTGCATGTTACCCTGAAGTAGCACTGTGAATATTTTATTATCAATACTTGCCAGTGAAAACAGCCTTCCAATTAATACTATCTATTGGAGGATTCACAAAAGAAGTACAAAGAAGGGGACTGAAAAGCAATTACTTTTGCGACTGACAGTTTGCCACTGGTAAAATGAGCCTTTCTCTCCCATTTTCATTGAGGTTTAGTTTGTTTTTTGTCGTTCCTGATTGTATTTACGTGGTGACTTACCTCCTTCACCAACCTGACTTGCGTGTTTGTTCTGAGAACTCCCAACCAAAGACAAACAACTGATGTTGTCATCAATCCCTCAAAAGAGTTGCCTGCCCTTGTGATGAAAGACATTGTGAACTGGTGGATATCAGCACTATGACAAATGGCTACAGATAAAGAGCTTTAAGATTGAACACACTGAAAGGTTTTTTCTTCTCTAACGCCAATTACTCGACAAAAGGGTGTATATCAGGCTCAAAAGACTTGCATCATTTCTCAGGTATACAAATGGAGTTTCTTGTCATCAAAAGAAAACCAAGATGCGTTTGAACACCCTATGCAATGTGGCGTTTTTTGACAAGTGCTGAAAATCCCTATCTTTCATTGTCTGCTCTATACATGTTACAATATATGCATGTACATATGTGAAAAAACAGCTTGTGGAACATATCAAGTGGAATGAGGTATATATGGCTACAAGGCTACTCTGTAGCCTTTGAATGAAACTTTACAATAAACTACAGTAATACACTGACATAAATAATAAACCTAGCAAGTAAACTAACTGGCTTTAAGCAGGCAACACTGCAACACCTGCCCCTTTGCCATGAAAAGGTGAGCCAATAAAACAGCTTTTCACTCCTGTCCACTTCACACATTGTTTCAATAAAAGTCAAAGGGTCTTTAAGGGGAAATCTCCTTTTAAAATTAATTTGTCCCCTCTGCAATTACCATCCTCAACAATGGTCTAATCTAAGATCTGGACATGAGGCTCCAACTGATAGTGATCAGAAGATGTTGTGTGAGGGACTTGTTTGCCTGATGTTTGATATTGTTTCCAATATTGTTGTCCTGTTTTTAATCAGTGAACATTTATTTTGACCATACGTTTTGGATAATAAATAATTATATTATTTTGCATTCTATTCCATTCCTTTCTATTGTATTGACGGGGTGAATATAGGCTGCATATTGCGTAAAGAAACACATTGGTCTATTTGCATGTATCTGACTGGAGGTAAGACTTGCCCCTTATTTCAAAATACAAGGTATCATATTATTGTGCTCGCAGCATGTAGACAGAAGCATTCTCTCCTGCAGTAAGAACCAACAAGTGCCATTGTGAATTAAAACAGCACTGTATGGAGACGGAGCCACTGTACGCAGGCGGCACACGCAGCCTTTCTGTGAATTTTGCCAAAACACTCTGAACTCATAGTCATTCATTTTCTTGCGTATAGGAGCACCTGACCTCCCATTGGCAGCATGGTGTTACGGCCTCTCAATACCAAAGCATCATATTTCTGTCACTGAAATTGGATCCACAGTTGAATTGGTATTTGTCAATTACGGAAGCACACCTTAGTGTCATCTCTGAGCGACCATTGTTTTCCACTGAAAAAGTATTATTTTTTCTTTCACTCCTAACACCGTCCCTACCGTATCACCCCACCCAATTTCTTTTCAGCCCAAAAAACATTTAGCCGACTGTAGTTTGGGGTTTTATACGAGTAGGAAACTAGATATACTTAACCTATGTTATAATTATAGAAATATCTGTTCCAATTCACATTTGATAAAATAAGACAAACATTGCTTGAGCCTTTGAATTTATCAAGGCTTACTTCGTATAGCCATAAAGATTAATGTTATGATTTTCATAGAGCATTTACATATGTGCTGCCCCACACAAACACTCGCAGATACAGCACGCAAACACAAAAGCACACGATTGGGCTGTAGCCTACTTTAAAGACGGCGGACGGCGCCGCAATTCATGCACACAGTGCCGTTTTATTTTCCTTTCGTAAAAGTAGACGCATTAAGAATCACTTACTCCCAATGTCTGGTCGAAGTTTCTTGTCATATTCCTTCAGTAAATTGTTCAATATTTGCGTTGCGTCTGTCTCCTGAGTTTTGGGAGCAAGCATTTGGTTCACAGTAACATCCTCGTATTCCTCTTCGTATTCGATTGTCTGAGAACTGCAAAAAAGCAAAGGAAGTTATGAAAACACAATCCCCTGAGCTTGTGTAAATACATATGGCTTAAACTGTCCAAATAATTCTATGCTCCAGAACTACATTCATTCAACCACGTCCCATTTATTTGAGGGCGATTCAGATATATGGACTCTGTATTAATATGTTTTGCTGGTTTCCTATATCAAATTCGACCAACATTCCCAGATGAACATGCATGACACGAAACCATACTTCACCGCGCTAACCAAAAACTCTTAGCAATGATATCACTCCAATATAACGGATAAAGTCAAATTTGTTATTTATTTACGCCACCGGGTATTTTAGATGTTATTTTTGGTCAGTTAAATGAACTTTTAATCGGAACAATATTTTTGAAAAAACTTTTGCATGAACAGCTTGAAAGACATTAACACCACAACCAAGGAGTAACCCCACAAAGCGTTTATAGAAATAAAGCACCATCATAGGCTACTATTCAGACAGAGATGGGTTGGGGGAAAAAAATAAATGTCACATATTACTTGCTCTCATCGAGCAAAATCGGTACCATCTTCGTGGCTCGTTACCAGGGCAACATGACCAACAGTGAAAAGCCAGCTGTTTTACATAGATTATATTTTAACACTGTGCAAATTAAAACTATTAACGGCATGCACAGTTCCAGGTTCTGTGTAACATATCAAACTAAAGAAAACGTTATTTTCTGTGAGAGAATGGTGACTGTGGCGAAATGGTTTAATTGCTGCAGTAACTCCCACAAGTGTTTAAACTGTATGCATTTGAGACTAAGCACATTTCAGAAGTGACACAAGACCGATTAATTAAAAATTAAAAATGTTACAAGCATTTTCACATTGCTATTTGCAGTTTGCGGAAACGTCGGTAAGTCATGCAGCCAAACGATAGTCGTTGAAAAAGCAACAACCATACCATAGCATAGCCTAATTCCAATAATAACATTATACCTAAAGCATGCAAACCTGAATAGCTGAATGAACTTATTTTCTACGGTTATTTCAGAATTTCCCTTTATAGTTTATTTATTCGCCTCTCAAGTTTACATAGCTTCAGCTATTGATCGAGGAATCTATCAAAGTAGCCGACCCTCAATTAATCTTTCTGAGAAAATTCAAAATACTGTCACAACAATCTGACATATAGACGACGTGTGGTCGCTATGTGACTTACCAAGCATGTAGAACTGACAGAAGTAAGAAATAAACCAACAATTTGGTTGACATGTTTATGAGATGCCTCCAAGATGAATGCGATACAGAGAAAATGCGTCGCAGGGTGAGAAAGGGAAAAGGATACAGCGGTACTCCTTTCTTCCCAGTTTGAACTACCAATGTTTGTCACTCAAGCGCAAAGAGAAACTAGGAAGCACTTCATAAGCCAGCAATTAATTAGTCATCCGCATCTGACATGTGTTCTGGATGTTGAGGGACTCCGACAATTTCACATCGATAATCAATTGTATGAAATAATGGACCAGCCCCTCCGGGTCTTTAAAGTTGCACTGGCCACCTTCGATTGAACCACCAGATACACAGACATGCTGACGCTCTCAAAGGCAGGGTATCGACTCCCGAAGTGGGGAACCAACAAAACCCCTTAATGCTTTCGCTAGAAGCCCCCTTTCCGCACATTACGTCACATTTTAGAGGAAGAGGACAGCTCATTTAAACTTTCTGTTCTGCCACATAGGATCCATATTGTGTTATTCACATCAGCATCGTCTCTACCAATAAACAAATAAGAATTATTCGTCCAGAGTATTCATACATTATTACAAGTATTACTTATTGTTTTTTGGGTTTTTTTTTCAATCTAACATCCATCTGATGGATTAGCCTACTGTAGATCACATCTTCCTGTGAGATAGCTAACGCATTTCACAGGCTGGAATTCCAATGAAGTGCGTTAAGGTGCGACACAGAACAAAACAATTATTTCACTGGATTTATGACAGATTACGATCTTTTGGTCGAGAATAACATTATTTCGCCACGGGCTGGCGAAATTGGCAGTCATTGGTAATTAATCATATTGCAAGATGTCGCACATTGCGTTTTCAGGAGTATTGCGCCACAAGTAGCCTAAATCAAGATTATCAATGTAATGTAAAGTATTACCGAATAACCGTGTAATCGAGTCGAAGATTATTTGCAATTAAGTGGCAGGTGCTGACCAGATGTTCGCGCATAATAGACAGCGTAGGCTACGTTTCTAACAGCAGACATAAAGCATACATAAGCGACATAGCAACAGATCAGATCATTAGATGTTATGTAGACTTTGTGCAGGTAATCAAGTAGTTTCTTTAAACTGTATGGTCTGTCCAGGTACCGAGGTGGTGGGTCTCCAGGAGATGCCTCTTTTATAGAAATATGTATTTTTACAATAGTATAATGTCATTGACAGGTTTAAAAAGTAATTGTAATAGAGTACCATTTCATTCAAAATGTAGGGTCTGTCCAAGAACGCAGGTCTCCAGGTGAGAAGCGTCTTTTAACGTAATATGAAACAATATATTAAATATGTGTAGTGAAGTATCCTACCAAATACAAAAGGCTTCAATTCACTTTCAGTACCAAGGACAGGGCCATCGGAACGTTTTTCAACATGTGAAACTAAATTTTTTTTGAAGGGAATCCATTCACGGCGACGCTACATTTACGCATATTTCAGATCACAGAGACAAGGCATGAACTCATCCCAGATGGCAAGTGTGTCCAGACCGGATCTGTGCCGGTACTGGCTGACTTCGGGTCAGAATTAGAGCAGATCCGACGCGAAGTCGCTTGCTGTCTGGGACAGATAATAGACAAGGTCTATGTGTAAATATAAACTATACATCTTAACATATATAGTCAGCATGGGAAACCGATTACATGTATTCAAGCCCTGGGAATTTACAATGATTTAAACATTTAGAGCCTTTCGTAATATTTCGCTGGCAAAAGGAAACTTTTAATTTGAGCTGGGAATAGTGATTCAAGCTAAATTAAATTCGGCTTTCGTCGATCTCACCGGTTTATTCCCTCTTGTCTCAACAAGCTGTGCTGTAAAGGCAACAGAAAAAATGCAGCCCCCAGCGCTCGCATCCACTTGTGGCTAACCGGAATAATGCGGCCAACGTACGGACATCTCTGAAACAGAAATCTGCACCTGTCAGGGTGGCACGACGAGGTCAGCCAGCCCCCCAAATGCGATTTATTACAGTTACAGC
The DNA here is from genome assembly GCF_963514075.1 of Conger conger. Lineage (NCBI taxonomy): Eukaryota > Metazoa > Chordata > Actinopteri > Anguilliformes > Congridae > Conger > Conger conger. The sequence continues at coordinate 53,821,101 of NC_083762.1, forward strand.
CCAGGTTAAGCTTATTGTAGCCTATTTGTTTTGCTTTTTTGTGCTAGCTGTGTTACCAAATAGTAGCCTATTAGAAGAAGCATTGTGTAATTAAATGTTATAAAAGCAACAGTAAACACATAAGACAAATGCATGTTTTTAATTCATGCATGATACAACCTGTAATAAATCAAGTTTCCCCCCAATTATCCGTAGTCTGTTGAAATAGCCTATATAGCGTGCATGCATGTTAAAGCTCAACCTGAAACTTGTACACCAGATGAATACGCAAGGTAGGCCCATTGCTACGGTTCGCGCCAAAAACGAAAATGACTGGGCCTGGTTAGCAAACACTGATTGGATACTGTCGCTCGATGTTTGATGTCAAAATGTCAACGGTAAAATAAATAATACTGCCAGCGGAGTTACCAAAACTTCACCTTACATTGTACAACGTTGTCCGTGAATTATACGGTTAAGGTACGAAACACCGTAATATAACAGAGGACAACATGCAACCGTACGCTTAACGTACTGTATTGTTATCGTTCCCAGCAAACACGCCTACGCTGGCCCAGTGTGGGAAGAAAATGCCCCGACGTGGGCAATCCACTTGGAGCCGACGTGGGTTCTGCGTTATTGGTACGGTAAGGTTCTGGCAACTTAACTTGCCAGTATTTTACTGTACATATTTCAGTTTTTTTTACAGTGTTAAGCATTTAATATATTGTGTATTACTGTGTTCATCATAAATAATACAATTACTTTATTGACCAGTTTTTCTCATACATTTCCCCAAGACCAATGCAGACAGTTGGATGCCACCCTAAAACCACACGTGCCACTGTGATATGTGCATAGGAACCATGTGGACAAACAAGTAACCAATGTCACGGTAAACAGCCAACTGCTTGAGTCGCATAATGCGTATATACCGTAAGGAATATATATGAATATTTGTATTATTAATCATATAGCCGCAATGAAGGACTAATAATGCATGTGCTAATAACTATGAATAAAAACCTAATAAAAAAAAATGTCCCTGACGTTTAAATCAGTTTAAGCGTAGGTTTTATTGATTTTTTCTGCAACATGCAGTAAACCTACATGCAAAGCACGTTATGCGTGTAAATAAAAACTATGGACAGTTGGACTACTACTTTATTGACACAAAAATAGTATGTATTTCTGAATACGAGTGTAGTAATTTGCACAATGCCAAGAGATCACACAAGTAGAGTAGCCTACTCAAATGGATCTGTATATGATTTGTTGCTAAACAACCTGCCTTTCCCCTCATATTTGCACCTGAGAATTCAGTAATATGAAGTGCGTTTGATTAAAGGTGGACTCGGTGGAGCATCCTTACTCATGAATCATACTCATGGGATCAGTCTTTTATATTATCCGTTAATGAGACCACGCGTATACTGCTTCAATTCGCCGAGAGAGTAGGCTAGAGACGGAAATAGATGTCCAAAATGAGCAATTCTTCTGAAAAAAGGTAATATTATTACATAAATAATGCACACACTGAAAATGCACTTAGTGTTAGTTCACAATAGTTCTCTTTCTCTCTCTCTCTCTCTCTCTCTCTCTCACACACACACACACACACGCACACGCACACAATCAAACACACGTTTACAAACCAGAGACAAGCTGTTCTACTACAGTACTGTATGGCGTGTAGTTGCAATATATTTCGCACATAAGGTTATAATGTGGAAAAAATGACAATGACATGAAATCAAGTGCTTGGTGAACTTTTAGAAAGCATACATAAATTAGCGAATGTGACATCACACGTGTCATGTTACAGGCATTACAATCTCTGAGGATATGCAGTTTCTGCGAAATGGTAAACCAAACTGAGATAGATGCAATTAGCTATCAGTAAATGAAGACTTGCATAAACTGGACAGAGCCAAAATATTTTACTACTGCAGATCAAACGGAGCCTTGCAGTGATTTTCTGACCTTTCGTCTGCAGCGTAAAGATACAGTAATTTGTCGCCGTTAGGGTGAGCTTAAAGTAGAGGCAGACCGACGTAAGTGGAGCTAAATCCTTGACAAACAGATGTGTGCCAGATGTTGCTGTCACGTGACATGTTGGGACAGATTCAGTACTGCGCCAACGGCAGGATCTCAGGCCTGGGTGTGCATTTGTTTATAATCCAAGGAGCAAGGCACAAGACACACGTTCTAAAATGCTCATGTTATCTAGAGCAATTATTCAACCGAGGATGCAGGATGAACGTCCATCGTTTAAAGTGAACGTTCCTGTTAATTCTTGGAGCTGAAAAAAAATGCATATACATGAATGCTAAAGCCGTCAGTTAGACGCTAAACAACAAACACTGTCGCACGATGCTATGTTTTAATTAACAACTCGCTAGCGTTTTTCACGATACCTCTAAAATATTTTCGTGCTTTCAATTTATAAAGTAAAGACTGAAGGCCTTAGTCACCAAACATATCAAGCGTTTATTTATTGCTTTAGTTCCATTATGCTTTAAATTAGAGCTTTACATTGATTAAATGACAGATAACGTTGCAAGAACAAGTTTATGCCTTCCAGACATCCTCCCTTTCACAGAATGCGGAGCGGTCACATTGGTGGGATTGGATAAATTAGGAGGGGAATATCCTGTTTTGATATCCTCACCCACTTATCAGTGTGCCACGCCCTCTCCTGTCGTCTTAATTAGTGTTATCATTAGTCTAATGAGGATGTGTGCAGCTCTCTCCCTCTCCCTCTCCCTCTCTCTCTCTCTCTCTCTCTCTCTCTATCTATCTCTTTCTCTCTCGCTCTCTCTCGCTCTCTCTCTCTCTCTGATCAGGCTCTGCTCAGAAGATATATTGGACAGCAAGTGCTTTATTGGCTTGGGAATAACTATGTAATTATCTAATAACTGTCATAATCATTTCAACCCCCCCCCCCCCCCCATTTCCATAACCGAGGGAACCAAGCAGTGGCTAAACTGCCACCCCCCGCCCATTCCTACCCCCAGGATAAATTATCAAATTATCAATGTAAACAGGGTGGGGACTGGAGAGTCCAGTGCTTACTTCTCAACAAGAGGGCCTGGTTATACTTACAGAAATGGCAAGTGCTGCAATATATTACAAGGAAATACATTATCAATGTCAGAAAAAAAAAATATGGGCAATTATTTCCTCTTTCAGATACTGAAATATGTCTTCCTAAAAACTGTGAAATATATGCGGGATTATCTTATATTTCCCCCAAAACCCACATCTTTACAATATACTGCAGTATATTCTATTTCATTAAGATTAAAATAAAATATTATTTTAAAGATTTGCAACACATTAAAAGATATGGGCAAATAATGGTCACTTATTGCAAAATATTTTGAAACTACCTTGCTATGAAATATATTAAGCATGCTGTTTTTCTATATAATATTGTGTTTTCCAAAATGTCCACATATTGCAATATATTGCTGTATAGCCAATTCTGGAAATTGAATTTACTGAAATATATTCAACCATTATATATTTTTAAAAATCTGTACATATTTCCAATATATTGCATATTACATTTCTGTAAGGGCACTCCTCATGACAATCCATCAGCTGCAAATACTGTGTAATCTTTCAGGGACACACTCTACCTGAACTAACTCTTACTCCTAACCCTAACCCTTCAACATTTCCCTTGTATCTCATATTCAGTTTGGCACTGACCGACCCTTAAAAAAGTTCTCCAATGGTGCAAGACTATATGAATGTTAATTAAATATTTTCTAATCTAGGTCTTGCAAGTAAATAAACATACTAGCTTTTTCTCCAGAAGTAATGTAGACAAAGCAATCAGCCATTTGGTGAAGTTATGATTTGAGTGGCCTTCTTTCTGTCGGCTGATACCTGTAGATGTCGCCTTGTTGCCAATGACCAAATCACATTTTACTTTTAAATCTTAAACTAACTTCAAGTCTATGATCATGTCACATAAAGAGAAAGGTAAGAAAATGTACACACTCAGAAACCAGTAAAACCTATATTAAATATGTAAATAAGCAACAAATACCCATGTACAATGTACATATAAAAACAATTAATGACAGTAAAATAGCTTCAATAAAGATAGCTGATGTAGCAGCAAAAATAAAAACAGCATCATACAGTATTTACTCAAAGCATACAGTACGTACTCATAACTCTTTCAATATTTCCAAAAGTCATATATTAGCTTAAATTTGTGTTGCTTAGACTGCATTTTGCATGGCAGCAATCTTTATACTGATTTGTCCCTATTGCATTTTATTGGACGTATCCAAAAGCAGAATGCATACATAGATTCAAAAAAGCTGTTAAGTCAAAACCACAACCAAACAATATACTGTGTAGAAAAAAGTATTTTCCCACATACTTATATAGCAAACTATATAAGAAAATCTATTTTCCCATGTTGCACCTAGAAGCAAACTATCTAAATGCTGGCATACATTTTTGTTATCAGTCAAATGATTATAAGTTGCACAATGATAAATAAACTTGTTGAAAAAAGTTTTTTTTTTTCTCAAAAGAAACGGCAAGTAATTCCAATGCGCACACGTGTAGGAATTGTTCACGCTGAAGGCAACTCATTGCAAATGGATATTCTTCTGCTCAATGCCAAATTCTTCAATTCCATTCAAGTCCATTCTTAGACATTGGATATTTTAAGCCCACTTTTATACAGCAAAAGAATGTTATCATTAATACAGTATAAAACATTGAATTGCATAGCATTTGGCTTTGCTCTACTGCTCTGTTCCCAACATACAGTAATGCATTTTCATTTAATGACAAAAAATGTAGATGCCAAATCCTATGTAGTGGTGGACCAGGGGGTCAGTGGGAGTGGTAAACTAATTGGCGATGATAAAAATTCTTGCTTCATTGAATAAAATGCAACATTCTATAAGAAATCCTGGTCGATTAATATACAGTATAAACAGTAAAGGCAAACATGGCAATAGTATTTCCGTCTAGCTTTAATCATGCAACTTATGATAAAAAGGAACGTTCTCCCAACTTATGATCGGAGCAAGTCTTCAGTGCTTGGCATTGTCATCTATGACAATCCAGGTTGTTGAACAATATGGCTGAAGTTCGCGGTTTCGAGAACAGGGATTCTTTATGTTGGAGAAACGGCTCCTTTGATCACCGGCTCTCGGTTGAGGTACGTGGCCCAGTAGACCAAGTTGAAAGTTCCAAACAGGACTGGAAACACAATCCTGGACATTTTGTCAATTTTGCTCACGCTGTTGTAGGTCTTTTTGGGGTCCAGGGCCTTGGTTTCAGTGGGTTTCAGCTGAACAGAGGAGCTGTTTGAAATGGTGGCGATGGCAGTATCCTTGGTGATATTGGGTGTGTAATTTACACCTCCGACTGAACAGGCATTGTTGGGTTTCTTCGACAGAGCCAGTGGGTCCTTTTTCTGCACAGAATAAGGAATGAAAGGTAATACAAGGCAAAAGAGAAAAAACGTATAAAGGTTCATTTGTTTTAGAAAAACAGCAGAATAGCTTGTAGAGTTTATGTAGGCGTCAATACCTTCTGAATGTAAAATAGGTTATAAATGCCCTGCTGGAACCATTTCTTTCTTTCTTAGGTAAAAAAGAAATATGAAGCGCAAATGCATTCAGCATAATGGGCTTATTCAAATGGTTGATATTCAAAAGTACTTTTGAAATGGCTGACAACATGTTTTTGGGCTATACATTGGGATGCAAAAAATTGTGACAATGAATCTGTATGTGATTGAAAGCAAACCTGAACTCTAAATGGTACAGAGTTAACCATGAGACCTTTCTGCAATTTTAAAGCAAGATTACTTTTCATTTAAATGTTTTACTGTTCATAAATTATTTTTTTAAAGTAAAAGGGCCCTGTGCGCAAAGGTTTGGGAACCCTATTTGAACCCTCTTTTAAAAAGATGATTACTAAGGCCCAGACCCAGGTGATTTACTTGTTAGGGAGTCAGGTGAGTATAATTCCAGGGCTGAACTTTTTATTCTGGAGTAACTCCATGGCTTCCAAAGTATATAGTGGCTGTTCTGTCTGGTGTTAACAACCATGGATTCCTTTAAACAGGTGTCCAAGGATTTCAGAATGAAGATGGTTCATTTCCACCAAGAAGGAAAAGGCTACAAAAACTATCAATCTTTCAAACTACCTATTTCCACTGTCAGAGATGTTATTAGAAAATGCAAGGTAAATAGAACAGTTGAAGTCAAGGCGAGGTCTGGAAGACCAAGAAAGATTTCAGATAGAATGGCTGGAGGCCTGATGAGAAATGCTCAGAAGAACCCACACATCACTACAAAAGAGCTGTAAAAAAGAGTAGCAGACACAGGTCTAGCTGTTCACAGAACAGCAATACAACATACATTCAACAACAAAGACCTACATTGCTAGAAAGAACAAACCCAACACTAAATGAAGCATCTGAAGTATGCAAAAGAAAACATTGAGAACCTGAAGCGTTTTTGAAACAACGCGCTTTGAACTGAAAAAAACAAAATTGAACACCATCAAAGAAGTGATGTTTGGAGGAAAAAGGGTGAAGCCTTTGCAGTGAAGAACACCTTGCTAACTGTGAAGGGTAGAGGTGGATCCATTATGTGTATGTGGTTGTGTGGCAGCTGAGGCACACAGAATATATTCCACCAAATATCAAGAAATTCTAGAGGCTAATGATAGAGGCTAAGGTCAGTCCAGACATTGAAGTTGAAGAGAGTTTGAGTATTCCAGCAAGAAAGCATCCAAAGCATACCTCAAAATTAACTATGAAGTACCAGGGAAAACGGATGAAGGTTTTGGAATGGCCACTACAGTCCCCAGACTTGAATATTATTGAAAATCTGTGGAAAAATCTCAAACATGCCGCAAGGAGGCCGAAAAATATTTCTGAGTTAGAGGTGTTCTGCCAGGAAGAATGGGGATTCCAAAAGCGAGAATTGAATGACTCTTACCTGGCTAGAGGAAGAGTTTACAAGCTGTTATAGTTCCCTGAGGAGGAGTTACAAAGTACTTACTGACAGGGCTCCCAAACTTTTGCACAGGGCCTTTTTCCTGTTTTTATTATTTTCAATCTAAACTGTACCATGTGCAATGATGTCTTTATGTATTCAATAATGAATAATTGATCTAAAAGCCAGCTCGGATAGTACTTAAATAAAATAGGCTTGTAATATTTTTTGTATTGATTTTAAGTGTGCTTGATGCTTTATACTCCGGCAATTTTATTTATTTATTTATAGGGGGGGGGGGGGTAATTACATTTTCATATCAAGAAACAAAGATAGACATTGAATGCTTTGGTGTTTAATGTATTTGTCTTCCAGTGAATAGGTGTGGGCCCATTTAAGAACCTCTAGAACTAGTTGCTGCAATAAATACAGGTGTGTGCCTCCGATACACAAGTGCACTGCTAGCCATCTCTGTTTGTATCTTTATTTAATACACTTGCTCCAAGGCCCAAGAGCTGTGCAGATCTTATTGTGCCTACACTGGGGCTTGAACCACCAACCTTCCAGGTTCCAGTCATGTACCGTTTAGCCACCATTAATGTTAAGTTAAGCTCTGATTGACATATGGATGGACAGTTCATGTCACACTTGGCCCCTGACATGAATTGTCACATATACTGTGCATATCAGTGGAAAAACAAATAGAAATGCAACTTTAGGATGATCTACAGCAATCACGGCTCCATCAATCACAAGCCATATACTGTGATTATATTCAATGGCATGAACGTGTTTCTTGGAATAGTGATGCAACACTAACTGCAGATGCTAGGTAGTAATTTAAAACAGGTTGAAATTCATAATCAAATATAATTTCTCACTGACATTTCACAGATCTCCTGAGCGGCAGCTTCAGCTTTCAGATTTTTTTCAGATTTGAAAAAATGTGTACCATGTTGTGGTTTACATCTTATTTACACTGAAACACTATGGGCCTGGTTCAGACATACAGTGGGACCCAAAACCTGAGACCACCATTTTGTTTAATGGAGCAATTAGACTTGTGCAATGTCACACCCTGATCTTCTAAAAACAGTCTAAAAACAGTCAATATAAAGCCTTTTGAAATGAATTATTAAATATTTGGTAGCAACAGCATATGGGATTAACTTTTTTTTTTCTTAAAAAAATGCATGCCAACTGTACCTTGGGCTGTTGGGCCTCCATTGCCTTCTTTCCATCCCAGGCCCAGCTCCTCTTGGTGAAATAGTTGACAGTGGCAAACTCAATCAGGGCCGAGAAGACAAAGGCATAGCACACGGCAATAAACCAGTCCATGGCTGTGGCGTATGCCACTTTGGGCAAGGAGTTCCGGGCGCTGATGCTGAGTGTGGTCATCGTCAGCACTGTGGTCACACCTAAGATGGACCAGAACAAGACAACATGGCCAGTCAGTTATAGATGCAGTAACAGTCAATTCACATCCCTGGTTGACCAGTTGCTCAACATGGTTTAGCTGGTTGACCAGTTCACAAACCAGCTCCCAGCTTGACATGGTTTGACTAGCTCAAGCTATGTTTGGAAATAGCTGGTAGCTGGTTGACCAGCTCAGACAAGCTACCAGCACTAGCTGGTTGATCAGCTCATACCCAGCTAGACCAGCTTCATGACCAGTTTGGTCATGCTGGTTGATCAGCTCATACCCAGCTAAATCATCTTATGACCAGCTCAAGTTTCAAGCTGAATTTTACAGCTTGATCTTTTTAAAACAGATTTTGTAAAAACAGAGTAAGTGTTTTCTATTGGGCTTGTACATATTATTGTATGTGGGACTTGACTGACCGCAGTTGATGTATTCATCTATCTACTCTTTTCTAGACAGCATGTATGGTGACTTCATTTCCCCTCCCAATAAAGCAAAAAGTCTTATCTCAACTACAGTAGATCACTTTCAAAACGCAGCAAAGAATATGTATGCAAGCTTCATACATCTTAGATATCCCTATCTATCCAGGCCCTAAGATAAAGTATATTGTTTTTGATATGTGTATGTATCAGCATCCTACCTCCATGGATTGATCAACAGTAGAGAGGTCACATCTATCATCCCTTGACAGCCGTCACAGTAGTGCAGTTTGGCACTTTTGTGTATTCTTATTCTGCATATACAGCTTTAAAGACACGGAAGTTCGAGCAGCTTCCACGATAAGACGTATACACGAGTGAAATTGATCTTTCAGGGGACTTTTTGAAGGGCAGGAGGTTGTCAAATTGTTGTGAAAATACAAGTATTACAATTTTATATATTTTTTGGAATATATCGTTTTCAGACGTGTTCATATGGTTATGAGGAATTGACTAAATTGATAGAGAAGTGAATTTTGATTTCAGCTTTTAACACTGGTAACTGTAGAGTTGCTGGTTCTAGCTCCTGGTGTGCATATCAGGATGATTACTTATATCTGGATGTGGCTCCCTACACGAAATAACTGTGCCTTTGGGCCCATGAACAATGCCCTAAGCAATGGCCAAAAAACTTCTCCTGGGGCTTTAGCTGTTCTCTCTGGCATTTCTCCTGGGCTTCCTTGAAAAGGGGAAACTTATTCACACTGGACCTTCTCTGGTTAAATAAAGCATTAAAAATCTATGCTAATAATTCCTGCACAGCTGTTCAGAATGTTATTTCCCTCAATTGTCTTTGCAAATTTTATGCCAGGTCCCCCTTGGAAAAGAGATTGAAATCTCAACAGCATCTACCTGATTAAAGGCTGCATAAATAATATGCATAGCAAGAGTATGGTAGTGAGACCAGGCTTCAGAAGGTTATCAATACAATGTAATATGAGAGTGCTCTGCAGTAGCAACACTGGTATGTAATTCCTGTTCTTTGATTCATGGCTAGCAAGAGCACACATCTATCACATCTCAACAAAAGTGCATTTCTGATGAAATAAAGTGCTAAAACGCACAAGAAGTGAATTATCGGGGAAAACATAAAGTCGGTCTCTCTGCAGTGTTGTCTCAGTGGCAGCATGAACCTAATACACACAAAGTTGCATCCCACAGCACTGTAAATCTGGTGTTGTGGATTTATAAATAATCTACCAAGATTAGCAATCATCATCTTTAGTAAGAATGATCAGACCTGGATCATATACATAATTGTTTGGATTCAAATACCTTTCTACGCTTTACTGGGCTGGTCTGGTTTATTTGAACCTATGAAATACTCTCAAAAAGTGCATAGCCCACCTTCTGGTCCTCTTGGTTGGTTCAGTTCCACCAGGCAAGATCAAACGAGCCCAGAAAAGTATTTGAACCCAAAACAATTATGCATTTGACCCAGGTCTGAAACTGATGCATAAAGTATGAAATGACAGGAAAAGCAGGGAAAGATAGAGATTCCAAGTCTAATGAATGTTGCTTTTGAGGCTGCTTTTCAGCAGGACTGCACTCGACTGCACTTGAGGCACTTCAAAAAGTGATGAACCCCTTTGATGTCTGGGTGTTCGGATTAGGCTCAAACTGACCGAAGACAGTCCTGGCTGGAACAGACTCTCGATTCAGCCAGAAAGACACCTGGGACAGGATCACGGTCATGAAGCAGGGCATGTACGTCTGGATCACAAAGTAGCCAATCTTCCGCTTCAGGTAGAAGTGGGCCATCATCACAGTATACTGGCCTGTGCAGCAAAGGACAAGACAGGAAATTCCTGGAGGTTAGAGATACTGTCCATCGCACACTGAAAACCAATTGCTATCAGTATACATTGACTCAACTAAATCCAAGCATTTATTATGAGTTTATTAGCCCTAGCTATCATATACTGTGTGCAATACACTCAGTGAGCACTTTATTAGGTATTTATTAGATTTTTATATTGCTGTAGCCTACCTACTTAGAGTTATGATGCATTGTGTGTTCAGAGATGCTCTTCTGCCTGCCACTGTTGTAATGTGTGGTTATTTGTGTTACTGTCACCTTCCAGTCAGCTTTGACCAGTCTGGCCATTCTCCTCTGACGTCTCTCATTAACAAGGCTTTTCTGTCCGCAGAACTGCTGCTCGCTGGATTATTATTCTAGTGTGCGTGAAAATCCCAGGAGATCAGCAGTTTCTGAGATGCTCACGACATCCTGTTTGCCACCAACAATCATTCCACAGTCAAAATAGATCACATTTTATCCCCATTCTGTTGGTTGTTGTGAACTGAGTGATTAACTGAAGCTACTGACCCGTATCTGTCAGGGTTTTCCTACTCATTTTCCAGACAGTACCATTTTTCTGGCTCACGCGTGCAGATTGCTGCCTTGGTTAATTGGTATCCAGGTGCAGTCTAATTACTGACCAATTATCTGTTATTGGTAGGCGGGCTCTACTCTATTTAAGACTCATTGTCCCTCAGTTCTTTGCTTCAGTGTTACATTGTGTTTCAGACACTGAGCCAGATAGAGGTAGCCTGCAAGGCTGGCTTTTCTTTAGATATTTAAAGGCGTGTTGCCCCGTATTTGGGTAACCGTATCAGTTCTTCTTTAGTAATTTCTTTCACCTATTCAGTCAAAATAGACTCTTGTACCAGGTTTTTGGTACTATTTTAGTTGGTGTTTTGCCGGGGAGTTTTCTGTTCCGTTTCTCCTCTAGTGGTTCCCCGAGATTATATTGGGGAGAACCCTAGATTATACTTTCACGTGTGGTCCTCCGTCCCCACTCCCTCACAGTATCTACATCAGGGGTGTCAAACTGAATCCCCAGGGGGCTGCAGTGTCTGCAGGTTTTTGTGGTTTCCTTTCAATCAGCTGCCAATTAAAGCAAATTAAGGCCTTGGTAACAAGGCATGTGGATACTTTAACCAATCAATGACTTGAATGAACCCAGAACACCCCAAAAACCAGCAGACACTACGGCCCTCCAGGACTGGAGTTTGACACCTGTGATCTACATGATTGTACGCATTGCACTGCTGCCAAACAATTGGCTGATTAGATAATTGCATGTAGGTGTAATAAAGTAAAAATGTTCCTCATAAAGTGCTTGCTGTGTATATCCAACACTATGTCCAAAAACCTATTTGGTATTTAAAGCACTATGTGCACAATCCCCCCTGTGGCAGCTACTCTGGCACTTATGATGCAGGTTTATGTACCAACACTAATATCAATCGTAACAATGATAACTGGCTGTTATCTGCGCTTTTTAAGAGTTTCTGATGTTTGCCTGAAAATGAAATGCAAGTTATAGAATCACACAAACTGTGTCCGGGTACATCACCAGGGCCCAGTATTTCAACTTTTTATCCAGTCCAGAATTATCTGGATTTTGAAATCCATTTCTTTGGATATGTCAAAATAATGCAATCACACGAGTGAACATATTGAAACATAATTAAAACTTAATTCAGTTTGCATATTAATCATGGGCGGCACGGATGGTGCAGTGGGTAGCACTGCCGTCTCACAGCAAGGAGGTCCTGGGTTCGAATCCCCGTCGGCCGGGGCCTCTCTGTGCGGAGTTTGCATGTTCTCCCCGTGTCTGCGTGGGTTTCCTCCGGGTACTCCGGTTTCCTCCCACAGTCCAAAGACATGCATGTTAGGCTGATTGGAGAGTCTAAATTGCCCGTAGGTATGAGTGTATGAGTGTGTGAGTGAATGGTGTGTGTGCCCTGTGATGGACTGGCGACCCGTCCAGGGTGTATTCCTGCCTTTCGCCCAATGTATGCTGGGATAGGCTCCAGCCCCCCTGCGACCCTGTTCAGGATAAGCGGGTTCAGATAATGGATGGATGGATGGATGGATGGATATTAATCATATTCATCTGCATTAGTACAAAATATATAGGACAAGGTCAGTCTAATTTCAGAATATAGTTTGCATATTAGTCCTATTCACCTGCTTTAATACACAATACATTGACCAAAGTCTAATTTCAAAATTCAATGTCTTAAAAACGACTGATAACTTACAAACACAACTGTTTTGAGAGCATAATGTTTCTACTGATCAATTGACCCTAGTTAAAATAAGGGTTCACTACAGTGTGTCTCATTGACCGTCCGACTGGTCCATCTGGATTACGGTGCAGCATTTTTGCAGTTTTGCAATTATTTTAGAATAGATAACAGAACATATTTTCAAATAACATCCCAGAGTATCGATACATTTCTAAGGCCTGCATTCTTCTTTGGACCACTTTTAGTTTCGTCTTGAAAATATTTAATTGTCCATTTAGAATATTGTTTTGGAAGGGTTTGTGTTAATTACACTGTTTTATTAACCAATTTACACCTATTTTGTACTCTAAAAGTGTCAATATCTCAACTATTTGGTGCACACACATGGTTCAATACTTAAATTAAAGATGAGTCTTGTTCCAATCAGAAATTTGATCGAACAAATTTAGGTCAGTGCAAGTACATACAGTGTACACAAAAGCTACACTAAAATACAAAAAACGCCTTATGCTTTTATAGTTTAGCACTGAATCAATCAATTATCAATTATCTCAATTTCTAGGTTAAGGACCAACCTGACCAACCCAAAACTACTTTATATTTGTTTATGGATCAAAGCTTCTAGTTTTGTATTACCCAATTTTCTGATTACTGAAATCCTATCCCACAATATATTGAAATACTCGGCCGGTAACCATTTATGCAATAGCAAAATCTTAAATTATGTATCTCATCATCCCAAGATAGAATCTTAGATATTATCCTGATCCTATCCATGTATCATGCTACTGTGAGACAACTTCATAATATTAAACACCTGAGACCATTTTAACAATATTAACCTTACGAGAACACACCTTAAGTATTTGCCAGTGTATTATTTCATGATGAGCCAGCCAGTTGGTGTTCATTACACATTGGAATACCAATATGAAAATAAACAATTTATTTGATTTATTATATTAAATAAACACATTTAGTGGTTGCCTCACTAATCAAAAATGCACAGGCAGATATTTTTGAGTGGTATGCTGTAGGGTAAAAAATAAGGGCAATAATAAGTTATTTAACAAAAATATAGTTTTCAAATATAGAATAGTAAAACAAAGTAACAATGCACTAACATAAAAATAGGTCTCAGTGGCTCTAAATCTTTTAGAAATACCAATGTGATGACACTAACATCAGGTAAATTGCGACCGTAAAAATAAGAAATAAAGAAATGAGAAATAAAACATAATATCCTGTTAACCAACCGAAGATTGCATTTGAAGCTTAAAAAAATCCTTTCTAGCTCCCCACCACAGAGTCTGATAAACTACAGAAAATCCACTGATGGCTCCTGCTTTCTCCTGGCAAAATCGGATTTCTGCTACTCACTAATCCCTTGTCACAATCTGCATCCTGCAGCCGCCGCCCCATGTCGCTCAGTCCTGCCTACTCCTAACGGACACGTTTATTCAAGGGACGTACGAGTGCAAGCTTCCTCGGCAGCCGTTAAAAAAAACAGGGCTAATTATCCGCTAGGATTATATGAATTTGGTGGAGAGGTGAGAGGGGTCGGCGAAGGCACTGTCAAAATTTGCTGTTTGTGCCGGGATGGGTGAGCGGCATGCCTTCGGCCAGTGAGTTCTTCTCCTCCACGGTCACCAATGACTGACGCTCGCTGTCCCCGCTCCGCTGTGGGACAACTGGAGGGAGACTGAAATCTGGATTCGCCTGCCGTTCACGCATGGATCCGGATGGGAATCGAAGAGGAGTGAAGATGTGTGTTTGGTGGATTTTACTGCTTGGGTTTCGGAGTGTTTACGGGGAACTTCCGTTCATTGCGGAGAACAATGCGGCCATGCTGGTGAACTGGTGAGTGGTAGCATAACCGTTTTTAATTTTCAAATATATGTATACTCTGTTGTATATACACTCACTGAGCACTTTATTAGGAACAATTCAGCAGTGCAATGTATAAAATCATGCAGATATGGGTCAGGAGCTTGAGTCAATGTTCAACCATCAAAATGGGGAAAAATTTCGACCGTGGCATGATTATTGGTGCCAGATGGGCTGGTTTGAATATTTCTGCAACTGCTGATCTCCTGGGATTTTCACACACAACAGTCTCTAGAGTGTACTCAGAATTGTGTGAAAAACAGAAAACATCCGGTGAGCAGCAGTTCTGCGGGCAGAAATGTGTTGTTAATGAGAGAGGTCAGAGGAGAAGGGCCAGACTCTTCGTAGCTGACAGAAAGGTGACTGTAACGCAAATAACCATGCATTACAACAGTGGTATGCAGAAGAGCATCTCTGAACACACAACGTGTCAAACCTCTAAGAAGACATAATAAGTCTAAAAAATAAGTCTAAAATACATAATAAAGTGCTCATTGAGTGTATACTTGGGTGGCCAGGGAAGCCTACAGTTGATTAGAATAAAATAAAATATGTCTGGGTAATGAGGACGTATGGTGCTTGGCTGTTGGAGGCAGTCTGTTTGCCAAAAGATTATCAGCAGATAATATTTTGTTTACAGTTCAAAATAATGCCAGCCAAATTCTGTGAGATGGTCAGCACCTCTACAGATTAAACCAGTGACTGTGACCCATTACACCCAGGATGTGCCTGGAAAAGCTTTCTCTCTTTTTTTTGGTGTGAGTGGTTTTGGTTCCATTTAGTATATTAGCAGCAGCAAAGGACAGCACGCTCCAGCAGAAAGCTAACCTATTTCTGACATAGCAAAGAGGGTTTTCCTCTGAGATTAGGGCTGCTAATTAAGACCTAGCTCCTTTGGACTGCCATGAGACTCCAGCCCGTACGAGAAGGGGAGTGGAGGTTGGAGATTGGGGGAGGGTTGAGGGTGGGGGTGGTGGTAGTGGGGGGGGTGGGGGTGGTGGTGGTGGTAGTGGGTGGGTGGGGGGGAGCAGGCAGACAGGCAAATGCCAGCTGTTGCCTTCTCAAAATTATGTGTAGAGATGTGTGGAAGTGAGGGACCAGAGGAGCGACTGACTCGTTCCAGTGCGTGTCACGCAGACACACACTGCAGCCACATGCCATTCTGACAGACAGATTACTAAAGGAAGCGGCGCAACAGTCTTGACATTCGTTGTAATTAAGCCTGCCTTGCGTGTCCAGTGGTAAAAAAAATTTTTGTTTTTAAATCACACATCTTTTTTTAGGAGATGAATAACAGGGGCGCGTCAGGAAATCCGCACCTTCAATAACCTTTTCCGGATGAAAGTGTATTACTTCTTTACGTAACGGAATTAAGCAGATGTCTTTCAGCTCCACATGTCATAGCCGAGCCTTCCAATCAGGGCGCGGTGACGTCATCGTCTAAATGCACAACTGATGGGACTGTCCACCCGGATTAAATCTGGGTTCCCAGTGAGCGACAGGCAGGACATGGATCAGTGTTTTTTTTTTTTCTCAGTCCCTCCTCTAGAGACAGTACGCAGTATGTGAGGTACGTGGGATGTGCTGTTCTCAAATCCTGGAGATTTGATTATTGTTTCTATCCAGCTTAATTTGAAAACAGTTTCCTTTCCCCCTAGCATTGGTGGCTGCACTGTGTTCTCAAACTAGAAGTTATTAGAAGTATGATGTTATTCAAAATGGTAACAGTGTAATTCTGAGGATCACAGCCATAATGCATGTGAAAAGTGCACCCTGCAAAATGTCAGTGCAATATGGTCTCTCCTACAGTAGAGTCATTTTCATCCACTGTATAAACCCTGTTAGGGGTGAAGTAACACTGAAGATTCCGGTTGGTGTATCATACCTCGGCTGGTGTGGATGTCTTCAGTTCCTGCCGTTTGGCCAATCAGGTGGTACTGGTTGAGTCGTGACCCATCCTCAGCCACCACAACAGACTTGGCTGCACCTGTCGTCCAGGTGTAAATCACCTCCGAAACAGGATAGGCATCTGGGAAAAGGGAGTAGTAGTTGTGGATTCACTTAGGCATTTTTCATCTCCACAGAAACCCTTATCTTAGGTGACATGATTCTCAGTTTATCCATAAGATATTTCAGAGTAGGAATGCTGAACTTCAGTGAATCAGTGTTTTATAGCATATGGAAAAAGTTACCCTGCTGAAAAAAAAACTCAAGCCAGCTCCCAGCTTGACATGGTTTGACCAGCTCATGCTAGGTTTTGAAACAGCTGGTGGCTGGTTGACAAGCCACCAGCTCAGACAAGCTACCAGCACTAGCTGGTTTACCAGCTCATATGCAGCTAGACCAGATTTATGACCAGCTCATTCCCAACTAGAAACAATTGAGCTGGTCTACATTATATTACAATACATTAATGGCATTTGGCAGACGCTCTTATCCAGAGTGATGTAGAGTGACGCTCTTATCCAGGAGACAATCCTCCCCTGGAGCAATGCAGGGTTAAGGGCCCAACGGCTGAGCGGATCTTATTGTGTCTACACCGGGGATCGAACCACCGACCTTTCGGGTCCCAGTCATGTACCTTAACCACTTAGGGCTTAGGGGAGACCTGCTGCTGTACTGGCACTCTTATTCTGAGAATCCTTATGAGTACAGGGCAACAGTGAGGAAGACTAGCATCCTGCAAAGGAACCAGACCTGGGTCAAATACTTAATTGTTTTGGATTAAAATACATTTCTATGCCTTACTTGTCTGGTTTATTGGAACCTATGAAATACTTGCAACAAGTGCAAACCCTGCCTTCTGGTGATCTTTGGCCCAGTTGTACCAGACAAGATCAATCAAGCACAGAAAAGTATTTGAATCCAAAACAATTATGAATTTGACCCAGATCTGATGGGAATTGTAGCTCTGCAGATATAGACCCAGCACTACGCATAAAGCTACCCCCTGCTACTGGTGAAAATATATTTTAAAGCTACTCATAAGTCACATAAGACCCCAAAAAAAACAGGGAGGTTAATTTTAGCAGCAGTGATCTCTTAATCATCTAAGGAGACCTAGCGTCTGTTAGGTCAGATAATTAAAGACCATTTCATAATATGAACATTGCAGTTGCCTCTGGGTAACGGAGGCACAATTGCGATAGTGGACACGACTGGGTTGTATGTATATCTCAGGATACCTGATGCCTGAACATAGAGCATAGAGGCAACCCCCTCCCCTCCTCTCTCCCTCTCTTTCACTAATCCTTGTAAGATTAATATTGAGCAAAAATGACAGATGTATGAGACAAATAATAGTCATGGCAGATATATTTACTAGCTGTCTTCTCTTTATTTCTCTCACACCCTCTCTGACATGCACAATTTCACTCCCCCCCCTTCACTCTCTCACACACATGCACTTCTGCCACCACATTCAATTTCCCGGTGATTCATTAATCCCAGCTCTCCCGCACAGTCCATCCTCACTGCAATTAAGATCGACTCCATACAGCAGCCAGATTCTACCATCTCACCCAAATCCAAACGTCATCTTGCCTACACCACACAAAACCCCAATCCAATACGGAAATCCAATCAAATGCTAATCGATGAGAACAAACCTCGGACCCACATCCGGCGTGTCCCTGTTCACAAACTTTCATTTTTTTATTTTTTCCAACAAACTGCATTCAATTTTTATTTGTCAGGATCACTCTTCATATGTACAAGCACTCCACTCCTGTCAGATGAAAATTTGTTCCAAAAAAAGCTGGTGGTGCAGAGGAAAATGAGAACTTCAGGAATAACTGTGCATGTAACAGCTTGTATGTACTCAGTATGGCAGCCAGTTTCTACATCTGCCTTCAGCAGAGTCAGGTCCCCAGGCACCACCTGAGACCAACAACTCTACATCGGTCTTTTATTTACATCCATGTGAGACCTCAAGGGAGGGACAAGCCTCTGTCTCTCTAGATTAAACTTGCAGGGTACTGGACATGTACCTTTTGGCATTCGGCACAAAAAAATAAAGACAATTTATATAGTAGATATTTGCTAAAGCAATTCAAGTTGAGCGTCTTGTACAAGGGTACAACGGCAGTGCCTGGCCTGAGAATGAAAGCTACAATCTAGATATTGCATCATTTCACAATTTATATATACACATTATTACCACTTCAAGGTATTGCAGTGCATATTTTAAAAAGTAGGCCGCTTTGAAATCATTGTCATATTTCCAAAAAAGTCCCCATATTTACAGTCTGTTGCGGTATGTTATATTTGGGTAGGGGTGACACCGGTGTCTGTTTGTCCTCTCTTTTTATACACATTTTATTTTGCTTTCTTTGCTCAGCCTCTGCAATAAAAGTACTTTTAGGGTCAGGTCCTGACGGTGCGTTTTATTTATTTATTGCGTACAGTATCAGCTGCCCTGCTTTTCTAAAAGAAAAATGGAAAAGAACATGAGGTTCCGCTCGCTGTAGAGGTGATGAGAATATGCATCTGGGAGTTGGGAGTAAAACTAAGAAAAAACACAAGAAGCATGTTAAAGCCTTACCATTCCCTCTTAAAATATTTTCACTTTGTAATCAGTGTAGCTTCAGAAAATGCAGGTTTCAGCTGCATTAAATGAATTATTAAAAGGGAGTGAATGTCTAAACTTTAAAATAAAGATTTTATTTTGTTGCTGAGGGTTTCTTCCAGATGAGCGGCTAACAGAACAGGCCTGGCTGTGATCAATATCGAAAACTCGGGAAAGTGTTGCATAATTCCACAGAAAACACAGAGGTCCGTTATATAGCTGTAATTGGTCAAAGTGATCTCTTAAAGTACAGCGCAGTCAGTTAGAAAAACAAAAAGGAATAAGAACATCTATCATTCATCAAAGAGAAAATAGCATGGGCTTTGTGCTATATAAGGGCACTGCTGCTAAAGGATTTAAGTGGATCGTATTTAGAAGGTGTCAGCAGGTTTTGCCTGCACGACCAGTGGTATTTCAATCTAGGTCAGGGGTCAGGGTACATGAAGACGGGTCGTCCCAAACAGCAGTTAGCTAGCAAAGTCGACCCAAAGAGCACTGGCAGTTTTTTTTTTTCTCCTCCATGTTGGAAAACACTCTGTGCTCTGCCCCAGCTCCTTGGGCAATTGCACAACTTTCCTCTTTCGCCTTCGCCCCAGGCCATGGTAAGAGACATCAGACGCCAGGGCTTACCCCCCATTCCCGGGACTCCGGAAATGTTCCGAGCTCTAAGCTGCTCAACAAGATTTTCCTAAGCAGAGGTCCTCGAGATCCCGGCGAGAGGACAAGATTGAGTGCTCGGTCTTTAGCGCAGACCTCTGATTAAAAGTGACAGCACCAAGCCACCTCTGACCTCAACCTTCCCCCTCCAAGATCAGTGAGTGAGATGCTTAGCGTTAGTATCAGCCATGGAAAGAAGAGGTAGCAGAGAGAGGGTCGCAGGCTAGCTAGCAAGAGGAGGGCTGTCCCTTTAAAAGCTTTTCCATGAATGTCAGGAATCGTTCTGATCTGCAGATTAATATGTTCTCCCACATGATAGAGAGGAAGATGCAGTGTGCAATTTAATGCCAGGGATTGTGCGGCACTGGTGCTGGTGGGGGTGGGTGTTGGGCGAGGGATTTCCCTGACTCTCCTTTTATTATCCCGGATATAAACGCTCCATTTTCATTAGGTGGGAGGGAGGATCTGGACCCCACCCCCCCCCCCCCCCCCATTGATGCTGATATTTTTCATGACATGCAACCTGAGGAAGCCAGAAGACCTCTCCTAAAACATTAATGAAATATCAAAGTTGCACATTTTTACTAAGGATTTCTTTGAACATACTGCCTTCATCTGTGTAATGGTGATGAAGAATATAATGCATATTACCAATGTGACAATACACCAAAGCATTTAAAATATAACATCTTTGACTGTGGATATTTCCGGAATGTGTACACAGTATACACCCTAACTTGAACATCAATCCTGCATCCTTACACCTAAGTTAACTCTGTGGAGTATCATTGACAATACCAGACTCTGAAATCCAATGTCAAAGATGCATAAGCTAGCTCATGTTTTTTATTAAATGTAAACATAACAACAGCCTGTGAAAGATAGAACAATCGAAGCGCTGTGAAGGATTTTCCAGCATGTACAGTATGTTTAAAATATATCACAAATAATGTTCATCTCATGGTAACATGAAATAGCTTCAGTGCAATTCTGTGCACGACAGAACCCCTGCAGGCCTCTAACCTTCAGGTTTATGGGCAATGGACAAACTAGGAACAGGATATTCTCAGGGCTATTGTTATGATTCTGTCAGATTTTCCATTTTTTTATATCAGATTTTTTGACCTACTGTCTGCCCTAATTTTCACAGGTGACCTATATCTGATTAATGTGCTTGGACTGTGGTAGCACTCTGACATTATTTTGTTTATTTATTTATTTGAAAGGGACAGTGCACAGTCATTTGTCTGAGGTAGATTTAGCTATGAAGCTACACTTAATTTGTTACCACTTTTCACATGATGTCCAGTAACAAATCATTTTGAGATCTCATGTAGTACACCTCAGTGATTTATTGGCAGGCAGACAGAAGACGGCAACAAACAAACCATGCCGTACAAATGACCTTTGGCTGTTACATCATGACCTGTGGCAGTGGTGCTCTGTTATAAGATTAAATAGTTTTTGTAACTTCCTTGCAGTTTTATGTGTGCAGAGGCAACACCCCACAATGCAACTGGGAACATCATTTTGGCACAACCAGTCCAGCCATTTCCCTCGATTTTTAGAGAAGCGATTATGTCATTCACCTCAGATGTGATATTCCTTGGAAATAAATGGGATGTTGAAAAACACACGTGTGCTCAGACATAGAGATACTATAGAAGCTGCATGCCAGCTAAAAAATGGGCACCTGACTGCGGTATGATAAAATCAGCATTGAAAAGTTCCTATTCCGGGCAGCTATTCTGAGCATTAAAACACATTTCTGTGCAGACAGAAAAATAAAAACTCGGAAGGCACTGAATCCTTTTTTTTTCAAAACCCAATTTAAAAAGAGAATGCAAAACTTTAATGGCACTTTGCACAAACAAAAAATCCAGGTATAATAGCAAATAGGTACAATTATGATCTGCTTTCAAATCTGGAATATGATTTATTTCATAAAGGGACATAATTTGAAACATCAGCCCAGTAATCTGCTCACTGGAATTCTCACTGTAGTGTCTACAGTATGTTTTATATAGATTAGTCCCAACAAATTTATTTTTTATTTAGTTCATTCAAACCACAATTAATTAATAAAAAAAAACAAGTAAACAATTAAAAGTAACATGAATTAATTGTATTACACTATTCATTAATTAATGTCAGGGCAATATTGGTAAGAGCAGTTGTCTGGCTCTGGCAGTTGTCAGAGGGTTGTCGGTTGGATCCCACCCTGGGTGTGTCAACGTGTCCCTGAGCAAGACACCTAATCGCCAAATGCTCTCCTGACGAGCTGGTTGGTTTCTTGCATGGCAGCCAATCGTCATTGGTGTGTGAGTGTGTGTATGATTGGGTGAATGAGAAGCATCAATTGTACAGCGCTTTGGATAAAGGCGCTATATAAACACCAACCATTACCGTTCATTGTAACACTCTTGTTTGAACTGTGAAATAATGAAATCTGTCAACATCACCAATCAAACCCAGTAGGCAGACCTACAAGGCCTACAGTCTTGTTTCTGTTTGCAACACAGTCCCAACAGGATGTTGCGACGTGTTTTTCTGATTATTGTTATTTCATTTCCAGTGCCTTTTCTGAAAAATGTATTGGTTGAATTTGTGTCTTGTGATAACAAGATCGCAAATTCCTGGAGTGACTGGTAAGATGATCTTTAGTGAATGGTGGAATTCCGACAATTCAAGTTTGCTACACATTCCTGTATCCAGGCATGGGGTCGAAAGGTAGTTAAAAAATTTACTTTTCTGGCCAATGCTTGTTACTCAACAGAATCCCCTTTCAGCCAAATCGACAGCTTCCACAAAAGTGAAGTACAGTGAGATGATATCATGCTGATACCATGATGATAAGCTATCATTCATGTTCCCGACACCGCCAGGGGGGTATACTATGAAGAGAGTTTAAAATAACCAGGACTTCTTTTGTAACCTGACTTCACAAAACCAAACAACCTCAATCGGGTTTAGCTGGTAGGCTACTATGAAGGTGGTTACCAACTTGTTATATGAAGACAGGCTTTGGTAACCAAGG
The DNA here is from genome assembly GCF_963514075.1 of Conger conger. Lineage (NCBI taxonomy): Eukaryota > Metazoa > Chordata > Actinopteri > Anguilliformes > Congridae > Conger > Conger conger. The sequence continues at coordinate 53,844,163 of NC_083762.1, forward strand.
TCTGTGCCCGTTCCTGCAAAAGTGGTGGGGTAGGCTATGCAAAAATGAGTCTATAGCAGTGCAGCTTGGGCCGTAGGCTACTTGAGCGGCATATTTATCACCTGAGGAAAAAACTGATATGAACGAATACAATGGACGGATATGAAGAAGTTAGAACATTAAACATTTATAGGCAGAAAGAAAAAATAACAGCGATTCCACCAACAATGCTAGGGCAAAAATTACTAATAGTGTAAATTCGTAAATTACCTCACTAACCCGGTAATCTGGAATTGTGGATTTAATTAATTAATCATGGTTTAAATTAATTGTAATTTAAATTCATTATTTATTGGGGTATTTATTTATTTAATATTGCTAATCATAACCCTCCATCACCCACTTGTGTGTTATTATTACTGCCTAAGTTAAAACGCATCTCCCATGGTTATCTTTCTGACAAGTCATTGCAGGATATGCTTTTAAACTTAATGCATATACATTTAAGGGTGGATCATGCAAATAAAGGGCAGATATATCATATGTGTAGCTGATTATGTATTCCGTTGAATAAAGTCCACCCAATTAACCAGGGTCAAATTGTGTGTGAAATTTCTCCGCCTCTATAGAACATGCGTAAACCAAGGCACAAGACAGAGATTTAAGCTTTGAAGATGCACTGAAAAAATCTTTGCCACAAGAATCACACAATTTGTACCCCCAGAGCAAGAAATAATCAAACAGATTATTAATAGTAAATATGAATTAATAATTGCAGCCAAGCAATACTTAAGGCTGGGTGTTTGTCACAGAAAATATTCACAAAATAATTCATTAAATAAATATAAATATCTCATGTAAAGTAGTGGGAAGTGACTGAAATAACGTGCTCAACCGTAGTAAAAAATCAGTTGATCAGTTAAGAAAAATATGACTAGGCTAAATGCAATGATATGCTGCTTTTAATCGCTTTTGTCCATCACGTAAAGAGTGTGTGTTTGTTTTGATTAATTATCCTCCAAAGCAAGGGTGGAAAAATAACGGGGACTGCTAAAAAACAGAGAATCCCATGCTACTTCAGCCATACAAATAATTACGTGTCTGCCAGAAATAAACGATGTACTGGTGCCTTCCTCACAACGTTCCCATTCTATCTCGGCAATGGTGAAGCTCATCGCAATGTTACATCTTGCATTTAATTCAAACAAAGAATATTCAATGCACAAAACATGTGTTTCAACTGCGCTGTTTGAGATCTGCCTCTTTCGCAAAATGCAGTTTGGAGACAGTCCCATTTGCTGATTGTGTAATGAGCTGTAGTCTTCGTAAATAATATCTTAGTTTCAGGCAGACTGCGACCGCACCAACGTACCCTCGTCAAGCCGTATTTTGCGCTGCGAGTTTCATGTACGTAAATCCGGTCCTCATTTCTTTGATTTGTTTGTTTTCTGCTGTTATATCGACCTAGAGGTTTGACATGTTGTTGTGCTGACTGGTAACGCGTTCGTTCAACAAATATTTGGACAAGTGAGAGGCCGGGGTTTAAATCCCACCTCGGACTCAGGCAATTTCTTCACCTGTTACATTGGTGCCGTGACCCGGATCTGGGTGGGAGTAAAAAAAAAAAAAGAAATAAAATAAATGGTTGCTGCGGAGTTTCACATGGAGGGGAAGTCAAAGGGGGGTGAGTGTAGCATGGTTAGCTCAGCTAGTTCGCTAGTAAGCACGGATGGTGCAGTGAAAAGCGAAGGCTGTTAGCAGATTACCTCGACAACACTCCCCGATGACGTAACCCTCAAATTCAAAAGAACGTTGTTGCCCTTGGCTAGAGGCGAGTTCGTCTTTAGCTGACTGGTAACGTGTTCGTTCAACAAATAATTTGGACAAGTGAGAGGCCGGGGTTCAAATCCCACCTCGGACTCAGGCAATTTCTCACCTGTTACACTTAGACCATTGAGAGAGGTCAGAAGGGCGAAAATGAACACATTTTTGCCTACAGAACTGCTCCTTGCTGGATGTTTTTTTTCGCACCATTCTCTGCAAACACTAGAGACTGTTGTGTGTGAAAATCCCAGGAGATCAGCAATTTCTGAGATACTCAAACTTGTCTAGCACCAACAATCATTCCATGGTCAAAGTCACATTTTTTACCTATTTTGAAATTTGGTCTGAAAAACCTCTTGACCACATGACCTGTATGCTTTTATGCATTTTGTCACTGCCACATTACATTACATTATTGGCATTTGGCAGATGCTTATCCAGAGCAACGTACAGTTGATTAGACTAAGCAGGAGACAATCCTCCCCTGGAGCAATGCACAGTTAAGGGCCTTGCTCAAGGGCCCAACGGCTGTGCGGATCTTATTGTGGCTACACCGGGATTAGAACCACTGACCTTGCGTGTCCCAGTCATTTACCTTAACCACTACGATACAGGCCGCCACATGATTAGCTGATTGTATAATGTGAATTCATTCAGCACACTGAAAGAACTAAAAATACATAAGGAAATGTAGGAACCACAATGGTATCCACCCTCATTAAGGGTTCAAAACAAAGAGCGTATCTTGTAGAATTGGGAAGTATCAAGTTACAAATTGGCAACAACATGCTGCAATTAAATTCCATCTTTGCAATATGAATGTTAACCCACCTAAACGAAAATAGAGAAGCATAAAATAATCCTATAGAGAATCATTAGGTGCTTTCAATGCTTGGACCAGTTACCGTTATAATCTGAAATTAAACACAGGGTTTTCATTCTCTAAGTAATACTGTGTTTCATGCCCTGAAAATGTATGAAAAATTCATAGGTACTGTACATCAGCAAAAGTCTTTATCAGCTCTAGCCTGCCAGGATTTTTACAAAGTGTTGTCATCAAAAGAGTAGTTGTCAGAACACGTCTGATTTTTTTTAAGATCAAGCTAGATCCGAAAAGAGGATAAAGCTTTGATCAGCAGACCACCCAAAATAACACAAATGAATTTGTGGGTCAGTACATGTCTCATCATAAATTAAGAAGAGCAAGGCGACATTCAGCTCAAACATACACACAGTAGTTCCCTTTCAAATTAAAAAGTAAATTCACCTCTCTGTTGCTCCAGATCTGTGGTTAAACCCCTAAGCTTTCCCCACTGTCCTTCCCCTTTGGTGACCCTTGTTCTAAAAGGGGAACAAGACTAAGTCTTTTGTGCAGAAGTGTAAATTATGCAAAATATTATCATCTGACAGAAAACAAACAGACTGACCCCCCACCCAAAAAAACTAAACAAATAAAAATAACTCTTTTTAAATTGTAAGGATTGTTATAAATACAGGATAAGGATTATAACGAAAAACAGTTTTTGTGAGTGTTCCATGCACATCATGTTTATCCCTTAAATCCTTATTCCTAAAACCTTAAATATTCCTTCTCGATACGGCATAACATCAGCATTTTTGACAAACGAGGCTTAAAATATAAGGACATTAAAATGGATATAATAGTACTGCATATTATCCTTATATGGTCATTTTAGAATGAATCAGAATATGAATGAAATATACATTATCATAATTCGTTAGCGTTATATTCCATGTAATGAGATGCACTAATTAAACTTTCACTGATTAAATTAAGCATAATCATAGACATAGATATTCCGGAGCCCAGGCTGAATTTAAAGGAAGACATTTGGGTACAAATGTACGACCCTCTTCAGATCGATGCATCTCTGCTAAGCTCTGAGTCCTTCTCTACCTCTCTGTCTTGCCACCTTTTCATTCTGGAGAAAAAGACTGTAATTGCTGCCTCTTTGTTCGCATCTGTCGGCTTAACCTCAATTAGGTCTGCATTAACTTCGATATTTGTGATCTGTGATGTTTTCTTGGCTTTCTTTTTCAACCTGTCCAGAATAATCATGTGTATTTACACTCAAGACGGAACAGGTCTTCCCTGTGTCTTTTATTACTTGTATTTTTCCGGTTTGAGGAATGTGAATTTTCAACACAATAGTGCCAAATTAAGAAGATGAGTAGGAGAGATTTGATGTTTTGTTTTTAACTTTGTTTTCAATGATGATTACATTATGATAAAATTCAGCAAACTCGTATATAACCCTCTTCATGTGCAGTACAATGTTTTATATTAGCTGAGAGTTTCTCTTACTATTAAGTGGCTTTTATTCTGACAGAGATCCCTTTTGAACTCATCTAAACTCTGGTAAAGGAGACATAACAATGAGCATTTGGATGCATATGAACAAATGTGAGCACTTTACAGAAACAAAATTATACAATTATAAATTACAATCAGCTAAATGGCCAAAGGAATAGACGCATGTCTTAAGGCCTGATTTTAAAAAGCCAGTTGAAGCTTGCCAATGGTTTGGAAAGCTGAAAGCTTGCCCCCTGACTGTTTTTACTGTTTTTACAACTGTGAGGCATCACCAAGGGAACACAAAGTTCAGTGAGACCTTCCAAGCATGAAAGTTAAAGTCCAGGAATTTATAGGTCACAAATAACACCTTCAACTCATCTGTGAAGTTCATAGGGAACCGGTTCAATTTCTTTCACAATGTGTTTTCAGCTTTATGAAATTAAATCATGCAATTGTATGCTGCTATATGCATTACCATCATCATAAGGCAATATATAATTAATTTGCACCTCTTTCGCTTTCAAAACATACACATTTGTACCCAATGAGAACATTACTGTACTTTCAGAGTATATTTGGCAAGTTTGATATTTGAAGAACAAAAATGTATCTCCACTGTCACTTTATTTCTGAGAGTGTAGGGCCAGTAAGTTTACGGTAAGATGATGATAGAGGGGGTGGACCCAAAAAAGAAACAAGCTCCTTACTGCCTTCTCCAAAGTTGCTTCGCCAGCATTTAGCTATTTTTGTCTCAAACCAGCAGGGGGGGCTGTGGCCGGTGTGGACTTTTCTCCTTTCAGGAAACCAATGCTATGTACTGATGGCACAGAAGAGTTTCTGTTCTGATGATTCATCATAACCAGAAATGGAGCAAGTGGAGCTAACAGAAACCAGGCTACTGCATGTTTTTTTTCCCCCTTTCCGTGACACTGAAACTGTGCACCTTTTGATTTGCGCTGCTATCAGGCACAAGCAATGTGAATCCACATTGTCTGTGTATTATTATAAAACAAACGAACCCAATGATCTGTCCAGATTTTACTCTACAGAATCAAAAGATTGACAGATTGATTGTTCAAATTTTTCCTAAATATTTTATTTACTTCGTTTTATTTTCTCTCCCAATATGCAATGCTTATTCATAACCATAGGCACTGTATGAGCATCGACATATCCTCCATAAGTTTCTTAGGGCAATACACTACTGTGGGCTTCCTCCATAACTCTTGCCCAACCAAGCCACAACATCATTTTACCATACAGCCCACAAGTTGGGTTCATTTACCACTCCTGGGAGGGTTATAGAATTGGCACAGGCAGGCTGCAGGCACCCGATCAGCCAGAGGAGGCACTGTTGTGAGACGAGGCAAGGGCTGCCCTGTTGTGCTGCAGTACGGCCTATCTTCCATAGGCCCCAGGGACCCCTGATCATGGGTGGCACTGTATCAGCCTGGAGACCATCCAATCCGTGTAATGCAGGACTAATAACAAGTGCCTCTGCTGGGCATAGCACCAGGGAGTCACCTTACCTGGCTTTCATCACATGGATTAACCCTATCAACTTTTCCCCCTTGTGGTTGTGTCATCAATATTTCAAATTATTGTTGCCAGTTTGTTAAAAAAAACTCTCTGCTAGCAGGAACAGCAGTTTACATGCTTATCAGCCACATATTTGCAAAGCAGGGCAATAAAACTCCAGCCTCCCACTCGCCAAGCTCACGGTTTAGAACCCTTACCTCTCCACAGACGCAGACAATAAAAGGCATATTCTAACAATCCTTGATACCATTTCTCTATGTCATCTTCCAATATCAGAACAAAAATACACTCATTGAGCACTTTATTACTATATACTGTATTACTATATATACAATTCAGAAGTTGCATGAATAAACACTATGCATAGCAGAATGAATATACAGACATGTGTAATTACAGGATTTGGATTGCTATAGATGAACCTGTAATTGTACTGGATCTACTTTTGTAATAAAGGTTGAGTTTATATGTGATGCAGGTTGGTTAGAAAGCATCAGGGTGAGGGATCCTTTTTAGAGTGCTTTTTGGACACTTTGGACATGCTTTATAAAAGCATACTCTCATATACTGTTTGTGAATGAAACACACATAAAGGTAAATTTTCTCTACAATTTGTAGCAAAAAAAAACTGTATTAAACTATATTAAAAACAGTTTTAATATAAAAATAAGCTTTTCTGATCATTTATGTGTCTGGACAAAAACATATGGCAAAAAGTTTTGGGTTGGTCCTTGACTTGAGAAATTGAGATATTCAGTGTTAAACTATAAAAAACTTTTCTTTTTTTTATAGTTTTGTCATTTCTTTGTATTTTAGTGTAACTTTTGTGTACACTTTATGTGCTCTGACATACATTTGTTCTGTCTCAAATGTCTCAATGGTACAAGCCTCTTCTTTAATTCAACCATAAAGTCTTCAACCATGTGTGTGCAGTAAATAGTTTTTGAGATATCAACACTTTTATAGGACTAGTACAAAATAGGTGGAAATTGCCACATATGTACTTTTCAGTAGGATATTTTTCTGTAAAGGCTAACCAGCATGTGAATGTGAACTAATCACGGACAGAGACATTTACCATTATGAGCAATGGCGAGCCCTATGCGATCTATTCAAAACAATGGCATCTCCCATTTCGGGAAATTCCTGTTTGACGGAGTGATGGCGTACCCATGCAAGACGTGCAGAAATGCAGCAGCGAAGTAGAGGAGAAGGAAAAAGGCAAAAGCATGATTTATTAATCTCCTCCCAGTGCCTCGGGGAGGAGACTTTGCTGTGTCTGTACTTCAGCAGGCTGCAGAAATCATGGGAACTAGTGACGCAGCAGCAGGCTAGGATTCTGAAAAAATATTCTAAAAGGTGAAATATAGATTGATGGAAATGGAGGGATATATGAATAGTTAGATTAGATAGATAGATGGATTTATAGATAAATCTGCATGGAAATGACATAAAATATACTATGAAATTGTGGTACTTCAAAGTATATGGGTATATGGTTGACAAATACATCATTGTGAAATACATATATCTAGGAATCCTATTATTTTTGTTCAGTTTTTTGGTATTCTTATTATTTCTATTTCTTAAAATGCCTAACCAAACCCTCTAACCTAACACCCCACTACTCAGGTTATCACAAAGATGTCTAGTGGCCAGATGGTGGGGCATGTGGTCTAGAATCAAAATTATTTTTTCCCAGATTCTTTGGCTCATGCTGAACAAAACATATATTCCCAATTTAATATGCACCTGCCAAAATGTCCCACCATTTTACATTTAAAAATAGACCTACTTTTGTGCACTAGTCTGGGGCCATTTGGCCCATCGTCACCAAGATAGACTTGAAAGATTGAACCTCAAAAGATATTTACTTTTCAAAACAATATGGCTGCTACACATCAATAAATTGTTTTTGGCATGGCTATTTTTACTAAGGTATAACTAGAGCACTTATGATGACTGCATGTTTTGAACAGCACTTCATGTGTATTTTACTAGTTATGGATGTGATGCTTTAACTTGTGGAAGAACCTATGCACTTGTAAATCGCTTTGGATTAAAAGCGTCTGCCAAATGACTAAAATGTAAAAATGTAAAAAAAAAACTAAATACACCTTGGCTCTACAAAATGAAGTAGCAAATAGTGTCCCGATGGAAGGATGCAATCCAGAGTCGAATATGGCAAGGAAATGGTCATAGATAGATAGTTACATCTATATAGCGCTTTTTTTCACACTCAAAGCACTCAAATGTAATCACCCCCAAAGTTATCAAAAATCGGTTTGCAGACCTAGACCACCAAACGGCGGCCTTTTCAAATAAAAGAACTGGAACTTTCACATTGACGACTTGCATTTAAAAGCTTCAAAACTATATTTTTGAATTTGGCATCAAGACATGCAGATTATGAAAGCCTAAATATTATTCTACAAAATTAAGATGAAAGCCTAAAACAGCGAAAAAAGAACAATGTCGATTGATTATGAAAGAGTGGGTCACATATACACTCAGTTACCACTTTATTAGGTAGGTATTAGGTATTAGACATGTACACCAGCTTGTTAATGCAAATATTTAATCAGCCAATCATGTGGCAGCAACTAAATGCATAAAAGCATGCATACGTGGTCAAGAAGTTCAGCTGTTTTTCAGACCAAATGACCAAATAGGGTCGAAAATGTGATCGAAGTGACTTTAAGCATGGAATGATTGTTGACATCAGACAGGGTGGTTTGAGTATCTCAGAAAACCTCTAAGCTAAGTACTTCCATTTCAAATTTTGGAATAGAGACATTAAATGTTGTACCATTCATCCCATATGTGTCCTTACAGCTTAGAAGTTGATAATTGCTGCATGCTGCTTCGACACCCTTAATTACCACTTGTGGTCATGTTTATTTTTATCTATTTATTATTATCAATTTTTTTCCCCAAAAGCCCACATACAGTAATTAGAGTATATATTCTTCTGCAAAGGAACATCACAGAAGTTAAGGCTAAAGAACAGCAGTGACATAAAAAGTAAACTGTTTTTCAACACTACCAGTCCACAGGGGATGAAAATGTACTCTACTGGTGTACGATGTACTCTATCACAGTTGATATAGAGGGTGGGCAATGAGGAAAAAACCCTACAGACTGCACTTTATTGACTTTTTTAGGGATCTTTAATCAAGCGCGGGAATGATCCCTAAACACAGACAAAGCAAAAGAAAACATCTTTAGGCAGAATTGCCTCTGTGTCTCTGCCATCTACAGAGGAAGGAACTCTACGAAAGGCCAAACACACAGTAAAGGCAGGATCAATGCAGACAGGGGAGGAGTGGGCCATGGCCAGCTTCCAGAGAATAAATAGGATTTTGTCCTCGCTAACAGACACAGCACGCATTTTACCAGGGACAGACCAGGGACAGTGGAGGCCTGCCCGATCCTGCCATGAGACAAGCGTAAAGGCCTTATATAATGTAAAAGCAGAATGTAAAAAGTACAGTACTGTAACTAAGCAACACAGAGCTGGGAAGATGATTTCACTGTGTGCAGTAAAGCTGCTGAGGGAAATGGTCTAAGAGCAAATGAAAGCCTGCGAAGAAGCTTTGGGATAGCTGTGGGCAATAGCCAGGAAGCAAATCAAAGATCCTGCAAGTCAAAAGGATTAAAGATAATTAAACTAAGGGGGTGAGAAAAAAAAATAGAGAAAGAGCAACCGGTACTGAATCACAAACGATTCATCCCCTCAGCTGACTTCTAAAGTGTTCTCCCTGCACCCTGTCAGGCCAAGCAAACATTACATTACCCACATCAACGACTGCTGACCTTGCATTGCTTTTTTCAGGTAACGATAGATAAGTTCTGCATAAAATCTGAGGAAAAATTATCCTAAACCAGTGCTCCTAATATGAGAAACTTTATGAATGCTGGCTCCAGTCTGGATTGGACATTCAGCTGAACCATGCTTGATAGCAGACATTAAAAACATTTTCAAATGTATTTTTTGTCCCTGTGACAGTTGAAAAGCATGTATACTATATGGTGACATTAGGCTTGTTAATTAAGACATATGTAAACGACCTTATATAAATACTGATGCTTATAAATTATTGCTTTCTCTAATAAAATTTGAAGCCCCCATGTCACCTGTTCAAAGGACATGGTATCTCTTTTTTCTGCGTTTTAAATAACTAATTTTAAGCATCAAATCTTTTGCTAGCTAAAATTAGCCTGCATGCTCGGTCTACTCAAAACAGTAGGAGACAGCACATTAGCTAATAGGTTCAGTTAACTCACTTTTAGTTGTAGTTACATATAGGATTGTATGTTGCTAACTTAGTAGCCTGCCATCTACGTTTCAGTGTGGTAATACTGTAATAGGAGGGTCCTCTTGCTATGGGCTTTGTGAAATGTAATAAACATTTTTTGTTAATACATAGTTGAGCATCCCGGGGCAATACAAAAGGGCCCAATATGCACCTTTTGCCTTTCCTCAAGATTTATCCTTGAGCTGAATGAAAGTCTCGCATCTACTAATAGGAATACATTGAGCAGCTGAGACGAACTAGCCGAGTGATGTCACGACAATCTAGTTTCTTCCAAGATTGCTGCACCCTAGTGCTAGTAGCTGCTAAAAAAGCTGATGGCAGGGTGGGAGCTGAACTAGTTCTGATCCTGTTGTGTGTCGTAAGAGACTGTTGTGACACCCCCAGTGCAATGTCATGAGTGCGTGAATTCCTCCCTCTGTGCAGTAGCCTTGCTCTGTGTGTGCTATTGTAAGAAGAGGCTTTTTGGATTGTATGTCTACGGGTCTGTGTGTGTGGTAGCGCATTACAGAAAGAGACAATCTGATGTGGCTCTCCAGATGCTGTGTGCGTGTGTGTTGCAGTGGGACCCTATTATGTGACTCTTCAGAGAATGTGTGAGTTTTATAAGGACAGTGTGATGACACTCTCTGTTGTGCAATTGTGGCAGTGTGTGTGTGTGCGTGTTTCAGAAGGACAGTGTGATTCGGCTCTCTATGCGGCAGCGACCCTAGCCGTGTGTGTGTCAAAGGACAGCATGGTGTCAGTGTAAATATGCTGCCTCAGCTGTCCCCTCTGTCTCGCCACTGCTCTGAGTGACTCCTGAATACGGCTGACAGTGACAGTGACCACGGCCACGCTGGGGCCAGCTGAGGGCTGGTGGCTGTCTCTGCTTCCACTTTTGAGAAACAGGGCTCACAATCTCATTTATAAGCCCATGTCATTGTGTATATACATGCTAAAATAAAAATATTTTGTATTTTCTAGTATCCTCAACAGTATCCTATATTTCACTGTGAGGTACCAAGGAAACACATGAAGTAGTTTGTTGACAAACTAATTTGAAATTTTACAAGTTGGCATGTTCACAATAATTACTGCATGGGGCAATCAAATTGTGAGATAAAATTTGGTATGACTCCACACAAAAAAAAATTATCCAGTAGTAGATTTGCTGCCCATTGACATTCTTGCTTTTATGACCGGGTTGTGTGTTGGTACAGTGACTCTCCTCTAGAAAAACTACTGACTACTCAGAAGGGTCCGCATTAATTGATAGCTTAATCTAAAAAGAAAGACAAACGCAAACAGGCAATGCATACAGAACTATGCATCCAAGCTTACAGCTCCTGTTCTATTTCATATCAGTCATCACGCCATCGTGTGGCTCAAGCCTCGTGAGGTTGAGCCGTTAGGAGACAGAATAACAAATTGTATAAAATATTATTTTACTAAGGGGGAGCCAACAGGATAGACTTTGTCTGCAAAAGGGGATGTCTGCAAATGTCACGTAACCCTCCCTCCAATCCCGCATCGGTCTGTGGTGGGGCCTACAAATGCTTGGAGGAAGCCCTGAGCCATGTTGAAAGAGAACAGGTTGGTCAGGGGCAGCCCTCCTGAGGCGATTACATCAGCCCAAGCAATGTGGCGGTCTGATGGTGACTCGGGAAGTTGGCATTAGCCCATGCGAAGGCCTGGTGGCTTGAATCATGCACAGATGCAGCAGCTAAATGCCTTTGTCGCAGTCAGTGGCTTGCGATGACGGAGGAGGTCCCCAGTGGTCAGACCTGGAGGAGCCTTCAGAGTCTGTCTTCGGGGATGATGCCTCCCAGACCTCTGATTCCATTCCTCTGGAACCTTCCGTCAAGGTGGTAATTACTAGGGCAGTGGGGAGTGCGCAGTTGCTCCCTCGAGCCCCAGCGTCTGCTCCCTCTGTGTTGACAGAGGCTTGTGCTGTTACAGATTTTATGTCTGAGCTGCTATCCTCAGGGGAGGCCCCTGGAGCTGGTAGTATTCCAAGGTCACAGCAGGTCAACCTGGATGGAGCCACGGCCTATGGGGTCGCCACAGCTCCTGAGGTCAGGCCCACTTTTTGCTATCCTGGTGGGAGCAATGGCGGAAGTGGATCGCGTTGAGAGCCATCCCATCAAGCATTGGAGGACAGCTGAATTGGCATAAAGCCCAGGGTAGTGAGCCTAGCCTGCAGAACAGCTAATGTTGTAAACGTTGGTATGTGATTTTGATGACCCGGCAGGCTCACACCTGTATCTGTAAGGTATGACTCCACGCAGGTGGGAGGAGTGGTTCATTTGTTATTCTGTCTCCTAACAGGTGAATCTCGCAAGACTTGACCCATACGTGTTGACCTTCATTCATAGCACTTTGGTTACCTACGTAACCATTTGTTGTGTTAAAGCATTGTAAAAATAAATAGACATAAAACATTTTGTGCTATAAAAATGGTGGAGACTTAGGGTGCACCAACTATAAAGAAAGGGTGATAAGGATCCTACATTTGCTTTAAAAAAATTATGCTGTATTCATCGTAATATCTGCTAGGCAAGCCAGGACATTTTGGCTGCATTCCAAATAGCTGGATAACAAGCAAAAAAACAATGGCTATAGTCACTTCCACACAGCGACTGTGCATACTGTAGGTTGGAGCGACACTTCTAAACCAATCTGGTCTTCTTCAAGCAATAATAAACCATTTTGTGTTATGAAATGCAAAAAGGAAGAGATATTTTAAAATGAAGAGCTGCGGCAAGGCGGCAAAGTGAGAAAGAGCAGATTCCATCTTTCTGTCGAAGCTGACGTTCAGTCTTTACTCACAGCTTCCAAACTTGAGAGGACAGGCGTGGGCGTCCATGGGGAAATCCTCTAACTGCATCGGACACTCTGCTGAGATGGTCAATCTGAAACAAAAAATAGTGCAGCGTTAGCATTACCGCATTCACCGTGCAAAATGATTCAAATCATCATCGATAACTTCATCATCGTGACATCGCGTTGTTGGTATCAGCATTATCATTATATTCATGTCACCATTATTTGTATTCCCATCATCATCATCATTACAAATGTCATCATCAATAGTGTTCCTATTATCATTATCATTCTCATCATTGTTATAATATAAAAATATCACCATTAGCATTGTTGTCATCATCACCTTGTGATACTTAATTATATCATCATTGTTTTTACCCTTTTCATAAAGTCAGTATCAACACTATCATCATCATCTACACCACCACTACTGCCATACTGCAGTAATTCCCCAGAAAGCCTATGCAGGCAACGGTCGTGATGAAAATAGAAGATGGTGTATTTTAAGCACAATGGCGCCACCCTGTTGCGGAAAGTGATAATGCGCTCTCCGAGGCAGGAGCAAATGCTCTTTAAGCTCAGCATGACTTTGTCTATTCAAGTGCAGCAGACAGGCACAACACAAACATGTATCCAATTCAATCCTGTCATGCAGGCATCTCTGTCCTTTAATCCTGAGAGAGAGTGCATGTTGGCACTTTGTAGACATTTCTTTGCATCAGTGTTAACATTTTCACAGCATGCAGAATGCATTACAGTCAGACCTTAGCAAGCCTCTCCGTATTAATAAAGAACAGAGACAGTCAAATCTTGTTCATATATTGCCATCTTGTGGACCTTTGAATAGTGCACCTTCTTTTAATCTATTTCCATCCAGGACCACGTATATACAATATCTGTACTCTACGGTAAGATGTTAGCAATTTAATTGATGCATGGAAAATCACATCCAGATCAATTTTCTTGTTAAAAATAAGTGATGAAAGCAGAATCAAAAAGACAACATCATAGACCATAATCCTTGTCCAATAATTGTTTGTTCATTTACAGTGTTCACACATCCACTACATCAACTTCTAGATACATATAGATGTATCCTTTAAACAAAAAACATAAAAACAAAATAAGTACACTGCTATGAACCAATCAGATTGTGAGATTTGTCATGCCCATTTTGTAATGATATTCAATTGACGTTCTGATAGAAATCATGTTAATGACCATGTTAGTTGTCCAACAAGCTTTATCTCCCAATGATCAATATCAAATAATTCTGTTGTGGGCAATCTACAAGCTCATAGGAGAAAACACTGAATAAAATGCAGTGGTATATAATATAACAATTTAAAAAATATATTGTTTTGATTGCATAAGGCCTTTAATCAAAATCAAAATACCTATGAGTAACTCACGTTCAACTCACTCAGTGTTTCTCAATTCCTGTTGGAGACAAATGGCTGACATTTTCTTTTTACCTGAGCACATAATTACTGAACTGAATCAATCAGTTGTTTTATTGGATATACTGTATATAATCAAATTCCTTGCCCTTGAGAGCCAGGGTCCAGAATATACATCAAGTCTAACACTGACTGACACTGAAGGAGAAGTATGAGAACACTTATAGTAAAATGTCTGATTGTGTAACCAGGCCTAGTTATTAAAGTATTTAGCTCAATATTATCACTAAACATATGAAGACAGTTCCCTCCAGTGATTTGATATTTAAAAAATTGCATGTGGTAAAGCACATTGCTAGATTTTAATAAAGGGCATTTTTATACATTTTGGTTTCACCAAGTAGCTATTACAGCAGTATTTATACATAGTCCTACCATTCAGGGCAACATAATGTTTGGGACACAGCAATGTTATCTTAATTAAAGTAGTCATATTTAGTATTTTGTTGCATATCTTTTGCATGCCATGACTTCCTGATGTAGTATGTGACCTATCAATATCATCATAGTCTGGATATCTTATTTTCAGGTTATCATACAAGCGATACTAAAACTCTTTGCTTGTGGGTGGTATGGTGGCGCAGTTGCACTGATGCCTCACAACAAGAAGGTCCTGGGTTTCAGCCCCGCCCGGGCCTTTCTGTGTGGAGTTTGCATGTTTTCCCCGGGTACACAGTCCAAAAACATGCAGGTTAGGGACTACAGATGAAAATGAGCTCATTATCTAACTTTTACATTGATGAAACACTGATGTGCACTGTCCATGGTAAAAAAATTAATAAAAGTTGATCTCTATGGGACACGGGGAATTAGGGGTTGGGACTAGATTCAGCTCTAAATTATGCTGATACCATATGGAACACATTTCTTGGCTAAATTTGGCTTTAAGCCATCAAATGCGCAAGCTATCAAATGAGCCTCAAATACCGTGCTGCTGCCAGATATGCAGTAGATACGGAAATAATTCTCCTGATAAATTTTCCTGTTGAACTCAATCAATGTTTGATACCTTGGATCCTTAAAGACTCAAAGCCATTTAGCCAACAAATGTGTTCCATACTGTATCAGAATAATTTACAGCTGAATCTAGTCCTACCCCCAAATTCCCATAGAGATCCATTGAAATGCAGAGAGTTTTAGTATTGCTTGTAGGACAACCTGACAATAAGATATCCAGACTCTGATGATGTTGATAGTTGATAGGACACATACATCAGGAAGTAATGGCATGAAAAGGATATACAACAAAATATGAACCAGACTACCTTCATTTACTTAACATTGCTGTGTCCCAAACATAAACATGCTGTGCCCTGAAATGGGGGGACTATGTATAAAAACTGCTGTAAATTCTACATGGTGAAACCAAAATCTGACAATGTGCACTTTAACCACATGTGGTTTTCTTTATTACAAATAAAGAACAGAGTACAGAGGCAAATAAATAAATAAATAAATAAAACATTATGGAGGGGACTGTATATCAGGCCTTACATGCAGTATTTCAGATATCTCATGGCCTTTTATATATGTTTTATTTAAATTATTATTTGCAGTTATTATTGGCTGTTTTTTTAATATATTTACTGGGACTTTGGACAAATTTCAAGGATATAATGAAAATACTCTCAGAACCATTAATACCTCAATGCCCATGTGGGGGTCATTTTTGATTCCAGGGTGTTTTTGAAGCACCTCATGGATCCAATATGTCACTATCATAGTCACTCAATTCCTCAGTCTCTTGCTCAGTCACAGTTAGCCAGTCTGTCCCTAGTGGCAGTTAAAGGCATGGTAGGTGCTGTCTGTCTATGACACTATGGACCCTATCTTGCACTCAGCTCAACATGGCGGTAAATCCAAACACAAGTGTCATTGCTAATTTCAGAGAGATGCAATGACCTTTTTTGCTCCAGCACATTGACTTTTTTATTTTTTTATTTTTTTATTTCTGATTTATCCCTTTTTCTCCCAATTTATTAGCCAATTGTACCCTCCTCTAATTCAATTCGAGTTAGTGTTAGATACACCGTCCACACCCCGAGGAAGAGCGACACGCCTTCATCAAGACGTCTCATCTATCTAATCGTGTCCGTGGTTCCAAGGTGTCCAAGGCGCTTATTGTACGGAGATCAGCTAACCCTGCCAAGACCCTCCATCTGGAGCGGAGAGCCAATTAATGCCGCTCCACGTGAGCCGGCCAAACTTGGCTTTTGGCAGGACCGGGAATTGAACCCCGGTCCCCGGTTTGCAACTGCAGCAAACTGCAACCGCAAGTCTGCTGCATCTTAGCCTGTTGCGCCCCCGCACATTGACTATTAAAATACCAAACGACCATGTACCAATTTCCTAATTTGCTAGTACCACAAAGGTTCAAATGCTAATTAAGCTTGGCCATACTATGAAATATAATACATAATGCAAATTAATCGTATAGAAATAAATTCACATCACAAATGTTTTGGTTAAACATTCAAAGAATGATGTCTCAATATAAAGGAGAAAGCAAGTAGCAATTAGCAAGAAGTAAGTTTCCTTCAGTACTCTTAGACAGGTCATAGTGCTGAAGTCAAGAATCCTAGATCTCACAGGTTCCAGGGCTGGTTTTGATTCCAAATTGTATGCTTTATTACTGACTCCCTTCCCTTGCTTTAAGGGGGAAACCCCAGTATGTCAGGATGAAATATGGAGGCCACACGGGGAACCCCAAGTGCGGTTCGGTTCTGAATTATGAAAGGGGAGGGAGCAGTTATGTTCTCTTGCTCCCTCATTTTTCCTTTGAGTTGAGGTTTATGAAATCCTCACTTTTGTTTATAAGACCGTCTGGTGTGTTTTTGTTACCCTGTTAAGTTTTCTTATTTCACGTTACATTACATTTACGTTTACATTTTAGTCATTTCGCAGACGCTTTTAATCCAAAGCGACTTACAAGTGCCTAGGTTTATGCACTTGTAACAATCACAAATTTATTCAGGTAATACCTCTCTCAAGGGAAGATGGCAAGGGAAGGGAATGTGTTAAAGTGGAAGGAAACCCTGCCCACAAATAAGTGGGCTTAATTCTAGTCATAGTCAGTGGGTTCTAAGAAAGGTCAGCAGATGAGATTGTCAAATAAGCAGGGGTCACAATACAAGATAGGTCAATACACATCACAGAATACAATGCATGCACACACACACACAAGTTATAAAAAAACTTTCTGTTTTATGGATAAAGTATGTTTAAGCTGAATTTGCAAAATGTACATAAATATAGAAACATTATTTCATATGAATATTTCATAACAAATGTAAATACTACTACGTTCACATTTCAACACTACTTTACAAGTCATACTATCCAACCAGCCTTAACCGATTTAAATGAAAAAAAATGAAATGCACAACATCTCCCTCTAGTGAACTACCCAGGTAAATGCTACCTCTGTATGGGAAACTTCACATAGAACGCTTCAGTCCTGTGTATGCTGGTTTTCGTTCCAACCAAAATTGCAATGCCATACTTTTAATAAGCTGTGCTTTTCATTTTTAGAGGGAACAACTACACATGCCATAAAGAATAAATGGTCACATTGTTGCTTTTCATGTTATATTGCAAACAACTACATAGAGAGATAAAAAACATTATTTAATTGATCAAGTTGAAAATTTGGTAGATCATGGAGAATTCAAAGACGGAGCAAATGATAATCAGCTGCACTTACATTATGTTTAAGGGGGAAAAAAATATTTAAAATATGTGCTTGACAACCCAATATGTGCAGAGTAGGTCTACAAAATAAGTCTAATTATACCTAGAGTAATAAAGTGGTCACTTCAAGTGGTCACTGAGTATATACAGTGCAATTCAAGTATTTGGACAATATCTGTTCTTTTGTATCTGTACTCCAGCACATTGAGTTTGAAATGAAACAATTAATATGAGGTTAAATTACATACTGTCAGCTTTCATTTGAGGGTATTTACAGTACTTCCATATCGGATGGTCCCTGTAGGAATTACATCCATTGCTTTTAGGGGATCAAAAGGAATTGGGCAGTTGGCTTCTCACCTGTTTCTGATTAGTCAGGTGTATTCAATCCCTTCATTCAATAAGAAAGCTTTCTGTATCTAGTCTGGATAATTCAAGCGTTTGATTGACTTTGGAGTCTGTTATTGGTATTTGTCAACATGAAGACTAGAGTTGTGCCAGTGAAAGTGAAAGAAGCCATTATGTGGCAGAACAATAAGAAACATAAGAATAGGCTTGCTGAAACAAAACTTTCTTTCATCAAAAAAGTGAAAAAGTAATTGCCCCCTTAAACTCAATAATTGATTTCACCACCTCTAGCAGCAATAATTACAACCAGACACTTCCTATAAGTTGATATCACTCTTTGACATCACTGATGAGGAACACACTCTTCTGCTTTAATAAAAATGTTTTTCGCTACATACAGTCAGGTCCATAAATATTGGGACATCAACACAATTCTCCTCTTTTTGGCTCTATACACCACCACAATGGATTTGAAATGAAACAAACAAGATATGCTTTAACTGCAGACTTCCAGCTTTACATCCAAATCAGGTGAATGGTGTAGGAATTACAACAGTTTCTATATGTGCCTCCCACTTTTTAAGGGGCCAAAAGTAATGGGACAATTGGCTGCTCAGCTGTTCCATGGCCAGGTGTGTGTTATTCCCTCATTATCTCATTTACAAGGAGCAGATAAAAGGTCTAGATTTAATTTCAAGTATGCTATTTGCATTTGGAGTCTGTTGCTGTCAACTCTCAATATGAGATCCAAAGAGCTGTCACTATCAGTGAAGCAAGCCATCATTAGGCTGAAAAATCAAAACACCCATCAGAGAGATAGCAAAAACATTAGGTGTGGCCAAATCAACTGTTTGGAACATTCTTAAAAAAGAATGCACCGGTGAGTTCAGCAACACCAAAAGACCCGGAAGACCACGGAAAACAACTGTGGTGGATGACAGAAGAATTCTTTCCCTGGTGAAGAAAAACCCCTTCACAATAGTTGGCCAGATCAAGAACACTCTCCAGGAGGTAGGTGTATGTGTGTCAAAGTCAACAATCAAGAGACGACTTCACCAGAGTGAATACAGAGGGTTCACCACAAGATGTAAACCATTGGTGAGCCTCAAAAAGGACCAGATTAGAGTTTGCCAAACAACATCTAAAAAAGCCTTTACAGTTCTGGAACAACATGCTATGGACAGATGAGACAAAGATCAACTTGTACCAGAATGATGGGAAGAGAAGAGTATGGAGAAGGAAAGGAACTGCTCATGATCCAAAACATACCACCTCATCAGTGAAGCATGGTGGTGGTAGTGTCATGGCTTGGGCATGTATGGCTGCCAATGGAACTGGTTCCCTTGTATTTATTGATGATGTGACTGCTGACAAAAGCAGCAGGATGAATTCTGAAGTGTTTCGGGCAATATTATCTGCTCATATTCAGCCAAAAGCTTCAGAACTCATTGGACAGCGCTTCACAGTGCAGCTGGACAATGACCTGAAGCATACTGCAAAAGCAACCAAAGAGTTTTTTAAGGCAAAGAAGTGGAATGTTATGCAATGGCCAAGTCAATCACCTGACCTGAATCCGATTGAACATGCATTTCACTTGCTGAAGACAAAACTGAAGGGAAAATGCCCCAAGAACAAGCAGGAACTGAAGACAGTTGCAGTAGAGGCCTGGCAGAGCATCACCAGGGATGAAACCCAGCGTCTGGTGATGTCTATGCATTCCAGACTTCAGGCTGTAATTGAATGCAAAGGATTTGCAACCAAGTATTAAAAAGTGAAAGTTTTATTTATGATTGTCAGTTTGTCCCATTACTTTTGGTCCCTTAAAAAGTGGGAGGCACATATACAAACTGTTGTAATTCCTACACCGTTCACCTAATTTGGATGTAAATACCCTCAAATTAAAGCTGAAAATTTGCAGTTAAAGCACATCTTGTCCGTTTCATTTCAAATCCATTGTGGTGGTGTATAGAGCCAAAAAGAGGAGAATTGTGTCGATGTCCCAATATTTATGGACCTGACTGTAACTCAATTACACCTGTCAGCGGCCTTCGATACAGTCAACCATGAGATTCTGCTCTCGTCACACTGGGATGGGTGTCACAGGATCCACATTCATATTTTTGACTTCCTATCTCTCTGATCGTTTTTACCAGGTGACTTGAAGGGGATCCGTCTCTGTCCCCCAGCCCCTCCAGTTAGGTGTCCTGCAGGGCTCAGTTCTTGGTCCCCTCCTCTTCACTCTGGATACCATGTCTCTTGGTTCTGTTATCTCTTCCCAAGGCATTTTTTACCACTCTTATGCAAATGACACCCAACTCTTTCTTTCCTTCTCTCCTGATACTCAGGTCACTACGCAGATCTCTGCCTGCTTGGCTGACATCTCTGCGTGGATGACGTTCTCTGACAATCAACCTCTCACTGACTGTCAAGCACTTTGTCATATCCTCCTCCCGCGCAAACAATCTTAGGGTGACCCTTGATCACCATCTCTCCCTTGATCCACACATATCCTCCACTACCAGAACCCGCTGGTTCTTCCTACATAACATTAGCTGTATCCATCATCTCCTGACGGAGAAAGCCTCCCAGCTCCTAGTCCAGGCACTTGTCATCTCCTGCCTGGATTACTGCAACTCCCTCCTGGGTGGTCTCACATCTTGTGCCATCAAGCCCCTCCAGCTGGTCCAGAATGCTGCAGCCTACCTGACCACCAGTCTTTGGTTTGCTAAATGACAAAAATGTAAATGTAAACATACACTTCTGCTTCAGCTGATAACCAATTCTCCTTAAGAATGTTCTGGTACAGAGCAGAATTCACGGTTCCTTCAATAATGGCAAGTTGTCCATGTCCCAAGGAAGTATCCCCAGTACCAGTACAATGTTTGACGATGATGTTCTTAATGTGAAATGCTGTATTTGCATAATGGGACCTGTGATGTTCAAAAAGTTTTGAGCCACTTTTGACTCATCTGCTCATAGAACATTATCCCAAAAGGCTTGAATATAGTCCAGGTGCTTTTCGCCAATTGTCCAATTGTGAAATGAGCATACATTTTTCAGGCTACTCCCGGAAAGATTCACCACTGTTCCAAGTGTTCTTCATTTGGAAATAATGACTTGGTTTTTCAGAGTCCCAGAGCCATATAAATGGCTTTGCAACCCTTTCCTGACAGATAAAAAAAATATACAAAAATTCCTTTGATCCTTTGATCATGGCATACCAAGCCTATACATTTGTCTGAATTAAGGTTCCTTTTAATTCCTCCACAGGGATGTGAAAGATGAATTCCAAATTATAGGAAGTGGATTATTGCAGCTATTCTGCTAAAAGTGGTGCAAGCAGTTATTAAGAGTGCAATTATGTCTTCATATGGGAGTTATAGGTGTTAAATAACTTTTTTGTTGGTCAATACATGGAAATAAAATAGATTGGATGAGACAGATATTGCCCCACTTCACAATAAGGGAAAATATACAAATTATTTGATTTTTGGATGACTCTCATCCTGTTGAGGTACTGTCTGAGTGCATGAATGGTAACCTCCACATAGTGGTTTTGAATTTTTACCATGGTAGTGCTGACAGAGGCCAATGCACAAAAGCCTCACCTAGGGATAGGGATGGTGTAAACAGCAATCCATTGATCCACCCTGCCTTGTGTCAACGGTGCTGGCTGGCGTTGGTGGTATAATGATGTGGGTAATGTTTCTTGCCACACATTAGGTCCCTTAATACCAACTGAGCATCATTTGATTGCCACGGCATACGTAAGCATTGATCCTGACTATGTGAATCCCTTCATGATCACAGTCTAACCTTTTTCAAATGGATATTTTCAGCAGCATAATGAGCCATGTCACAAAGGACAAATCATCTGATTCCATGAAGATGACAGTGACTTCAGTTTACTCAAATGGCCTGCACAGCCCACAGGTCTCAATCTAATTTATTTATTTAGATTTACAGCACTAATTTTACTTAACCAAGTATGAACCAAATTATAGGAGCACAACCAATAGAATGAGTCAATTAATTGGCTAATCTAACTGCATTTGTAATTACAACAAATTAAACGAAGAGCATTAATGTGGCTTGCTGCGTAAGTCAGTTCATGACTTTACAGTGCGCATTCGATGCACAAAGCTGAAAGCAGGTTACGGAGAACTAGTTATCTTGTAGCAATTATTGTTCAACTATTTCAAATGTAATGTTGTATATTGTTCACCGAAGTTGACTTCATTGGGATGCGTGCAAAAACTACCCTGCAGTTGTTTGTGAAAGTTAGGACACATACAATCCCTTCAAACAGCATTGGAACATAAAGGGCACTTCCTTTGTTTTTGGTATACACTGAAGACAATTGAGTTTGAGGTCAAAAGATGTACATGCCAGATCCGAATTTCAGCTTTCATTTCCTGGTATTTTTATCTAGAGTTGTTAAACTCTTGGAACATATCACATTTTGTATCAGACCACCCAATTCCTAGGTAAGCAAAAGTATTGGAACATGTGACTGCCAGGTGTTTCTTTTTGCCCAGATGTGTCCTCTTAGATTGATTGGTTAAACAATAAATAGTTCTTAATGTCTAATCTTGGTCAACATGAAGACCAGAGAGCTGTCTTTGTGAGAAAAGCAAACCATTTTAAAAAGGGGAAATCGATCTGCTGATGATCCAAAACATATAAGCTCATCTGTGACTGTGGCTTGAGCTTGCATGGCTGCTTCTCACTACACACTGGGCTCACTAATCTTTATTAGTAATGTAACTCATAATTTTAGCAGCAGGCTGAAGTTTATAAAAACAGTCTGCCAACTTACAGAGAGATGTGTCCTAACTAATTTGGAGTAACTTCCTCATGCAGCAAGACAATGACCCAAAACACACTGCCATCACAAAAAAAGACTTCATTAGGAAGAAAAAGTAGAAGTAGGTTTTAGACTGACCAAGTCAATCACCAGACCTTAACCCAATTGAGCAGGCAAGAGGTGCTTGCAGGGAAAAAAACCCCGAAACAAACAACAACTGAAAGAGGCTGCAGTAAAATCCTGGAAAAGCATCACAAAAGAAGAATGCAACAGTTTGGTGATGTCGATGGGTCATAGGCTTGATGCAGTTATTGCAAGCAAGGCATATGCTACCAAATATTAAGTGTTATTTATTTTCATTTACTTAAATACTCTCTGTTACAATACTTTTTCTCACCTAAATGGTCTGATACCAAAGGCGCTATGTTCAAAGTAGTGTAACACATCTAGGTGTAAATACTAGGAAATAATAGCTGAAATTCTGAAATCCTGTTTTGTGTTCATCTTTTTATCTCAACCCCAAATGTATTCAGTGTATTGCAAAAACAAAAGAATTGGACTTGCTGTACCAATACTTTTGGAGGGGACTGTATGTTAAATGTATTTAAGTTACTATGCAGCCACTTGATTGCTCATTTATATGATCTCAGCTGTGCAGTGCATTTCAGACTGTTAGTTAATGTTTGCAATGTTCGTGAGGAATAGAAAACCCACTAGCAAACACAACATTTATAACGGTAGGTCTGGCCACCGACTGTGAACTGAGACATTTTTTTTTGCCATTGGAATTGGAAACAGTTAGCCTACTTTTTTAATTGGGAGAACAAATGTTTTGTTACAGGTTTACACACTTTAACTATCAATTAGTGGTAGTTGTACATTGTGTATGAACAATTTGCTGTGAGTGAGAATGCATAGGTAGAATGCATTTTTTCTGAGAATGCATAGGAAACAAATGCCATTATGTGAGCTAGTTTTTCCCCTTCCTTTTTTTCTTGCCCTAGATAGGCCTGCAAACTCCCCACTTGATTTATTAATTTAACATAGTTAATAAAGCTGTTCATAAGCTGTGCATGATAAATAATGTACAGCTTATGAAATTGCCTTGTTCCAGCTCACATCACTGTGCAGAGTAAAAGCTCTGAAACTCAGCTACAGCTGAGAGAGAGGTTCTGTAAACCTCTTTCTGCTCTCTTATATCATTCAGACAACTTTACTTCTTCTCTGAGGGTTCAGACCATGTGCACATGAAACGCAATTTCCAATTACGGAAATGCATTAAGAGACAAATCTCTTAATAGCTGTGGTGTCGTAAAATGTCAATTGCTTGATGCTTTTCTGCAACATTATTAAAGATCCATTTCCCTCTTAGACAATGTCCCATCTTCCACCCTTATGTCCTCATTAATATTTGATCTCTGTGGTCTGCCACTACCCAATCTGACGTAACATGTATGGGTATTTCATAGACTATGTCATTTCTAGCTATGCCTATTAAGCCACAGGGGAAACATATATATTTACTTACCTACTTTTCTTACACACATTAACAAGAAAATAGCACTTTCTTAATGCAAGATATATAATTTCTGAATACAAAATCTGGAGGTCTGTCACAGTGCGTACGTTCTGCATGGCATGCCTGCCCACTGAACATACCACTGATTTGATAAAAAAATGAATTTCATGTTAATTTTACAATAATCATGATCTCCAATTGACCTCTAGTGGGCAGTAAAACCTCATTGTTGCATTAAAACTCACATTTAAAATCTTAAAATGTATTGTTTCCTTTGACTCTTTAAGTTCTTAAAATATTGTTTTGATTGAATGGGCTCTTTAATGCACTCTTTTCAGACATGTGGACACACGATCTTTGGAGAGAAAGTATTCTGTAGAGTACCAATATGAACAACAAATAAAATGTTGAAATGTATCATAAGGAAGGAGGTACAATAAGACATTCACAGAGCACATCCATTGAAAAAGCTTTATCGAGTAAAGCCTCTCTCTGCCTCTGAAAAAACTATAGTAAGTACAGTAAATTGTCTGTAGTACATCATAATCAGATTAATAATGTGACTAATAAGCTTGGAGCTGTGTTTTACCAAACAGATTTCCCCCTTGTACATACTGTAAATTAGCCTAGCAAAATAAATAATAAATAACAATTGTAGAGTGGCGGACACCCTGACAAACAAAAATCCATATCTTTGCCCAGCAAAGATCCACTCACAATCAAAGTGCAGAAAAGGGCCAGTTGCTTTCAGGCTCTATCTAACCTTCATCTTAAGGAGTTTTCATAAAAAACATATTTTGGCTCATTTCCCAAAGGTCAACAACCAGAGGGGTGATTATGGGGAGGGGGTGGCCACAGGCCTTAGGGTAGAAGCTTTGTTTTCACCTCATGGTGTACAGCAGAGTGCCATCATCCTTCAGGCGCAGAAGCTTGTTGGGAGTGGTCATGTTGTGGGCAATGGATTTCTTGCCGTTCAGGAAGAATGTGTCAGGGGTCCAAATTTTGCTGGCAAGGAGGTTGTTGAGAGGTAGCATCTCCATTGGACCTTTAAAACTCAGTCGTTCGTCCTTCCAGCTTTGCCGAAAAAACACATCAATGGTGTACTCCTGGAGCAACAACGACAATGACAAGTCATTAACCTAGCTGTTCACGTGCACATGCTACACAAAGCAAATAGCCCGACATACAGTGCAGTCTGTAAGTATTTGGACAGTGGTACAACTTCTGTTCTTTTGGATCTTTGGCCCAGCACACTGGATTTGAAATGAAGTTATAGAACAGTGCAGTTATAGTGCAGACTGTCACCTTTAATTTGAGGGTATATACATCCATCTCGGGTCAGCCCTCCTTTAGGGGACCAAAAGTAATTGGACAGCTATTTCTGATTAGTCAGGTGTATTCAATCGCTTCCTTAGTGCAGGTATAAGAAACCTTTCAGTATCTAGTTTTGATTCCAGGCTTTTGATTACCTTTTGTGTCTGTTATTGCCATCTGTTAACATGAGAACAACAGTGCCAATGACAGTCAAGGAAGCAATTATGAGGTTGAGAAAAAAGAAAGAAACAGGTTGAGACATAGGCCAAACAATCAGATTCCAAAATTAACTGTTTGGAACATCATTAAGAAGAAAGACAGCACTGGCGCGTTCAGCAATTACAACGGGGCTGGTAAGCCAAGGAAGACCTCTACAACTGATAACTAAAGAATTCTCATTATAATGTGAAAACCCCAAAATGCCCATCCGAAAGATCAGAAGGCAAGTGTGGATGTGTTAGTGACTATGCTCTACAGAAGACTTACAGACAGATCAACAGAGGCTACACTGCAAGATACACTATAATCAACCGGATTATAGTTGAATAAGTAGTACTGAAAAGAGCCTGCAGAGTTCTGGAAAAAGGTGTTGCGGATAGATGAGATGGTTGACTTGTATTAGAGTGATGGCAAGAGCCCTCATCTGTGAAACACATGGTGGGGGTGTTATAGTAGGCAAGTATGGCTGTTGCAGGTTCTAGCTCACTTGCCTTCATTGATAACTGTTCAACATAACTGTTCATAGCAGCAGCAGAATTAATTGTACAGAAGCATCTTATCTGCTCAAGTTCACTCAAATGCTTCAAATGGTGCTTCATCCCACAGCAAGGCAATGATCCCAAACATACAGTACACCAATGCTATCTTTCTTCGTAATGATATTTGTTGTAAGCCTGTTGTTTGGCCTATGTCTCTGACTGTTTGGTTTTAATTATTTTTCAGCCTCATTGTGGCTTCCTTGACTTTCATTGGTCCTCATGTTGACAGATGCCAGAATAACCGACTTCAAAGCCAATCAAAACTATGACAACAAAACTGCACGAAGGAAGTGATTCAGTAAACCTGATAATCAGATTTATCTGAGAAGACAACTGTTCAATTCCTTTTGGTCCTCTAAAATTGGAAGACTATATATATAAATGGATGTAATTCCTTCACAGATTACCTGATATGGATGTATACCACCCTCAAATTAAAAGTGACAGCCTGCACTTTAACCTCATTGTTTCATTTTAAATCAAATGTGTTGGATTACAGAGCCAAAAGAACAGAAATTGTACCACCGTTCAAATACTTATGGCCTGAGCTGTATTTTGGTATTAATATTAGCAGAAACAAATTATTTTACAAGAAAAACAAAGATATGTGCACTCCATATTGATATGTCAACATGAGCGGTCATTGAGAGATAGAGAACTAAAGCATGTGCTGTAATAGGACACAGAGTTATTTATGGTCTGATCCATGTGCAAATACGTTACATTCAATTTACAAGTGATCTGTTTGTTTCCATTAGGGTCCTACCATTTCAGTGTCTGAAACTGGGCCAAAGCTGGTGACAAAGATGTTTGTCTTAATCTCGGTTACCTTCTCTGTGAAAAATTACAAACAAAGCATTAGTTAAAGCATGGCCATTGCATTATATGCTTCAGATTGAGCTCAGTCTACTTTGTCAATGTCAGAGTGGTTTGCAGTTTCTGTATGCCCACCAATTGGATACCTTTCAATAAGTTAAAATGATTATTCATTTATGATTCAACCATGGTGAACACAACCTAACTATATGTCAAATGCTGCAAACATTATATAATACTATGCATCACATGTCAACTGAACCGCAGCAGAAAATATATAATGGAAAACTACTTCACACAATCATACAATTTTAAACTGAAAGATTCCCTGAAATTGAAATAAACTACTGGAGATGCTACAATGTTGTATGTTGCATTTATACAACATTACACATACACTATTTTTAATACTAAATTTGCCCAAATTTCACTGTACCATCCTGTATCATTAAGCACACAGCAGGGAGTGTGAATCTGTACCCCATGTAGCAGATTGGTATGTGTCCTTTTTCATAAAGAAGTATTGTGTTTTATTTTCACAAAAAAATTAACACATTACTTTAATCCTGGAACATGAATTGAACCCAGCAATGTTTTCCTTGCATTACTGCCTGGCTGATGTTCCTTTTGAGCAAATGCACAATAAAGTTCTCGCTTTATTAAAAGATCAGCAGCACTCAAGGTCATCCACTTTCACAAAAGCTGTAATTCAGAAAATGTTGGCTGTGCAAGTTCCATTAGTTACCACAATCACTTTGTTTGATTTCTTTATATCTAATTTCTACCTAGCTACACACACACGTGCTCACACACACTTGCACAGACACGCACACATGCATACACACACACACACACACACACACACGCACATATGCACACACACACACACACACACACAAAGCAATGTACATTTGCTTCCAGTAGGTATATTTTATGTTTATCTGCTCTAAAAAACAGCTCCATGCTGACAAATTAATTACTATCCATTATACCATAACTTCAGTCACTTGTATTTAGCTGTACATTTTGTTTTCAAAAACTGTCGAAATGTAATTAAAATGCAATTGTAAGACATCCGTAAAACATTAATGCAAGTACTCACATAGACTATTTTTTTTACTGTATTGACAGACTAATTGACTTAATCTGAGCAAAATCCACTCAGATTTCATTTTAACACAATTGAATTCACAAAGTTGGATAACACTAATACTGTACATTGCATTGTACAGGCACAGTATGACCACAGCATTTCAATATTGTCTCAGGGAAGAAAAAATGCAAAACCACTCTTAGGTGTGTGGGTGGTCACAGTTGAGAGATCCACTTTTTTTAGTGCATACCTCCCAGTCCAGGTCTGAGCCTGTTGTCATATCCATCAAGAAGTCCATCCAAGATCCTAGTGAATATGGTGATATTGTCATTTGTTTCTGCCTCTTTGAGTGTCCCTGCTGTAGTCTGAGAAAGGCTGTTGAGACATTGAGAGATGTATTATTTGAGTATTAGCAGTACTAATATTTATATGAATAATGAATGCGACGGAGGTGGACCGTGAAATCGTAGGACATTTCCGTGTGATACAAATTGACTGAAAAAAAGTTCAACGTGCCTCACCTCAGACGGCAGGTGATGCTCGCAAGCAAGAGAGAGACCAGAAGACTCTTCATTGCAGAGGCGCAGAGAATTCCATCGTCCATTCCTGAAACAAATGACGTTCAGAAACACAACTATGCGTATGTCCAACTACAGAAATTGTAGACACTCGAATGCACTCGAATGCACGAGGACACAATTACCCGTGTAATTCCATAAACTAGTGTTGTGTATGTAGCCTACTTTCTGTATGGAAATCAATTTCATATGCAAATTATAATTATTAGCATTATTTGTATTGTGATAATAATTGTAATAATAATAATAATAATAATAATAATAATAATAATAATAATAATAATTAATAATAATAAAATATGAATTAGCGCTGACAGTAGCAGAGATAATACTTCACACATTAGTAGCACAAAGCAGAAGATAATTGCACTAATTTGTTCTCCAGGTTATTGCTGAAAAACAATAGTGTTGATTTATATCCAGACATTGTTGTATGTCGTCTTCTTATGAACGATACATATCTCATAATATAGGCTAGTCCGTAATGGTGAGTCCAATATTGTACCGTAGGGACGTGATGTGCCATGTACATTTTA
Organism: Conger conger; assembly: GCF_963514075.1. Classification (NCBI taxonomy): domain Eukaryota; kingdom Metazoa; phylum Chordata; class Actinopteri; order Anguilliformes; family Congridae; genus Conger; species Conger conger. Next base: position 53,873,865 of record NC_083762.1, read on the forward strand.
TTGTTTACCGGTCATTAATTCATGATATATCGTTATGATAGAGCCTAATAATGTAGCCTACATGAAGCTATCACCATCATTGGTCTGTTGAGCACAACAGTTGTATGCTATCTGTACCAGAGGTCTGCAGTACTTCAAATCAAAATCACCCACATTAAAAATGATACCGAAATTATGCTTTGCGGCGATCGAATCTTTTTTTAAATAAAGCGTATAATCTGTTCAATGTACAAACGCAAATTTTACATTCTTAAAACCATGGAAATTGTCTGTTATCTTGGTGCATTGTTTATATGAATTCGTTATTTTCCCCATTGTTGCTGAGAGCCCTAAAACCACTCATATTGCAGCAACTGTTTACAGCATTTTAAAAGCCTTTAGCGTATATGAATTCACAAGTAATGCTACATTATCTACATACACAATCCTAATGCCCCAACGTACAATATTACAAACACATAAAGCAATGAATCGATGCACGCTATTGATATTATCTAAACAAAAGGAAATACCTGAATCTTGTCGCAGAGCGTTAATGTATGGCGTTGAATTCCATTTGATTGCAAACCCCCGCAAGTAGCTGTCTGCTAATGCTTTACAGAGATTCCGCTTGGATTATCCATCGGGTATATGGACCTCGTATGATTTTGGCCTCTTTTACCACTGAAGGACAGGACATAGTCGACAAGCGGACCCCTTTACCCCGCCACGCATTATTTAAAAAAAAAATAAAAAAAAATTCAGCGCATCAAATATTAACGCCGTCCGTAAAGATGAAGAGAATTACCATCCAGGCTATCTTAATTCCCCTACCTAATTTGCCGTTCGCAAGTGTCTCCGAAGGGTAGACAGTCTTTATTAGTGGACCGACTTTTCTTTTTCACCCCCAGTTCTCCACGCACACACACCACTGCACCGCTCCTTCGGCGCAGGCACCCGTGCTTTATTAGATGAACATTCGCTTACCAGTTCCTTTAAGGTTCCCAGCGCCGTTGTAAGTTTCTTTCGGTATGCCCACCCCCGGGCTGTCACTGTGATTGTTATTATTAATATTGGGAATCAAAGCGAAGGACGACACCTCCTCTCGCGCGCCATAATTACCTCTCTCGGGAGAACAAAAAAGACCAGAGGAGGTTAAAAAAATGATACTATCCGACCGTTTCAGTGGAAGAACTAGTTTATCCCAGCGCCCGAAAACAGCAGCGGAATAAGTGGCTCTTCAGTCAACGGACTCTTCTCCTTACTTTGCGTTCTTTCGCTTGAACTGCCAAAGAGTATCAGAAGAAGACGGTGCTTAATGTATAATATGCTTGCGGAGGAACACAACGCAGAAAACCAATTTATCTAACACTCCTTCTTATTTCTAAACAAAACGCTCAATTACTTTTCCTTCCTCTTCGAAGCAGCCATCAACCGTTTTCCCCCATGTTGTAATGGACCCCCCCCCCCTTAAAAAAATCTAGGCTACAACAATGTTGAGCTCAACTCACACACACTTCCAATTCATGCATCATTAGTTTGGAGAGTCTAATATAACTATTGAATAAAATAATGACTTCCAACGTGAAATAAAAACGACAAACACTGACTATAGATTAAAATATGGAAGAATGAATAAGAACGTCTAACAGAAGTAGATAATCTGTATTCATTCATAGAAAGTAATACACATAAATGCCTTCATGAAATTTAACGTTATTTCGTCAGTTTTTTCCAACGATAAATTACAGTCTAGAGGAAGATATGAACTTCACGGCTTAGGCTTTTGATACTGTTTTCAAGGTTGTTTTTCGGAGAAAGAGAGAGAGGGAGCAAGAGAGAGAAAGAGAAAGAGAACTTTTAAAGACAGCCATCAGAGGGTACTATATACCCATACTTTCCGCAATAGAATAGCTCGCGATAACAGAACAGTATATGCATTTACGCATGTATCAAAATAAACCAGAAACAATAAATAGGACAACAGAGTGTGAATTATCTGTCATCAATATTTCACAAAAAAATGTAATCCACTCATCGACGCGTTTAATCCACTCAGCACCTACAAGTACGTGTCAGCATCTTTTTTCATGTCTGACGGCTGAAGTGAAATGGTGCTGTGTTGTGAGAATACCAGGTTGCTCCTTGTCCTGGTATTAGTAGACCACTAGGCGACAGACTTCTGAACATAGTAGACTAGACCAAAGCCCTTGTGCAATAGTGCACTATGTTCTATAGCCTAATAGTGGTTCCCAAACCCCTCCTCACCAACCCCAACTGTATCCAGGTATTTTATGTGTTCCATCTCAAGCACACCTGATCCAACTAATCAAGGGCTTGAGGTGGAACACATCAAATACCTGGATTCAGCCTGGAGTACCTGAGGAGAGGTAATGGAACCACCGCTTTAGACACTGTCAAAATAAGTTTAATATGGTTCAAGAAAATCCATCTCCATCTCCATCTCTTTTCGGCTGATGTGTCCTGAGTCTCATATCACAAAACATCACACACCACCCAGGTGAATGCTGGCACATTGGCAATTATTCAGGTCAACAACCATAGCAGCATCAGCAAAAGCATGTGCAGTATATGCTTTAACATGTTTATTACATTAATTTGTTTCTTGGCTTTGCAGAAATTTAGGTTCTGGAATATTTGTGTTGTCCCATTGGCACAGCTGTCAGTGGATTCAAACTACTCAAAAACACTGTACAGCCAGAACAGTGAAGTGTACTACTACATTAATAATACATAGAGGCAGACATTAAAATGGGCATTTTTTTTCGTTTATTTAGACTCTTTAATAACAGATTTCCATTTGTATATTTCATATTGAAATTGAATTTATTTTTGAATGAACAACAGGGAAACGTATTTCACTTGATAACGCAACAGTACGTGCCGGCCATGATATACGCGCAGAAGGCGCCGGCTCAATACACAAGTTCAGCGGAACCATTTCAGCACTACTCACAAAGTGAACAGCTCCTTGATACTGAAACCGGTCTATGGCACGTGCTGTGTACTGCAGCGCTAAGAAAGGGTGACGAGTAAAGCTGGTTACATTTCTACGATTTTGATTGAAGAGTCAAATATACAAATGTCCACAAAACACATTTTCTGAAGAGAACGGTGCTCTCGCTTAATTACCGAACAATTCATTTGAGCTCTGAATAAATATTGATAGACATTGCTATTTTACCCAATGTAATAGTGGCATACAATTCTCTGCATTACACCGCGAAGCTGGACCGAGTCATGCTGGTCGCACGCTGGCCAAAGTCACTCGCAATCACATTCTATTTAACGTATTTATTTCAGTGTTGGTCTAACATAATCATATTCCACCGCAACAAGCATAGTTCCTTATCCCTATTTATTCTCATTTTAATTTCATCAGATTTTTTTATAACTTTCTGGGGCTTATTTATTTATTTATTTATTTATGTGTGAAGGATGAAGGATTGCAATGGCTAGTATACTACTTTTATTTTGGACCTTAAAATACACAGCAACAGTAGATGTCACAGTAATGGCAAGCGTTGTGATATTGGTAGAATTTGCAGTGGGATCCGATCTGTTGGTAGAGTTAGAAGAACGAGGTGGGCTGATTTTGATCCCTGGTAGATTTATTGCTAACTTGATTGGGACCAACCATGGCTTACAGTATAGGTAATCTCAATACCCAGTATGCCAATGAAGAATGTATGTATACAGCATGTACTGGATGTGGACATGGACTGGATTGTCCTTGTGAGTGAGATGTTTCTCGTGTTTCTGACACTTTGAAACATATGTCAGACTTCTCTATCAGCTGTTATTGACTGATTTGAGTTAATTTGAGTTAATTTTCTCAAATATCTGAAGAAACAAACCCATTCAAGTCTGGCAGCAGAGTTATCAGTGAAGTACTCTACAATAACATAAGTGTGGGGCTGGCTAACCACCACTGGCACTAGGCTAATGCAATGTGTTGCCATTGCCAGCAGTGCACTATGGGAGTTAATTCCTGACCTTGTTCATTAATATCGCTGTTAGGGTAAGTAACAGCTGGGTTTATTTTGAGGGAAATGTGTAACTCACATTTCTCACAAACAAGACAATTTGTGGCTTTTTTGTCTATTTGTTATGGTAAATTTTTGCTTCTTCTTTGGTGGTCAATGTCTGTAGGTGTACAGATAAATTAGATGAAATATATATCCTTTGAAAGAATAATCAGGTAGTATACACATGTGCAACCTCTGGAGGCATAGAGTCATTAAAGAAACTGCTTTTGAATGAGTTGTTTTAAATGTATTTTATTTCTTACATATCAGCCATTGTAAAAGTGGCAGTTCAAATGTTCTGAAAATGAAATAACTGATACAAATGAATATTATTAAACATTGTTTTAAATCCCAGAGAGTGAATAATTCCTGTCTCTTCTTGTGGGCCATATCCATAAAAACTCTCAAAGTAGGAGAGGTGATCTAGGCTCAGTTCTCCATGGTCCATAACCTTACCTTATCCATTATGAGTTAAAAGGCAAATCTGAACCCAGGTCAGCACTATAAAATGGTTTATGAATATGGGTCCACATTACATTGAATATGGCTGTACATTATAATACAAATAGATTGGTACATAGCACCTACCATTTAGAATGAACCTGAAACAGCCAGGTCCTTCACAGTTACACAACCAAATGTGCTTAAATGATTCATTAGCCCATTATTTACCATGATTCACTGCATGCCCAGAGATGTGTTAAAGAACCGTTTCCTTTCTTTTGTGTTTTACAGGAATGCAGTTGACGTGAACAAGAAATTGTATGCAATCTACGACACAAGGTAAGAAACAACTGAAAAAAAAAAAAAGTTCTGAAACCATTCTATGTGAAAAATAAAAAGATTAGAGATGAATTTAGGAAGGAGAAAAACACTTTTTCATGGGATTGTATGTATATACACTCAGTGAGCACTTTAGTAGGTACACCTATACACCAGCTTGTTAATGCAAATATTGAATCAGCCAATCATGTGGCAGAAACTAAATGCATAAAAGCATACAGATCAATGGGTTCAGCTGTTTTTTAGACCAAATGTCAGAATGGGGAAACATTTTGATCTAAGTGACTTTGACCATGGAGTGATGCCGGAAAATGGGTGCCAGAAATCGTGGTTTGAATGTCTCAGAAACTGCTGACCTCCTGGTATTTTTCTTCTCAACAGTCTCTAGAGTTTGCAGAGAATGGTGCGAAAACCAAAAATATCCAGCGAGCAGCTGTTCTGTGGGAAAAACACCTTGTTAATGAGATAGGTTAGCGGAGAAGGGCCAGACTGGTCAAAGCTGACAGGAAGTTAACAGTAACGCAAATAACCACACATTACAACAGTGGTATGCAGAAGAGCATGAAATACAATACACATTGAACACACAACACACCAAACCTTTAAGTGGATAGGCTAAAAAAAAAAGTCTAATAAATGCCTAATAAAGTGCTCGCTGAGTGTATATACACTCACCGAGCACTTTATTAGGTATCTATTAGACTTATTTTTTTAGACTTCTACTGCTGTAGCCTATCTACATACAGTTATTAAGCGTTGTGTGTTCAGAGATGCTCTTCTCCATACCACTGTTGTAATGTGTGGTTATTTGCGTTGCTGTCACCTTCCTGTCAGTTTTGACCAGTCTGGCCATTCTCCTCTGATGTCTCTCATTAACAAGGCATTTCTGCCCGCAGATCTGCTGCTCACTGGATTTTTTTGTTTTTTGTACCTTGCAAACTCTAGAGACTAGTGTGCATGAAAATCCCAGAAGATCAGCAGTCTCTGAGATACTCAAACCACCCTGTCTGCCACCAACAATCATTCCACAGTCAAAGTCACTTAGATCAAATTCTTTCCCCATTCTGATGGTTCATGTGAACATTAACTGAGGCTCCTGACCCATATCTACATGATTGTATGCATTGCGCTGCTGCCACACAATTGGCTGATTAGATAATTGTATAAATAAGTAGGTGTAATAAAGTAAAAATGTTCCTAATAAAGTGCTCGGTGAGTGTATATATACTATATTACTTATATCATACATACACCTGTAGTTCCTCAAATTCAGTTCAATGGCTTTTATTGCTTCTCCACTTAAGACAACAACCGCACGAATCCCCGATTTAGACAGCAAAATGGAAAATGGAATCACATAACATGGCTTTACAACTTCAACACCACCTCCTTACCAGACAGAGTGCAAAGAGGGTGGCTTCTTCACATAAAAGCCATCACTGGAACAGAATCATGCGCCGCACATACGCACGCCATTCCGAGCCTGCGAAATCACTTGGCTGTGAAAAGAACTGCAAATGTACGGCACCGTCAACCTACAGGCGGACTCCACTCTGCCCCCATCATTTTATAAAGCATATTCATGAAATTGCTCCACTGAAGGGTACTCCTTGTATGGCTGAGAGCGGGTGGGTGTGGGAGGGTATGTATCCATGTACGTGTGCATATTTACAGCCCAGCTATTCTGAGACGGCTCCTTTTGCCTCGCCACGAGCAGCTTTAGCTCCAAGCTACCATAATAATAACAGGCATCCAGGAGAAGGAGAAACTCACCCACATTTAAATGTTTTCTCTCCATGTAGCTGGTAAGACAGCTTTGAATACATTAGTCTATGAAAGGATTTTAATTATGTGCCTGCTTTCCTTTTTTTCTCATCTTATTTTTTTTATTTTTAGAATGTTCCTGCCCACAAATAATACTGTGGTACACAAAGAAAAACTAAGAAGGATTAAAATAGGAACATTCTATCAAATTCAGTCTTCCATTTAAAGCCATTCATCACATGAATTTACACCCGCAATTTGTCAATGTGCACAATGCTTCCAACAGAAACACAAAGCATGAACTGTAACTTATGTGCTCAAGGTATCTCTGAGGTGTCCTACACATGAACATGTCATTTTCATCTCAGTTGTTGGATGTGCTGAGGTTGTGGTGGCGTAGTGGGTTTCATAAATCATAGAACGGGTGGAGCTATGGGTAGCTGTCAATTGTTTGAAACCAATCTGTAGATTTAACAATACATATCATGTAAAATCAACAGACTACTAACTAACTGTAGATATACATAGAGTATGGATAGCCACAAATTGGACATACTGCATATAGTAAACTTTGACAAAGTTGATCTTTCTGTACATCATCAATAGTTTATTGATTCAATGAAGCGTTACTGTCGCATCAGTAGCAGACACATCTTTGAAGACCACTAATGCTCAAATTCTTTCCCAACAATTCAGTGACCCCGCAGAGTGGAGATAACCCTTATGGACATGAAATATACTGAAATATATCGTCAATATTTGGATTTACAGAAAAAACATCTATTTTGGCAATATCTGAAAGTGGCCCATATAGTGTGACGTGCTCCACATTTTCTGATCTATAAAATATATTTAATTTCAATAAATTGCACTATATTGCACTTCCGTAAGGGCATCTCTCAGTGTATTATCTCAATCTGTAGAATTACTCAATCCTGCTGTGCAGGAACACACAGGCTCCCAGAGCCAGACTGTAAACACATTAGGACAACAGCTTCCTGTTCCATCACCACTCTGGAAGACACTGTAATGGAGTGTAGAAGATTCAGCAGGCTCTAGTCAACACCACAGTCTGAAACGATTCTACCCCACTTCCCCAACTCCCCAGCCCCTGCACAAAGTTCCAGTCCAAACCACACCAACTCTTACAGAGTCCCCCTGAGCACACTTCTAAATGAAATCAAAGCACATCAACTTCACTGAAATACAATACACATAATCCAGTTTTTATGAGTCAATCATCCCTAATAGACACCTTCCACACCTTCTCAACATGTATATATGTTGAGGGGCAGCCTATAGCCTAGTGGCTAAGGTGCTTGACTGGGGTCTATAATACACAACACAGATAATAATCTGTGTTATGTTCAAACATATGGAAAATTATATATGCTTTTATTTCAATACATTTACTCTCATTTTAATCAAGTAATGTCATTTTTTTCTAAAACTATAGGTGTTGAAATGATTGGCACTCCTGACGGTTATTGTAAAATCAAGAGAAATTGACAATAAAACTTTACTTAATTTAGTTAATCTTGGTCTAAAGGAACTATATTGTGTCATACCATGATTTCCTATAGAGTATAAAAATTTGGTAACAAGCATGCAAAATGCCTTTGTCATCCATCAGCATGGGAACAACCATAGAACTGTCAAATCAGATGAGATGGATGGTAATTGAATGTCACAAGTGTGGTAATGGGTACAAAAATACACAAATAGTTAAGCATACCACTTAGGGCAAACTTTCCAGGAAAAGGATACAAGTGCATACTGTCCCCATGGATGGTGAGAAAGATGGTGAGGGAGGACAGAAAGAGCCCAAGGATCATGGTTTAATAATTGCAGAGATTGCAATGGGATGTATTTTGGGATTACCAAGTCTCAAAAAAAACCATAAAAAGGCACCTCCATACCAACAAACTCTTTGGAAGGATGGCATGAAGAAGGCCCTTATAGCACAATAAACAAAACTAAGCATGGTTTGTTGGATGACTGGAAGAGAGTGCAATTCTTGTAGTAATCATTTATTTATTTGCCTCTGTATTCCACAATTTAATATTTGTAATATAAAAATCACATGTGGTTGAAGTGCACATTGTCAGATTTTAATAAAGGGCATTTTTATACATTTCAACATGTAGAAATTACAGCAGTGTTTATACACAGTGCCCCCATTTCAGGGCACCATAATGTTTAGGATATTATGTAAATTAAAGTAGTCATGTTTTGTATTTTTTTACATATCCTTTGCATGCCATGACTTCCTGATGTCTGTGACCTATCAACATCATCAATGAATTGTTTCTCCTGACAAATATTCCTGTTGAAAAAATATTCAGGAGAAACAATTATTTCCGTATTTACTGCATATCTGGCAGCAGCACGGTGGTTTGAGGCACATTTGATATCTTGGACCCATGATGACTTTTAGCCATTTAGCCAACAAATATGTTCCATATTGTCTCAGCATAATTTACAACTGAATCTATTCCCACCCCAAAATTCAATCAAATTAAATGCAGAGTTTTAGTATCGCTTGTAGCACAACCTGAAAATAAGATATCCAGACTCTGATGATGTTGATGGGTCACAGACATCAGGATGTCATGGCATGCAAAGGATATGCAACCAAAAACAAAACTTGACTATTACGTTCATTTGTCTCAAACTTTGAAATGGGAGAGTACATATAAAAATAACTGTAATTACTACATGGTGAAACCATTGAATAAAACATTTAATAAAAGCTCAGAGTCTGCGCTTTGGCCACATATGAATTGTTTGATTACAAGCAGAGAAAATAAAATATTTAATCAGAAAAAGCTGAAAAAGACAAGGTGTCCCCAAACTCTTGAATATATATATACACCCAGTAAGCACTTTATTAGGTATTTATTAACTTATTTTTTAGTCTGGCCATTCTGCTCTGACCGCCCTCATTAACAATATATTTCTGCCCACAGAAGAACTGCTGAAAATCCAAGGAGATCAGCAGTTTCTGAAATACTCAATCCACCCTCTCTGGCACCAAAAATCATTAATTTCTGCCCTATTGTGGCATTTGGTCTGAACAATAGCTGAACCCCACGTCCGCATGCTTAAGGCATTTAGTTGCTGCTGCATGATTGGCTTATGAAATATTTGCATTAACAAACTGGTGTACAGGTGTACCTAATAAAGTGATCAATGAGTGTATGTATATACAACAGTGGTATGCAGAAGAGCATCTCTGAACACACAATGACCCTAACCTCTAAGTGGATAGGGTCACAGCAGCAGAAGACCAATACATAAATGTAATAAATACCTAATAAAGTGCTCAGTGAGTGTATATTATATATAAACTCAATGAGAACTGGCTCATCGTTCAGGAGCCAGTGCTTAGCTTCCAGCAACAGGATCGAGCCCATACTCCATTCACCCATAATACATTTTATCCTTTGAGAAATATTTCTAAACCAGGGTTTCCCCCCCCCCCCCATCAAATATTTTCCCTAAATTTATATGAGCTCCTAATGCTCTCTAAAAGCAAGGAAAATGTAAACAAGAAGCATCTTCATTGCTGCTGAAATTGCATTAGGAGATCTCATTATCAGTGAATTCTCCATCTACCAGCTAAATAAATGCATTATTGTTACTTCTGTGGAGCCACTCTCAGTGAAAGAGCGAATGAGGAAGTGTTTGAGTGAGTGAAATAATGTATGTGAGTAAATGATTTCATTAATGAATGAGTAAGCAAGTAAATGACAGTGAGTGTGTGGAAAAGTGAGCGATAGAGATAATAGGTGAGTGAGTGAGTGTGTGAGAAGATGAGAGCATGAGGGAGTGACTCCAGTTTTGTGAGTGTGATTGGAGGAGTGTGTGTGTGAGCAATTGTTTTTTGTGGGTGAGTGAGTGAATGTGCAGCATAGGAAACTGAGAGCATAGGCGAGTAAGTGAGTGTGTGGGCGAGTGAATGATTGAGTGGGAGGGTGCAAGGTGCCCTTAGCAACCAGTAGATTAGCTGGACTGCTTAAAAATAGTGTTCTCCACAATTAAGGACAAGCTGTGATGCAGAATAATTCAGAGCTTCTGTCGGTTCTGATGGAATAACCAAATTGAATGTCTCCTGCTTTGCTTAACATATGCTGGCTCAGTAGCCTACAGTATATGCCATTATTAGGTGTGGCATGCAGTGCTTATCAGTCAAATGATAATCCCTTTCAGTGTCATGACCAATTATATGTACACTCACTGAGCACTTTATTAGGAACACCTGTACACCTACTTGTGAGTATCTAATCAGCCAATAGTGTGGCAGCAGTGCAATGCATAAAATCATGCAGATGCAGGTGAGAAGCTTCAGTTAATGTTCACATCAACCATCAGAATGGGGAAAAGTTATTTCGACCATGGCATGATTATTGGTGCCAGACGGCTCGTTTGAGTATTTCTGTAACTGCTGATCTCCTGGGATTTTTCACACACAACACAGTTTTTCAGAGAATGGTGTGAAAAACAAAAAACAGAACAGCAGTTCTGCGGGCAGAAACATGTTGTTGATGAGAAACGTCAGAGGAGAAGGGCCAGACTGGTCAAAACTGACAGGAAGGTGACAGTAACACAAATAACCACACATTACAACAGTGGTATGCAGAAGTGCATCACTGAATACAGGATGCATCAAACCTCCAAAGTGGATAGGCTACAGCAGTAGAAGACATAATATGTCTAACAAATAAGTCTAATAAATACCTAATAAAGTGCTCACTGAGTGTATATTATTTCTTCTTGGTATAATAATAATGCTTATTATTATTATTAGTATTATTATTATTATTAGTATTATTATTATTAATTATGATTATTTTATTTATTTATTTATTTATTTATTTATTTATTTATTTATTTATTTATTTATTTATTTATTTATTTATTTATTATTTATTATTATTGTTGTTGTTGTTGTTGTTGTTACATATGTATTATTATTATTATTATTATCTATATTTGCTCTTTACCCCCCTAAGCAGGAATGATTCAATTTAACTATGATCATACATAATGTCATCATACAAAACTTTATCTAAAAAGAACTAAATGTCATTCCAGTGCATTACATTACATTAGTACAAAGTTATGTGCAGTGCGAAGGTATACCTGTAGTATATTCTATCACACGCAGGTGAAATAATATTGTTATAAGAGAATCTGCGTTTTAGAATTTTCCTGCTCTGTGAAGGCTTATTCGTTGTTTTAATAACCAACAGGAACAGATCTGGAACAGATTGATGTAGCAATTTGTTAGGCTCCAGCTCAGCTTTCATTTATGTAGAATATTTTCGTTTCGTTTATTTTCGCACCAGCAGTGCTTTCAAATAACATGGAAACTGACGCCTCCTTGGTCGGGGTACACTAAGTGCGCTGTCTGAATACATGTGATATTAAATGCATCTCGAGTCACATTCTCTGTCTATGTGGTTCTTGAAATCCACCCGCTGAATTGGAGTGCATATCCTATTACACTGCCCACTATATCAATTAAGATTCCGTTTACACTTAAGTGTTTGTTTGCATTCATTCAAATAAGCCACACATTGTTTTATTTAAAAATTTTTTAGATTAAGTCGTAACGTCGACTTGCGAAGACCAGCAGTCTTAATTGTCCCAATGCATAACAATATCCAGTTGTGCGTTGTTTCTGGCCCGATACAGACGTCTCCCTTAACTAAATTGTTGCTGGCCCCAGGAGGTTTAAAAAGTCCTTTGCTCTACCAATCAACACGACAGGATCCACTTCTAGAAGCTTGCAGACAATCGTATCACGTGGGCATTTTTCTTATAGTGAATGTTTCATGCTTGGCATGCCAATTCTCACAAATTCAAGACAACGTGGGGAGAATCATCTGCCATAGCACAGCCGGAAGAAAAAAAAAAGCCATATAACAGCTGCATTTGGAATGCCACTTGAAATCCTGTAGCAATATGGAATTATAACATCGCCGGAGCGGATAATACTGTATATTATCTTGAATTTGCATATTATGGCTGGGAGCGATGTGCGTGCTTGTCTGAACAACAATATCTGAAAAAGGAGGGGAATATTTGTTGGATAGCAGAGTAGCGGAAGTCAAAATCGAAGGGGAGATGGAGTGAAGGTCTGGCTGAGACCCAACCGCGAGAGCTCCTGTTGCCTTCGCCGGGGATGTCTTGGGCAAAATGCATCACATTTGCACAGTATCCTTCCTCAAAAAACGCCCTTAGCAGAGTAGGAACAAATCTGGATTTCTCCAAATTATTTTCCAGATCAAGATCATCTTCAGAAGCAAACAATGACTTCTTCGGCAAATCGGTGCTAATGGCATACATTAATCTGTAGTCATCAGGATTGCTTCGGCAAATGCGCTGAACGTTTTGTGGTTTTAGTCATCGCTGCTGTATAGCTACAGAGCATAAGGAATGTTGGGATTCCAGAAAAGAAGATTATTTGGTGTTCTTTCAGCGCCAGTTATTGTAGCAGTTGTGTGCTGTGCGCAGAGGTAAGTGTTCGGTCCTCAAGTGTATATGGGACGGTTGTCTGTATGTAAAGTAGAAATAACCCTCTCGTTGTTTCTTTTCAGCGCCAATGAACCCGGGAATATGTCTTTTGTCAAAGAGACAGTGGACAAACTGTTAAAGGGATACGACATTCGCCTTCGACCAGACTTTGGGGGTACGTCTTTCTCAATTTGAGTGGTTCAATCCGGTATTGGGAAAACTATTAAAGGCTTGTGAGCGTTGCTGCCGCTCTATGGTTACCCGTCTAGTGGTGAACATGTAGTCCACCATTTCATTATAATTTTGAAAATTTGTTATACATTTTAGGGGCCCCGGTTGCTGTTGGCATGAGTATAGATGTGGCGAGTATCGATATGGTATCCGAAGTCAATATGGTGAGTGCAGTTGCTTTTATATATTAATGTGGCAATGTCGTTGTTGTTATTATGCTTATTACTGTATTTCCAAGGGGAAAATATATCAACTAGTCCACCAGCTCAGTAATTGCGCACTTTACTTTCCACTCATGGTGATGCTGCTGTATCTATCCTAGGGTAATATATCGGAAAGTTAAATAGCCGTTCTGTTCTTGGATGTGAAATGTCATGTTTTGCGCTCGATTTTGTTAATCAATCTGACAAACGGCTAACAAATGGATTATGTTAGGCCTACGTGATGGGGTGGAAGATACACCTAGATTCACAAAGGTGGTGATTAAGCATAATAGTTGAAAAGGCCTTATTACTTCAGCGAATTCACCGTGTCACCCACCACGGGTGGTGAACACAACATGGTCATCTATTCTGCGCACTGATTAACTGATTTATGAATTTTACTAAAGCGGGAGTGTTGAAATACGTGATAACAATTAGCATGGTCCTCATACTTGGACCATGGACTTGGAATTTGACTGGTGGTTTATTGTTCAAAATATCTTAAATTTCCCAGGCATCTGTAAATTGTTTAGTTTACTCAATTTCTAGCATATTTCTAGAAAAATCCACAATTCTCACCTGGCATGGTAACATGTGTTGTCAAAGTAAAAGTATTAGCAGTTTTGCATAGTGTTCATTGTGGAACACCTGGCGTTTTTCATCCTGCATCGAAAATCCTTTGCAAGATCAGTCATGTCCACTAGCACGTATCAACCTTGTGGGACAACAGTTGGCTTAAGCACTTAAGAGCTGGCTAAGTACTTCTTAGGGCTTTCTCAGGTGCCTTGTAATTTTTACGGGACAGTGATTGCACTGGATGAAAACTTGGTTTTATTATATGTTTATTTTGGTCAAATGTGCGTTGGCTTTGATGTCAGTATGTGACCATCCTGTGACTTAATAAGTAATTGGCTTTGTGACACACTTTGGTTTCCATGATTTTGAGAATTTCTACTGTCCGAATACCTGCAGAGATAAGTGTGGGTGTAAAGATGACTTACGATGTGTGAATATATATAAGTACATTTGAACTTGTTCATCTAGTAGTGTAGAATTTGGATTTTGTTTTGTTTTGTCGCTGGTATTAGCATGGTGTGAACCAATGGAGCAATGTTTCTGAATGAGAAATAACAGACATTTTGATGGGGGAATGGAGTAGTTGGAAAGTTGCAAACCATGTTTATGTATATTATATTGCCTACCATTTAGAATATTTGAAATAAGGCATTAAAATAATTTCACAGTTACTATGCGGGACAACTATCTGATGTTTTGATTGATGTACTAATTGATTTATTGACTTCAGTGATAGGAGGCTGTTCACAGGTGAAGTGAGAATTGCATTGAAAGTCAACATTCAGTAATGATTTTTTTATTTTAATTAAACTAACCTTGTGAAGGGAAGAAGGAAGGAGACATGAAGAGAGAAAGAAAAGGGGGAGTGACAGAACTTTACAGGGGTAAAATGTGTTAGCATGTGCATATGGGGTCAATCAATGCACCTCATTATCTATATAGTGTTCTTTTCAAAATAATGCTTCACCCAGAAACAGTGTAAGGCATCATTTTATATGACATGGAGAAGACAGCACTCAAAGGTAACAGTAGAATTACACTCTAAAAAACAGTTCCAGTAACCAATAGGAACCCAGTAATTCCTACAAGAACCCTGTCTAGTTAAAGGGTTCGTTGACAGGCAAAATGGCTCCCCTATGGAATCAAGCCAAATAACTTTTTCAGAACCCTTATTTTCTAAGAAAAAAAACATGCCTCCTCACAGCAAGGAGGTCCTGGGTTTGAATCCCCGTCGGCCGGGGCCTCTCTGTGTGGAGTTTGCATGTTCTCCCCGTCTCTGCGTGGGTTTCCTCCGGGTACTCCGGTTTCCTCCCACAGTCCAAGAACATGCAGGTAAGGCTCATTGGAGAGTCTCAATTGCCTGTAGGTCTGAGTGTGTGAGCGAATGGTGTGTGTGCCCTGCAATGGACTAGCGACCTGTCCAGGGTGTATTCCTGCCTTTCGCCCAATGTATGCTGGGATAGGCTCCAGCCCCCCTGCAACCCTGTTCAGGATAAGCGGGTTAGGATAATGAATGAATGATTAATTTGACCTGTGGATTATAGGGAGTTGTATATATGCGTGTTGACAGTTTACTATGGTGAGAGAGTTACTCTTGTTTGGGTGAAAAACGGGCCAAATGGAGAGTCTTCCCAAGGCAATCTATACTAGGCTTTAAGTGCAGACCACCTTGTCGTTCTGCAGGATGCCAGACTTTTCTAATCACAACACAAGCTGGGATGTGTCAGACACAAGTGATCACTACAGTATATCACGAGCTGTAACAGTGGGAACAGACAAAACCATAAAACGGATGAAAGCTTCCGTGGTACAGTATTGGATAGAAGTAGTCATAATTATGGTATCTAATCACACTTGTTAAATTCGTATTAGTTAGAAGAGTTCCTTTGAGCTCCTGTAAAGTAAAACAGGCCTTTTGGGAAATCATTAACATGTGCTATCCTGGTGTTGTGGGTGTTGATTTCTGTGTCAATTATAATGGAAACAGACTTGGGTGCTTCACCCAATCAACAGGGGGTGAGAGAGAGAGAAACAGAGGGCTTTACATTAAGAAGAAATAACGTATCTTCATAGGAAGCAACTGAATGCCTTTCTTCCATAAGCACTGTGAGTAATCAAGGGAAACTTGCTGACTCACTGGGTCCTCCCTATGAGACAATTGAGCTTTTCAAGGATTGGCTTTAGTTGGGAGGCAGTTGCGACCTCCTAGGCTATCAGCCAAAATTAACAGTGTGTTGGGCTATACCAGAGATCAGGCATGGGGGCCTTTCTGGCTATCATCCATTTTGACAAGGCCTGATTGTGGAATCAACCTGGATATCAGCCACATTTTACATTACAATGTTGCATGAAAACAGTGCAATCACTTCCTATTGTGAAGACTTTTCTCTGATTAACAACACTGGCGCGATTTCGATTTCTTATTTTGGATCTTTGACCACATTACGATTGCATCAAGTCACAGAAAGGCATTTGTATGAACCTAGCATTGTTGTCTAAAGCAAAACAAAAGAACAATAAAAAGGAACAAAGGTGAGTGCTGCAGAGAATGTGTATGGGAGGTAAACCAACCATAAGACTCACAAGATTCACTTTGCAGCACTACTGCTGTGTGATAACCTAGCCAGTCTACGCTGAAGGTTTACCACTGTCTAATGATTGCTCTGAGAGACAGATTGATCTCACAGGAAGTGGAGTATGGAATTGTAGTAACAGTAATGCAGGGGAGAGGGAAAGCCACTTCCAGATCAATGGAACCTCCCTCTCCGTAATCATATAGGGTATGAGAAAATGATGATGAAGACTGAGGTAAATCTTAAATGCACCATAATGGTGCAAAGTGCTTTATATATTCAGCAGATGCAGTTTATTGTGATGCAGGCTGTATAATGGAAAGCCATATCTGCCAACAACAAAGTGCCATTTATCTACAGTCTTGAAGGTGGGGGTGAAAATGAAACAAAAAATGTATCAGGAGGTGCAATCCATTATTTCTCACATGGTAGAAACAGAGTTCTTACCCATCTTTTTTTCTGATGAAAGATGGCCAATAAAACGAGAGGTGGCTTTTTTGGTTTAAGATCAATGCCTTTCAAGGAATATACTGTACTTAACAGCACAGGTGAGATGTAGGCTTGTCTAGCTTGCTGTGAACTGTGCACTGACTACAGATGTAGGAAAGCGTTTTCAAAGTCTCAAAGTGGAAGAAATAGGAGCCTGATCATATTCTCCAAAGCAGTTTCTTTCTGGTCTACTGGTTTCAGTTCGTTTGTGGTATTTCAAAGCAGCTTGCACTCTTTATATTGTACTGTGAAAACAAATTAACAAGCTCACCTACAGCATAACACGTAATGTAAAACAGAGCTGGTAATTATTGTAGTATTGTAGAGTACATCTCTTACAAATGGCTGGCCTATAATGATTTAGGAACGACACTCATTCTTTCATATTTTGTGTGAGCACATCTCTGCTGGTGTGTTTGATCAAAACAAGACAACACTATTTTGCAGTATGAGTACTATGTCAGTGCTCAGTTGCGGTAACCATGTAAAACTGACCTTAAACTGCTTCTTTGAGAACCATATATACATACATACAGTATAAAACAACTGACAGGACATGATACAACCGGTTGCATTCTAAACAAAACAGCACAGTCACTTTGGATAAAAAGCATCAGCTAAATAACTGTAATGTAATGTACTATATTTTGATATACCGGAAATCCTCAAATTGTGTCCGGGGTCTTTTATTTATTAGGCTGCACAAAGCACAGGCCTTTATTTGGGGCAGGCTTGTATTCGAGGCAGGCCTTTATTTCTTATTAGGCTTCTGTTGTAGAATTTTATTCTTAGAAATCAAGTAAAAGGCTCCACTTAAAGTGGGCCAACACTGTTCAACACTTCCTGTAACCGTTCAGAAACGCAACTTGAGTAGCTAAACCATTAATGAAAGCCAAAACAGATGCGTCTTCATAAAATACCAACTTGCCAGACATGCCTTCATGAACAATAACAAATTAGCGAAGATAACAGCAAGTTAAGGATCTTTTTTTCTAAAGTGTGTTTTATTGTGAGACATGCGTTTCATTTGGAGCAGCATACCGGTAGGCTATCAAAAGATTTTCGCTTTGGTTTGGGATTTAATTTACTTTTGGACTGTTTGATTCAATTACTAAATGTTGGGACTGATGGGCACTGAAATCTGGGGGGTATTTGATGGTTCACTGTTAAGTTTTATGTAGTTGAAAGAGTGTCGGGATTTCCACCGGTCTGTTTATTGCAAGTCAAGGCTGCCGCTTTCATTCATTCATTGAACGTGCGCTGTGCTGTAAATACATGGAAACCTTATTGCGTAGCCAAGTAGCCTAAATTGAGTTCATTTTTAATTTTGCCTGATTTACTTTTTATTAAATTCGTAGGCTCGAATGCCTCGCGGCAACAATTGTGTTTAAATGTATACTGCTTCAGCTTTTTGCAAGTTACTCAGAAGGGGGCGGCAAGCGACTGATAGCTTGAGAGCAACGTGTTGGAGACCCATGGTGTAGGACAACGACTTTTCATTGGCAACAGTATTAAACCAACCAACAATATAAAATATTAAGAAGAGCTCTTTTATTTCATTGAGTTAAATCGAAACAGTGTCTTCTAGTGCTCATGGACTGATAGCCCTACTGGTAGGCAATATTACCCCGGCTTGTATTTGGGGGCCGGCCTTTATTTGTCCGAATCGACCATGCCCCCGGCTATTATCTGAGGCCCAGCTTCAAATAGAATCCCGGACACAATTTGAGGATTTACTGTATATATATTGAGTTGCAAGGAACAGTTTGCCGGGTCATGTAGTAGAGGCAGAGACCTTTGGGGTCCAGGATTGATTCAGTGGACATACTTTGTAGGTGAATGGTGAGCTTAATCTAGTTGATTTGCCTGTTCTTGTCATTAAGGACCATTATGTTCTCATGTTGCATGTTACCTATAGACCTACACATGTAGGAAAGATAGAAAGATTGGATCCTATACTATACAATAGAGGATTCATCCTAATCTAAAAGGTAGTGACTCTGCTCTTACTCTACCTTGGAAGGATATACTGTCAATCCCCAGACAAAAATAAAATTAATCATGCTAGGTGCTGTCTTCATGGCTTTCAGCAGTAAACAGGATGATTTCTCTGATGGGGAAAGGGACAACCTACAACAAACCTTTGGTACAAGTGTACATCAAGGTACTTCTTCCATGACTGAAGATCTGGTTTTGAGGATAAGCATAGCAGGACCTATCCACTTTGGACCATTATAAACATAGATTAGACTTTAATTATATGTCATTGTCATGAACAACCCTGAAACGTTTCTGGACATTTGCAATAAAATATCATCAGGTTTTGACCATAAAGTGACCAAAAAATTACCTGTACCTAAGAAAATCCTTATTTAGGATTGTTTTCAATTGGCCCAGTTGAAACAGTAGCCTCTTAAACAAGAAGAAGCCCTCGCTCTGTTAAAAGTACTCTGATTATATATTGATTGACTGCCCATATTTTGTTTCTATTTGACCAGTGTGGTGAGAGTGCATTCTTCTGGCTCTCTCTGTGGAAGGCTTGTGTGCTAGAATGAGAAGCAAATTCATAATGTAGACAATGAAGCTTTAAGCCTCTACTTTACAATTTGAATGCACAGATGGGTGAAATAGGCAGAACATTAATTATTTGAAAATCAACAACATTTTAGAAATAAATGCTCTGAAGTTAGCGATCTGATTTCTGTGTATTGGCTGCATTAATAGCATGCCCGTTTTTTCTTTGCAATTCAAAATCTTCCCTTGTGGGTTTGATGAGTGTGTGCTAGCTTCTTGTGTTTTTCATAATTAACTTTTTTTGCACCTTATGAGATTATGGAACAAGTGTATCCCATTTTGTTCTGAAATTCAAATGGAAAATGGAAAATTCACTCATTGTAGCAGTTGCGATAAGCGGCTCATTATGATGGAGCATGTCACGTATGTACTTTTTGAAGTTGATCCAAGATTGGCACCTTACACGCCAAGGCGTTTTTTTATCCAAGGGAAGGAAGAATTGCTGCTCATCACCCCCTCTACAATTTGAGGTCTTTTTCCTTCTGCTGTGAAATATTTCATGAATAGCTAACATTCAACCACATTCAACCAATGTCTATGTTAATTTACTAATATTGAGTGTTGCGAGATTCAGATTTTATCAGGAAGGAAAAAAATATTCTCAGGTGGAGGTGCTTGTGCCACAAGTGAACATCTGTCTACCCTGGTATAAAATCCAGTGTCACATGCCATGACACACTCATGGGAGGACAAGAGCAGGACACAGGGAGAGACGGAAATTGTGGATTGCACCGGTGTTTTATAATACAAGGGCAGAGCAGGGAGGGGAGAGAGAACAAGAGTGAAAAATAAACAAAAAGTCTTTGTTCGTTCCCCTCACTGTTTCTGGGCAAAAATAATAAACAAAAATAACAAAGGCAAAATAAATCAAAAGTAGCTTTTCAGCTTGGCTTTCCTCTGGCTCAACGCATACAGCTCTCTCACCTACTGTGGGAAGAAGCACACTTTTTAAGTCCTTGACTGATTCATAATGATGTCCAGGTGTGTGCCTACTTGACCAGTAGACATCCTCTAATGGTCCGATGAGGTCCATGCCAATTCTCTCAAAGGGGACCTCCATTAAAGATAGTGGATGCAAGTGCTTTTGGAATGCCCACTGGATTTACTTTTTGACAATTGGGGCATGCCATACACCACCGCCAGACATCTACCCATATACTCAGTCAATAAAATTGGACCATTATACGGTTAAGTGTTTTATCCAGGCCCAAATGCCCTGCCATTGGATTGTTGTGAACCGCCTCAAAAACATTTTCTGACGGCTTTTTGGCACTAAAAGCTGCATGCTGTCTTCACCTGTATGTGGTTCCTGACTTACCCTATATATTTTGTCATTAATTATACAAAAACAGGGGTATGACACTGCCCTCTGCTGGTCGAGTCGCCTCCCCTCAATCCTGATCACTTGTGGACTGCGACTCGACTCAGCGTTTCATCCTGAGCTTGTTCGATTGTACTAACCCCAGTCATCAAACCATGCTTTTGTCCCACAAATAATGTCACATCCAGCTATGACCAGCTTGAAAGGACCAACTAACAGCTGTTTAAAAACATAGCTTGAGCTGGTTAAACTACAGTGGGCTCCCAAATTATTGGCATCCTTAATAAAAATTAGGAAAAAAGGCTGCATATAATAAACAACATGGATAATGATCTTCATTGTATGTTCAACCATGCGGGGTAGCTATATGCTTTTATTTCATAAAACTATATATGTTTTTTTATTTAATAGTCTAATTTCATTCTGAAAACCACAGGTACAAAACTAATTGGCCCCACTAAGAATTATTGTAAATGAAAAAGTTAAATTGGCAATACAATTGTACTTCATTTCCTTAATCTCAGTCTAAAGGAACTATATTGTGTCCTTTCCTCGCTACCTGTTTTACTAGAGTATTATAATGAGGTAACAAGCATGCAAAATCCCTTTGTCAACCATCGGCATGGGAAGAGCCAAAGAACTGTCAAATCAGAAGACACAGATGGTAACTGACCATGAGAAGTCAGGTAATGGGTACAAAAACAGACATTAATGGTTAAACACACCACTTAGCACTGTAAGGCATAAAGCACATGAAGGCAAAGCATATGGAATGGTTCCAAAGTTGCCAGGAAGACTATGCAAGTGCATATTATCCCCATGGATGTCAAAGAAGATGGTGAGGGAGGCCATAGGTAACAGTTTAAGAATTGCAGAGAATGGTTGTCTTGGGGTCACCAAGTCGAAAAATATATATAATGGCACCTCCATACCAGCAAAGTCTGGAAGGGTGGCACAAACACAGCCCTTACTGAGTTTGCCAATCCTCATTGGAATTATGACTGGAAGAGAGTGATATGGTCAAATGAGACCAAAATTGAATATTTTGACCATACAAACTATCGACATGTCTGTTACAATGAATCTGTATGTGATTGATTGGATTAATTGAACCTGAATGGTACAGAGTTAAACAAGAGACCTTTCTGCAAATTCTAAAGTTAGATTTTTATTTTTATTTCTTACTGTTTATTAATCATATAAAAAAGTAAAAGTAAAAACAACAAGCATGTTCTGCAATGGCTATCTCAGTCTCCAGACTTAAATCTCTGACAAAAAACCTGTGGTCTGTGTTTTTTTGCTGCGGGGTATCGGACTCCATTCATTTTTAAAAATTGTAACAAGAATGTTTTACTGTTTACAAAAATTTTCTTCGTTAGAGGAAAGGTGCTATAGAACATGGCTTTTTTGGTTGGGGGGACTTGTTTTTAACTCATGAGAAACTCAATGGTCTTCAGACTTGTTAAGTGGATTGCTACTCACAGGTCTTGCGACTTACCTATAGTTAGAAACTCAGAGGACTTGATACATGTTACCTGCTCTAATACTCAGAGGTCTCTTATGACTTAATCCCTGTTCATATAGGAATTGTTTCTCCAGGAGAGGTTAGTTCATTTTGTGTATCACAGATAGATCCGTCCGAATCGTCCATGTCTGTGTTTTTCATGCACCATCTTGGTGAAAAGTATGAAGCAAATTACCTATTTGGTAGGGTACTATCGGGTACTGTAGGATGTTTTTTGTTGTATAATCATTATCATTATCATTATCCTTATCAATCCATCCATCCATTATCTTAACCCGCTTATCCTGAACAGGGTCGCAGGGGGCCTGGAGCCTATCCCAGCATACATTGGGCAAAAGGCAGGAATACACCCTGGACAGGTCGCCAGTCCATCGCAGGACACACACACCATTCACTCACACACTCATACCCATGGGCAATTTAGACTCTCCAATCAGCCTTACCTGCATGTCTTTGGACTGTGGGAGGAAACCGGAGTACCTGGAGGAAACCCACAAGAACACGGGGAGAACATGCAACCTCCACACAGAGAGGCCCCAGCCGACACGGATTCAAACCCATGACCTCCTTGCTGTCTACTGCACCATCCGTGCCGCCATCATTATTATTATTATTATTATTATTATTATTATTATTATTATTATTAAGTGCAGCGATACAAACTAGTCTGATAGTCCGGTGGATATCATGGTTGCTTTAGAACAATCTTTCCCTGACTTCACTGGCATGAGTAGCAAAAAAAACCTGCCAGTTGCTTGCTGGCATCGCATAGTCATGAGACATTAAAAAAATTAAATCAATGAAGAGATTGTAAACTGCTCAGAATGGCTACTGTATTGACAGCCATCATTACAGTCCTGACTGTGTATGATGCACACATCCAAAGACACATCCACTCCCACCTCTGTAATATTGGGGAGAAATACAGGGATTCCAATCCCATCCGAATCGGTACATGAAATGACATTAATTAATCCCTATGTGGTAATTAATATCTAAGATGTCGTTTGGGAAACTAATTCTGTCCAAATAGGGATTTTCAATTTAGTACTACAAATGGCAAGGTCTTGAGATGTTACCTAACTTTTAGTAAGAACCTAGTAAAAAGTCTCAAGATGTTCTATTAGTAGAAACTCAGAGGTCTCATGACTATGACTAGATACTCAGTGGCCTTGAGACTTGTATCCTAATTCAGTTCTCAGAGGTGCTTTAAGACTAGAATCTAGTGTTAAAACTCAGAGGTCTCTTGCAACTTGTACCTAGCAGGGGTGGGGCTTGACTCCGAGTATACATACCACAGTGCCCACACTATGCTACATTGCAAACAAATACATAAAAAGAGGTAATGCAATTATTGAGGTAACTGATAACAAGTGAACAAGTTGTGAATTGATGAATAAACCATTTTTTATGCTGTGGCCAGAGGCATTATGTTTTCTGATTATCCGTCCATCTGTCTGTTGTCCGTTCGTTGTCTGCCTGTCCGTCCAATTCTTGTGAACGGCAGGAACGCCTTGAGATAATTTATTCAAATTTGGCACAAACATCCACAATGAACTGATTAGATTTTGGTGGTCAAAGGTCAAGGTCACTGTAACTTCACATCATTCTTATGAATGCAATATGAACTATATTTGATATTTATTTTATTTTTTATTGGACATTTTATATCCAAAAGGTCAAAGGTCAACTTCACTGTGACATAATGTTTTGCTTACCACTGTAGCTGAGAAAACGATCTTGAGTTGTTTTGTTTGTTAATTGGTGATGTAATCATTAGTTGATATTTTAGATTTACAAACACTTTGTTGTAATATTCTTCAATTGTTGTTGGTTTGACTGAAAAGAATGATGGTGCAAATCAAATAAATTCATACAATGTTCTTTAAATGTGCAATTAAAAAAAAGTAATTCCACTATATTAATTATTGCATGAAATGTATAAAAATAATTAAAATACATTAAGCTGTACTTGGAGTGATTGTGGATTCATAAGTTTAGAAGTGCTGGACAGACAGGGATGAAAATTGCAACTTCACTGGTTGGTGGAAGCATACAACAGTGAGGTTATTTCGCTCTAGTTTTAATTATAGATGAACTGAAATATGTGTTAAACAACCAAGAGGAGTCTATTGATTCATTGATCTGCTTAAATATGCTACCTTTTTATGTTGGCTAATTGTTTGAAATATAGTACAGTAAGCACAATGTGAACTCAGCACAGGCGGTCCCAAGTGTGATAATTTGTACCTTGATATCTTCTAGAAGTAGGGCCACACTGCTGCCTCCTTTCATGAAAAAAATTAATTTCTGGTGACAGAATTGCAAAAATGTCAGTGGGGCTGATATTCCCTCTCCCCTTCACCCAGTGGCACAGAAATTAGTGCCTTCGGATAGGGTGCGTCCCAAATAGGATAACATAAACTCTCTGTGTTCCGAACACCAAGTTAGCACATGTTCCAAACAGTGCAACTTTCATGATGAATAAATAAGACATTACTTCCAGATCAGCTTTGGTCTTTTTGAGTGTGTAAAGTCGAATTCCTTCCGTTTTAATAAAAACTTGGTATGAGTCACATACGCGATCCATTTCAGCATTCAGTGACACGGTAATGGTGCTCCCCTGTGGCAGTGGGGAGCTGCTGCTAACAAGAGACTACAAACCAGGCATGCATATACGGCTCAGCCAAAAGTGTTCCTTGTAAAATTGTTCAGGCACATACACACATCCTTTTATATAGATAGTATACGTTTTTCATTAATATTAAGATTAACCAGATAAAGATTTAATAGAGATTTATATAATTGAGATTTGTATGTGTGCAAAACTGTAATAGCTGTGCTTCAGGTGCTAAGTCGTTATTTGTAGTTTTCACTATAATTACTGGCCTAATTCACATCAATCAAAGTGTTTTAGTGTCTGGGATAGCCAATAAGCGACCATAATCATAAACCACATTCCTCAGGATAAAAACTACCATTGAATGGACGTTAACCTCTGGTAGAAGTGACCGTTTCCCCGTGTTCTGTTCAGAACACACTGAGTCTGTTACTCTGAAAATGAACAGCGGCGTGCAGATAGGAAGATTCAGTTTGAAAGTGCATCATTATTCTTTGGGATTTCTTTGAGATACTTTAGACAAAGCATTTTTTCCAAACCTCAGAGTAACGAGTAACAACAGAGAGTAGTGGAGTGAAAAGTAGGATATTTTACTTTTAAATGTAAATCAGTGAAAGTAAAAGTCTCCAAGAATGGAAAGTACAGATATCGCAAAAAAGTACTTAAATACACTACTGGTTACAGTCAAGATGTTTATCTAACCCTTATCATCCCAAATTCTCTGGAATTGCAGCCTGAGTCTAAACTCCTTCCTATTTCTTTCTTTTTTTGAATAGTCACATATTAATGTAGAATGCTGATCTTTACATTTGGTGAACAAAAAAAGTACATGAGTAAGCATGAGCAAGCATTATGGTTCATATTCATTGAAATACGGCCAAAGTGAGTGTGTATTCTACCTTAGAGATTTTTTTTTTGTATTAAAATTCAGTGGTGACACATACTGCTCCTTCCGTTGTTACAGTAACCTCACTGACATTCATCAAAGACTTAAACCTTGCAATGTAGGCCTACTAATACAAACTTTACAATAACATAAATAAAAATGTATCAGTATATTTTTTACAATATTAATACACATTTTTGTGGGAATTTGGTTGTGCAATTGTTTGCTCTTAAAAATACAGTGCATCCGGAAAGTATTCACAGCGCTTCACTTTTCCCACATTTTGTTATGATACAGCATTATCCCAAAATGGAATAAATTCATTTTTTTCCTCTAAATTCTACACACAACACCCCATAATGACAACATGAAATAAGTTTTTTTGAAAATGTGGAAATTTATTAAAAATAAAAAACTAAGAAATCACATGTACATAAGTATTCACAGCCTTTGCTCAATACTTTGTTGATGCACCTTTGGCAGCAATTACAGCCAAGTCTTTTTGAATATGATGCCACAAGCTTGGCACACCTATCTCTGGGCAGTTTCGCCCATTCCTCTTTGCAGCACCTCTCAAGTTCCATCAGGTTGGATGGGGAGCGTCGGTGCACAGCCATTTTCAGATCTCTCCAGAGATGTTCAATTGGATTCAAGTCTGGGCTCTGGCTGGGCCACTCAAGGGCAAGAGTTGTTCTGAAGCCACTCCTTTGATATCTTGGCTGTGTGCTTAGGGTCGTTGTCCTGCTGAAAGATGAACCGTCACCCCAGTCTGAGGTCAAGAGCACTCTGGAGCAGGTTTTCATCCAGGATGTCTCTGTACATTGCTGCATTCATCTTTCCCTCAAACCTGACTAGTCTCCCTGTTCCTGCCGCTGAAAAAAATCCCCACAGCATGATGCTGCCACCACCATGCTTCACTGTAGGGATGGTATTGGCCAGGTGATGAGCGGTGCCTGGTTTCCTTCAAACATGACGCCTGGCATTCACACCAAAGAGTTCAATCTTTGTCTGATCAGACCAGAGAATTTTGTTTTGCATGGTCTGAGAGTCCTTCAGGTGCCTTTTGGCAAACTCCAGGCGGGCTGCCATGTGCCTTTTACTAAGGAGTGACTTCCGTTTGGCCACTCTACCATACAGGCCTGATTGGTGGATTGCTGCAGAGATGGTTGTCCTTCTGGAAGGTTCTCCTCTCTCCACAGAGGTGACCATCGGGTTCTTGGTCACCTCCCTGACTAAGGCCCTTCTCCCCCCATTGCTCAGTTCAGACGGGCGGCCAGCTCTAGGAAAAGTCCTGGTGGTTCCGAACTTCTTCCATTTACGGATGATGGAGGCCACTGTGCTCATTGGGACCTTCAAATCAGCAGAAATTTTTCTGT
This sequence comes from Conger conger, assembly GCF_963514075.1. Classification (NCBI taxonomy): domain Eukaryota; kingdom Metazoa; phylum Chordata; class Actinopteri; order Anguilliformes; family Congridae; genus Conger; species Conger conger. The sequence goes on from NC_083762.1 coordinate 53,901,336, forward strand.
ACCCTTCCCCAGATTTGTGCCTCGAGACAATCCTGTCTCGGAGGTCTACAGACAATTCCTTTGACTTCATGCTTGGTTTGTCAACTGTGGGACCTTATATAGACAGATGTGTGCCTTTCCAAATCATGTCCAATCAACTGAATTCACCACAGGTGGACTCCAATTAAGCTGTAGAAACATCTCAGGGTTGATCAGTGGAAACAGGATGCACCTGAGCTCAATTTTGAGCTTCATGGCAAAGGCTGTGATTTCTTAGTTTTTTATTTTTAATAAATTTGCTAAAATCTCAAAAAAACTTCTTTCACGTTGTCATTATGGGGTATTGTGTGTAGAATTTGGAGGAAAAAAATGAATTTAATCAATTTTGGAATAAGGCTGTAACATAACAAAATGTGGAAAAAGTTAAGCGCTGTGAATACTTTCCGGATGCACTGTATATGAGATTACAAAGTTTCCTTCATGGGAATAGAGTGCTATGTTTGTTAATTTTGATTTCCCTTCATCTGTCATTCAGTTGGCTACTGAATAGCGGGTCAGATACATTCCCATAGGCTATCAACAACTGCGGTGGGGGTGTTTCTCTTCCTATGTAAACACTACATAGTTAATAAGCAAAAGACTTGGTTCTCATAGCGTAGTTGATGTCTACTCATTTTCTAATGATCTAAATCAGAAAAATTATGAGCTTGTTTTAATTATTTTTATTACAAACCAAAAAAATATATTTTTTATTATTATTATTTTTACAATGCACATGCATAGCCATTACAGAAAAGTAGGCGAAAGAAAATGTAGAGGAACAACCTGGGCTTCCTCAGAAGTTCATTAGGCTAATTTGCCCAATGATCAGAGGAGAACAACATAACACTTTTAGGTTTTTGCTTCATTAAAATAATATACACACATTCAAGCAAATATTTTCACCCAGAAAGAAGATATGTCTTTGGACTATAGACCATCGGTACAGTTCTAGGACATTCCTGTTGAGAGTGGGAGTGATTAATTTATACAATTTCAAACCAAACTGCCCGGGAATGCCATGATTGAGAGAAGAAGCATAGATGTACAACATATTGAAGTCTCGTGATTGTGCTAAAGACTTTTCCGGAAACAGACTTTTCAGCTGAATAATTATAATACAAGCTCCTCATGATGAAAAAGGGCACTGCTGCCCCCCTACTGTCAGAACCTGCAAGTACTTCAGACAGCTGTGGTTAATAGTGCTCACATATGCTACCTACTGGTGGTTGTGCAAACAAGTAGTTACTGTGGAATAACCGAAAAATATATGCAAATTTGCCACAGCCCGGAAGATCTCCCAGAAGCACCAAATGAAACACGAAACCACCGTAGATTGGCCCATTATAGTGGTTTAAGATGAAACATTCATGCCAGAATGCTCGCTGACACTGTCCAGGGAGGGTATGCTACAGTGCTCTTATACTAACAGCTATTTAACCCCCATTACAAACATGCCTAACATTATTAAGATTATTAACTAACGCTTGTCTATTACGGCCAGTGCTAATGTAACAATGTCAAAACTATGACACAGTGTAAACAATTGGAATGTTACAAGCATTAAGACATACATCTTCACCATGTTTGTAAGTATCCTAGAGTTCATGCTTCCTCATCTTCCTCTGACTCACTCCCAAAATCCATGTCAGCATAGCTAGACATGATTAGACTTGACATCTCCTTTTCATTCAGAATAAGGAATTTATCTTTGAATCACGCAATACTACCAACTACTGTGTAAATATTTTGATCACTAAACAATACAACACCAAAAGACAATTGGCTCAAAGAAACAGATCTTTAAGAGAACTGTAATTATTTTGTTGTTGTTCAAGTCTTGGTCATCGCCCATTTTAATCTTAAGAAAAGACCTGGGAATATCTGCATCTATGGATTGCAGTGCATTTTTTTCCTGTGATTCGGCTATTGTAGAATATTAACACAACAACAGCCACATTTACCAGATTTGGCCCATAGAATAACTAATTGCTTTCACAAGGAGGAAAATGAAGAAGGCAGGTGAAAAGAGAATGCAGTCATCATCTGATCATTACTGGCAGTTAAAAAAGTATCATTCATATTACTAACAAGGTCAATTTGATCACCTGATTACGATGTAGCCTCTGCCTCATTTTGAGCCAGTAAAAGCTAGATATTTCCTTTGTTTGTGTCTCAGAATCAGAGGTTGCCTGGCTTCAGTAATAAATACTATATATATTTTAACATTTGCATTTTTAATATGCAGGTTTATGGAATCTCTACCTGTATGTCAGTATCTATTCCTGTATGCCTGTATCTATTCCAGACATTCTTTGAGGTTACTTTATAGGATAGAGGGCATTGACCAAATAATTCAGCTGTTTCTAATAGTTGTAAAATTGGTTTGCAATAAAAAAATTGCTTTGAAAAAAAAAGGCTTTCATTTTAGAGAAAAAAAGGCTTTATTTGTGAATGTTTAGATCATACACGAGGTGATAGATGCATTGTCATAAATTAAGTAAAACTACTCTCTGTAAATTATCCTTATCAGCAGCGTAGGATCCTCAAAGTGGGGACGAACATAGTAGAAAAAATATGGTCTGGGCTGAGTTTCAGCAAATCTATTAGCTGAGTAAACATGCTCATCCTTACAAATATCGCCTTCAGTGCTTGAATGAGTGATGTGGATTTTGTCCTCCCTGATTTGTCCTGCTCTTTGTGACTGTCATTCAATCTGCCAGCATTGCTGATTATTTCTTCCTGTTAAATTCCCTGATGTCATGGTTACATCCCACACACCTCAAAGGTGGAGAAGCATGCATGTGAAATTTATGAGACTGGTGGCTGGATCATTAGACTGGTACCTTTTGCTAGCAACACACATTTGGATTGGTTGAAGAGGCAAGGCAAATTCCAGCCGAAGAAAAGGTCCTGAATTCTATTGCCGATTTGGGTTGGAGATATATAAATAATATAAGTACATAATAAAACAAATAAACCAGCAGCATCTGAATCTCAAACACCCTTGTGGTTCCAACATTTTATTTTTAGACCTTTCTTTTTTTATAAAATTTTCTGATGAAATCATAAAAAACAGGCTGTTGGGATTTGATGAGAATAAACACAACCAAAAAAAGATGGAGAGGGAAGTGAAATGATGTGGAACCCTGTAGAGCCCTCGACACTGTGGATCATTGTGCTAGGTTAGGGGAGAATGCCTCTAGAGACAGCAGAGTTTGTTTAACTCTGAGCTCTGGGCGCCAAAGCCTGTGGGACTGCCCATTTACTCAATTCTGTGGGTTCTCGCTTCTCTTGCTCCACACTCACAATGCTTATAGTATATTTAAACATGTTATCCATTTATACAGCTCAATGTCTTCAGAGGTAGTTTTTCTGGCTAACATTGCAATTATGTCCACAGGTTGTTTCATTCTCTGAATAGATATTGTTTCAGTTGGTTCAGTTATGTTGGTCTGTAAGAATTTGTTTGAGAAGGTATGTCTTTTTTTCTTTGATATTTGTGGAACCTACAGTCTCCATATCGGAAGATTGCATTGAGGCACATGTAGTATGCTCCCATTGGGTGAGGCTGTGTTTTATTTTGGCTCAGCCAATCATTTTCAACACTGTGCGGGGCATACCAGGGAGGTCACTCACCATTCAGAATTCCCTATAAATAATTACTGTTCCATTCTCTGAATCTGTACAGTAGCAGGTCCTCTGGAATGATGCCACATCAAATCCAGCTATTCTTACATTTTCCCTTTAGACTGATCTTCTTTGGTGGAAATCCTTGTTCTTGCCACAAGCTATTTAAAATTTGCCACCGTGAAATTCATTTCAAATTTTTGCTTCTCTTGCTTGTCATACCGCAGCAGCTGTTTTGATGGAAAGTAATGCTCATTAATTTTTATAATGCTCAAACACTGTGTTAGTGTGAAATATATATTGAAACAAGTCAGCCCCACGAACAAACACAAAGATGTATTACTAATTGAAAAGAAGCAATGTGTCATAAATGCGTCGCTGTAATCAAATGATTTTCAGAAAGGCTAAGAACACAGAACTGTGGTGCGTGGAAATGTGTGCTCCCGCCTTCAGAAAATTGCACACAGTTGCAGGCCTTCTGGCTTTTCATTGCCTTTATTGCTTTCTCTGTTATTTCTTCCAGCACACACCCTGAATAAGCTATCCAAATGGAGGTGCATGGCTTGACTCTGAACTCACAACAGGAATATTCACAGCAAGAGCCAACAGTGTAATGGCCTCGACAGTATAATGGTGTGGATACTCCCTAAGTAATTTGTAGGGAGTGGAGGCGGGTAACTGCTACAGAAGAAAATATATAAAGTGTGTATACTGGCTTGCAGTGCTCTTACAGAGATGATATCAATGTGATGAAAGAATAAGAACATTTTGGCAGAGTTGTCTAATCTGTCAGATGCTATTATTATTTTTATTAAGGGTGCCAATAATTCTGTATATCGTATATTCTGTATTTGTTATTGGCACCGCTAACGATTATTGTAAATAAAATGACACAAAGTGAAATCGGCAATACAATTTGACTTAATTTAGTTAATCTCAGTCTAGAGGAACTATACTGTATCACTTCCTGTTTCAGAAGAGTATACAAATGCAGTAACAAGCATGCAAAATCCCTTTGTCATCCATCAGCATGGGAAAAAAAAACATTTAACAATGGTTAAACATACCTCTTATCACTGTACATATGTAAAACATATGGAATGGTTGCATAATTGCCAGGAAGAGGATGCAAGTGCAGAGAGAACCCTGGGATCACGGTTGAAGGTAGACCAGGAATTGTGAATAAGAAACCAATTCAAGCCTCCAAGACCATGGTATAAGCAGAGTAATCCACTTCAAGGTGGTCCTTAAAGGATTTTAACACATTGTAAGGAGTCAATCTTGGTCCTATCTGTCCAAAATGCCTTTTTTCTGAATTCTGCAGGCTCTTTTAGCTACTTCCTACTTACTTGTAGGCAAGTTTTAACCTGGCCATCCTGTTTTTGTAGCATATTAGTGCTTTGCATCTTGCAGTGCAGGGATTTTAACTTGTGGAGACTTCTGCAAACAGTACTCACTGACACATCCACACCTGCTTACTGAAGAGTGTTTCTGATGTTAGGCAGGTCTTTGGGGGGCTGTTTCTTCATCTGTAGAGATCTTCCTTGGCTTACCAGTCATTTTGCAATTACATCAGTGCTTTCTTTCTTTTTAATGATGTTTCACATAGTTTATTTTGGGAAGTATATTGTTTGGCCGATGTATCTGACTAGTACTGATTCTCAGCCTCATAATGGCTTCCTTGACTGACATTGGCGTAGCCTCGGTCTTCATGTTGACAAACGCTGATAACAGAATCCAAAGCCGATCGAACACCAAGAATAAAGACTCAATACTTATGTCTTATACCTGCACGAAGTTGTGCTGCAATACTGAGCCAAAAGAAGATAAATTGTACTACTGTCAAAAATACTTCCGGACCTCACTGTATCGATTTAATTGATTCCAGTCAATGACTCCATTAGCTGTGTTTGAGACATGATTTTCAGGAAGTAATTACAAGTGATCTGCATTATCAGTGAGACGTTGAAGTGTGGTATTATCTCAGACAGAGCAGTTATCACCTTGTACAGAGGTTTTACATTTTCACTAGGCTTGTGCCAGCTGTTCCTCAGACTGTGGCTGGGGTGATTCATAATTGAACACAGCATTACCTAGGGGAGGGAGGATTTCAGTTAGCAGGATAATCCCCTCGCTGTGTATGCAATCTGCCCACATGAGCTGCTTCAGCTGCGCAGTGCTCCAGGGCAACAACGGCAATAGCCTTGCTGTCAGATTGCAGAGTGGAGAACTAGCACACATGCTGGAATAAGTGTGTATGTGTGTGTGCGTTCTGGTCTGTGCATGAATTAAGTTTGGTTAATTGGCTGATTGACTAACTTAAGAGGGCAATTACATTTCCACATGAGGGCTTGATAAGTCTTTTCTTTAAATAATGCAGTAATGATTTTACTCAGTTTTCCCTTGTCTAATATTTTGTCTAATACGTACTTAAACCATTCTGTGTGACAGATATGCAATAATAGAGGAAATCAGGAAGGGAGGAAATATTGCACAATATTTCCACGGCACTATGATAAACAGGAGTCAAATAAAGCAATTGCATACATAACATACTTTCATACATATGTAGATGCGGGCTTACATGTTTACTTTTACAGTTCAATTTTCCTGTTTACTGATATCAGTGACTTTTCCTTCTTAGCATTATGAGAGATTTAGTATTTAAATTAGATATTTAATATTTATTCCTTAATTTTTCACCCCCATTGATTATTTCTTGAATATTTTGTTCTTCTCTATATTTCTTCTATATAAGTAACTAAGGCTGAAAATTACTTCATTGATAAGCATTCACCCGCTTTAAAAGCCAAGGTGGGCCACTAATTTTGTGAGGTGAAACAGCCGATCAGATGTGTCATGCAGCCATAAAGACCAAGGAACTGCCTTACTTCAAGATGAAATAGTGTTGTTAGGATGCAAAAAAACTGGCTAAAAGGTAGACAGACGCTGTTCTACAACATGTCAGAATCCATGTGAAAGACACTGTGAGGCATTCTAGAAGATTCTGTACTCTGACTAAACTAGAGCTCTTTGGACTGAAAGCAAAGCACTATTTTTGGTATAAACCACATATCCAGGTGACACAATCTTTACACCATTTGAATCCTCTGGGGCTTTAGCTCCACAAGTTGCACTTTTTGCATATGCCAATAACACAGTCACTTTTGAAAAAAAAGGAAAGGCGGAAGATTTCGAGTTTATTTTATTGAAGAATAGCAATTTCAACACTAAATAAATAGACTGATTTAATGTGGAATACACTGAATATTATGTCTTTTTCATGTATAATATACACACAGTTAGCACTTTATTAGGTGTTTATTAGACTTATCTTTTAGACTTATTACGTCTTCTGCTGCTGTAGCCTATCCAGCAGTGTGTTGAGCACAGAACTGCTGTTCACTGGATGTTTTTTGTTTTTCACACCATTTTCTGTTGTGCGTGAAAATCCCAGGAGATCAGCTTCTGAGAGACTCAAACCACTCTGTCTGCCACCAACAGTGGTCAAAGTCACTTAGATCACATTTTTTCCTCATTCTGATGGTTGATGTGAACATTAACTGAAGCTCTTGACCTGTATCTACATGATTGTATGCATTGCACTGCTGCCACACAATTGGCTGATTAAATAATCACATGAATAAGTACGTGTAATGAAGAAAAACTGTTCCTAATAATAATAACTAAAAGTTTCATACATAGGAGTTATGTTGTATGTATGAGTTATTATCTAGTAAGTATGAGATAAGCTGAGGTTTTGGCCATTGTTGACCGCAAAAAAGAAAGGAAAATCACCTTGCAAAATCTATGCTATGACCTTAAAATTTATGTCGACTGATACTGTCTAACTTGGCAGGGTTGGAACAAATTTGCATGGAGGATTGGGAAAAAATTCAAAAGTCTAATGGTCAGATTTACTTAGACATTTAGCACATGAAAAACCTTTTAGCATACCCTTACCTCCTTTTAGCACATGCAAAAACCAATAACATTACCAATAACTTGTCATTGGATGTATTATGCTTGTTCTGATATATTATGCACATGCTAAAGGTCTTAGTAAATCAGGCCCTAAATGTAAAAAGCTCCTACAGACTTTCTCAGGAAACTGAAGAGCTGCAATTACTGCCGCAGGCCAGTCATTTTTGAATAATGTTTTGAATGAAAAGATAGTAGAAAAGATACTCCATTGCATTCACATTTGAAGGTATGAAGGTATTGTAGTCACTTTCCACACACACCATCTATTTAGCTATTTTACTGACATTACTTACTGTTTTTATTTAGTTAGCAAATTTTTGCTAAACCTTAACTAGTGGTAATGGTAGCCACCAGTGGATTTCAGTCTGCTTACCTACACAATTATGTAACATAAGCATGCATACAACACGTCAATTTATTGTCACTTAAATTTTTATCAGACATCTTAAGTCTTCTGAAAGTCGGGGAGTCTTTTGGATTTAACCATGAGCTCCCTGCCCAGAAGAGGAAATACGCTGATAGAATCTCCTGAAAATATAAGCAGCAATGTCCGTACTGTGCAGTGGGACCCAGCTATCATGGCTAGCCAGCTGATGTACAAAACTGAATTCAGCTAGCTTCATAACGCGGCAGCTAATTAATGTTACTGAAAGCAGGCCAGCCACTTGATTAATGGGTAGCCACCAGGGATAATCTCTCGCAAACCCAGCTCACCACTGTAGTAGCCAATCATTTCCTCTTGCCCCCCCTCCTCCTTTTATTGGATCAAAGAGTGTATGAGTTCAGTGTATTGGACACATGCTTTTCAAATCCAGCGCAGAAATAAAAAAAGGCCACATCCAGAAGAAGCCTGTGGAGTTTTTTACAATCACAAATACAAGTAGACAAGGTATTGGGCAGAAGAGAACTCAGACAAAGGCTACTATCATTGTAATGACTGAGCATGTTTGTTTTATAATATTTTAAAAGTAAAAATACTGCATAGTATACCTTTAAACATTCAATTATATATTTTTTCCAAGATTATCAACAAATATTTTTTTCTATGGATATTTTAGTATTGGTATTACCTTGCACTATAGTACATTTGTCAGAATACCCTCGACAAATATTACAAGCAATTGTCTTGTGAGATTTAATTTCATCCATTAGAATCAAGATAATTGTACATTAATGTCTGTTCATAATTAATTAAATGTCACTACCCTCATTAATCTTATACAGTATTCTTTGTAATAATCTTTCAGGTACTCTCCATATTTCCCTGGTCATTGCTGTAAGCACGCAGAGCTTAAATCTTGTCATTGCAGTCCTTTTGTTGCCTCTAAGGAAATGGATGCATCCCCAGCTGTCTGTGCTCAAATTTACTTTTATAAAACATGCTTTTTCCACTTGGATGGCAACTGCATGACTGCCTGTTATTGTCATGGAACAGAGAAAAAACCTGCTTGCAACCGTGTGAGCTAGTGCTGAACCACCCGAGCCGCTACCCGTTACCTTGGAAACAGTCATCCTTTTTCCAGTCGGTATCCTTGCTTGTTTGCAATATTCCTCCAGGTGATGAGGCGATATTTCTGGAGTGACAGAAATGCTAGAATGTAAGTTATTTATTCACCTAGTTCACCTATTTCTAGTCCACAAATAAGAAAACAAAGGTATAAACAGGTATTCACGATTCATAAATAAAAAATAAATGAATACAGAACAGCACTGATCTAATATGTTTACATGTTTAGAGGGTTTTGCAATTGCATTCGATTCAGGTGCATTAGTGTGAGCAGGATGAGATTGTATGAGACTTGTTAATAGTTTTGACACCATGTTTCATGTAATGTTATGAAACTGAAAGCAAAATGCTTAAATATCAGCCAATGCCCAGTTGGTAGACTTGGTGTTCTTATTCAAAATTACTGGATTTGGTCACTTACATTTGGTCACTTACATATTTCACTTACATTTCAAGCACCCTCCTAATCTTACTGTAATTATATGAATCTGCTGCCAAAGGTAGGTAGTTTTAACTTCCTGGAAATAAACATTTTAATGTGTGATGTTCTGTATATTTGCAGAAATTTACATTCTGTTTTGTGTGTGTATGTGTGTATGTTTATCAGCAATTTCATAAATTCACGGTTTTTAGATTTAATCAGCTCGCATGTTGGAGGGTGAAATAGCAGTCAGTGTGAACGCCTCCTCTCACGAAGGACCTGAGGACAGACAGACGTGTTAACGCATTGTGAAACAGTCACACAAAGTATTGGGCCCAGACCCCACCACTTGTGGAGGCGTGTCGCAGAGAGGGAGAGATAGAGATAGAGAGAGAGTGTCGTCAAGGAGCTGGAATTCATTTATATATTTACAGCTCTGTTTGCCTACCCATTTATTTATAGCTTGGTTGGTTCGGTTGGCTTCCAGTAATTTTCCAATCAGCGCCTATTTTATGTGGCCTTTACTACGGTATGTATAACAAGGTGGTTGTTAAGTGGTTGATAGAACTATCATTAGGACAAATATGTGATTGTGCTTCCTGGTTGGAATCTTTTCCATCTAATAGCAACAGGTGCACTGCAACAATAAAAAGTGATCAAACAGCCGGCAGGGAGGCTAATTTTCAAAGGTATCACAACTGTTTAAACAAGAGTGCTTGGGTGCTCCTTTTCTCTTATTGAAAAACTATACATACAGATGTAGTATACAGTGGCATGAAATAGTATTTGCCCACTTCCTGATTTTCCCTCTTATTGCATATTTGTCACACTCAATGAACAGAGCTTTAAACAAAATGCACTACTTGGCAAAGGGAAACTGAGTACACAAAGTTTTTATTCGGTTTAGTCAAAAACATTTAAATATTGAATTTCATTGATTTAATAAAAGGTTCTCAAACACCCATATCATCCATACTTAGGTTCCCATTGTCTATTATTACATTTATTGTAATATACAATAATATTGGAGATTGGGAAGGGGGCAAATACTTTTTCACAGTGCTGTATGTGTCTGTATATGTGTGTGGTTATCCTTTTAAATTTTCTCTCCTATTTGTTCCACCTAGGGGGTGTTCTGTGTTGTGAGATTTTTAGGCCAGGGTTGGATGTGGAGTATTGACACAAATGTAAGATTTGACTGTATCTAAATAACACATTTATTGTACTTGATTGAGAGAGATATATCAATGAAGACTATCTCTATACCTCAGACTTCCCAACAAGCATCACCTGTCCAATTAAAATGGGGAGATCCCACTCTCCTTAATAACTGCAGCCCTACTGTATTTCTGTGTTCTACTGTGTCCTGGCCAAACTTCAGGAATTTTTAGTCAATGGACAACTTTAGGAACAATTCAAATTTTCGTATTTGAATGTCATTCTTTCAATTTATAGATCAGACTGTCGATGGTGTCGACGGTCAAGGGAGCTGAATACACAGCATTCTGTCATCAGCTTAGGGGAAGGGGTACAGTCCACATCATCTGCACGTTCACCTTTTTATTTCTGGGGCACAAATGGCAGACACGTGACAGTTGGAGTCCTTTGGGAACGGAGACCCTGGCATAATCGTCCTTCTCTCTAGGCCAAGTGTCAGGGTAGGAGTTGCACACTTGCTCTCAGATACTGTTTGTCCACCTAGTTTATTTTTTGCCTTGCGTTAACTGCTACCTTTGTTAAGTAGGGGGCAGTAGGCTGAGTTTAAGGTGAATGGTGGAAGTGCTGAAGCCCACTTGTAATTAAGATGTTTGGCTCAGACATCCTGTGGCTTGGGGGTAAGTGTGTCTTTTTTCCGTGGCGTGTTGTTTCCAGTGCTGACAGCCACTTTATGTTTGTTTCTTTGTCACTTTCTTCAAAACAGAGTTTTTGTTCTCGTCATAGTTTAGTGTTGGTTATTGTCTGTAGGCTATTGCACTAAGGCTACATCATTGTCGAAGGTAACATCTCGATGAGAGAGGGATGCCCTTTGATACCCGGGGTCTTCGTGGTGGGTTGTGGAGTTGGGTTACTTTCACATGGTTCTCCAGGCGGGGATGCTTATGCGTTGTTTCCTTCTTAGTGCAGGGTTAAATAGTTTGGAGTGTCACTCCAAATCGTGGTAGGAGCATTGTAAATCTCCGATAGCCCAGAGTTCTATACCGGAGAGCTTCGTGGCTGTTCACCTGTTTGTCTCACTTTCCCTTAGGTCTTCCGCACTGGTAGTAGAACCTTGAAGCGTGTTGTAGCTGTGTCAATGTTGATGTATGTTTGCTGTTAATGTGGCTTTTCACTAAGTCTGAATGCATGGTGTTCTGCGACTCTTGATGGCCAGGGGTTTCTGTGTTTGATACCTACATGGCTGTTCATGTGCACTTTTTGCTAATGTATCAATAATTGCGCGGTTGTTGAAGTAGGGTTCCTGTCTCTTTTTAAAGTAATCCTGTTTCATCAGGGAATTAGATTGTTAAAGGTGTTTCGTGTATCCTAGTGTTAGGGCCAGTATTCCCGCTGTGGAATCAGATGGGATGTCTTGTATGTCTTTCATTATCATGTTACCTTTCCATACCCAGGTTGGCTATAACGCAGTTGCAAGTGTAACAGGTGAGAAATTGCCGAGGTGGGATTTGAACCCCGGCCTTCTCACTTGTACCAAATATTTGTTGAACGAACGTGTTACCAGTAAGCTAAAGACGAACTCGCCTCTAGCCAAGGGCAACAACGTTCTTTTTGAATTTGAGGGTTACGTCATCGGGGAGTGTTAACCTGCTACCAGCCTTCGCTTTCACTGCACCATCCATGCTTACTAGCGAACTAGCTGAGCTAACCATGCTACACAAGCCAGGGTAGGCGTCTCCCTTACGCTATAGGCATACCTATGTTCTACTTGCCTCATCTTATGACCACCCTAATCTGTAGGATGTAAGGTTGAGTTTCCCTCGAGTCATTAAACTTCTGTGTATCCCTTGTCTCTAGGGATGCCCCCAAAAAATATCAGTGGTTATCTCACATCTTGTGGGTAACTTTTAGAACCCAACCCGGTCGTGCTTGGTCCTCCGACCCCGCTCCCCTTACACCAGGTCTGTTGTGTGTTGCATAAAATTGCCAAAAGTTATGGATGACATAAATAAGGACATATTACAGGTATTGGATTTGAAATGATCCAATGAATATGATGGTAAACCTTGAATTTGAGGGTATGTCCATCCAGATGCGGTTATCTATATAGGAACTACATCAGTTTTTATAGTCCCCCCATTTTAAGGGACCAAAAGTAATTGGACAGTTGGCTTCTCAGCTGTTTCTAATTAGTCAGATTCATTCAATTGCTTCCTTCATGCAGGTATAAGAAAACCTTCAGTATATAGCCTGATTAAGTATCTTGATTCTAGGCTTCATTGCGATTGGAGTTTGTTATTGATGAATGTCAACATGAGGACCAGAGTTGTGCCAATGAAAGTCAAGGAAGCCATTATTAGCCTGGGAAATGTGATAATATAGGCCAAACAATAGGCTTACAGAAACAAACAGTTTTGAACATCATTAAGAAGAAATAGAACACTTGTGTATGTGTGGGCTCATTGCCTGTGGGATGAAACACTGTCCAATGATTTTGGAGGTATTTTATTGAGCTTGAGCTGATAACTTCAGAATTAATTCTGCTGCTATTACCAATCAGCAGTTACAATATCAGTGAAGGCAAGTGAGCCAGTACCTGTGGCCGTCATGCTTACCCACACCCCCAGCACCATGTTTCTCAGATGAGAGAGGGCTTTGGTTATTAGGCAGATAATTTTGGCCTCCACACTCTTGCTATCAGAACTCTTAGGCTTTTAGGTACTACATAGCAAACTGTAACCTACCCATCCTGTTTTTGAAGCTAACTTGTTGCATGCATTTTGCAGTGTAACCTCAGTAGATCTGTTTATCTTCTGTTGGGAATAGTCACTGACACATCCTTGCCTACCTCCTGAAAGAGTATTTCTTTGTATTTGTTTGACAGGTTTTCCGGGGGGTTTATTCATTATGGCAAGAATTCTTCGGTCATCAACTGGAGAAGTCTTCCTTGGCCTAAACTGCCTGGAAAACCAGTTTAAGCAAATTTAAACCTATATTTAATAAGTTTCCTGCTAAACAGAGTCAGTTCAAGATGGTTAGATATGATTTATTTGGGTGAGATTTTAACTTAATTCAACAGTATATGACATGAAGGCCTTGACAATGACCTGTTTGTGTCTGTGAATGTTTTATTTTATAAACATTAAGCAACATGCCTCAGTCCTTCTCCACCAAAAATGAACTGTATTGAATCAGAATAGAGGCAAACTCTATGCATTTTGTTTTACATTGTTTCATCTCACACTAAATTATGCAAAACTGACACTGTTTATAAATGTAGTGAGTAAATACACTATATGGTTGATTCCTGCTTTTTTTTTCAGTGACATAGATATCGTGATGTATCATAAATAATTTTCTTGCAATATATGGCATATCGCAGAATCACCCGTATCGTGATACTATCACAATACATTGCCCACAATACAATAGTATCATGAGATTCCCACCCCTAATGTCTTCCCCATACTGACATTTGGTCTGAAAAACATCTGAACCTCTTCACCACGTCTGCATGCTTTTATGAATTTAGTTGCTGCCACATGCCACACTGGCTGATTAAATATTTGCATTAACAATCTGGTGTACAGGTCTACCTAATAGTCGGTACATCTAGAATCAAGCCACATACAGTATTTATAGCTAACAAATTGATATGGCAATGCAGATTTCTGGGTTTCATGTTTTGCAACCAGTTTGCACAAGCATGTGGTAATTTGATATCTATAGGCTACAATTAATTTTGTTACTTTGACTAAGTGTGTTCAGCAATCACGAAATCTAACTTGCAAATCTGTGAACAAAAAGTAAAAATGTGATGTAAGTCAAGGACAAATGTTGATTGAATACTTGCCATAGATTTAAGAATACCTCAAAACCACTTTTACATTTACCTTAACATAAATGCTGCAGCAAATGCTTATTTACATTACATTACATTTTAGTCATTTGGCAGACGCTTTTAATCCAAAGTGACTTACAAATGCATAGGTTCTTCCACAAGTTAAAGCATCACATCCATAACTAGTAAAATACATATGAAGTCCTGTTTTAAACATAGTCATCTTATTTTTCTTTTTTCTTTTTTTTGGGGTTAGACAAGAGGGATAAAACACAAGCTCATTTGAAAAACAAAATGCATGTTTTATTTTCTTTTACCTGTTAATACAATGAATGACAACACTGTTGTCTGACTTTTTAGTGACTGGTAGCAGCAATACACTGAGCTGTGTAACATCCTCCACTCCTGAGACACAGATTTGTGCTGATTGAGGGAGACTTTCTCAGAAGACGAACTTCTAGTCAGCAAGCAATTCTTTTTGACATGATTATATGATTTTTGTGAAAGCCAGAGGCAATGGAATGTGATTGTTCAGCACCTGCGTCCTGTTATTCTAATCTTACATTGTCACCACAAACTCTTTTTTCAAATCATGTCAAATTCCTCAGATGCAATCAGGTTCATGTTAGCACCAGTATATTCATTTGATTGGATTGATATTTTATAGCTGCAGGCACATTACCTAAATATCTATTTTATGGTGAATTTCAGTCAGAAAAGAAACTTCATGGTGCTGGGCTGGATGATTCCTATCCCCTACACCAAGGCCACCCTTTAACAGGACTGTGTTGATCCCACTGTGTCCCTAATTCAATCAAGCATTTGTATTACTGCCGTTACATTCTATTAAAAATGACAATAAATGTGGGTCTTGAATTTCTGAGTAGGAAAGAGATACATTATTAGAGAAAAGGCTTGGATGGATATGACCCAAAAATTATGTAAGGACTTCTTCAATAGACCAAACATTCTCACAACCTAACTTCATGTTTTGAATGTTAAATCTATTGAACCAGAAGTTCACCATGAACTATTACTTATTTTTGATGTGGGTATGTTGTAGGGGCAGAAATGTTGGCTTGATGGTAGGTATTGTACTGCAATTCAATATGTAATTGTCCACAGTTTAAAGGCTGCACACAATTGCCCAGACATTGAGTTGCTTTTTTGTTTTTGCCTATGCCTTTTTGTTTTTGTTTTTAACATAAGCTGTTCTTACTTGGATTTATCTGTGTCTGAAGTGTGACTTCATGTTCTGTTCATCTTCATGTTCTGTTCTTCAGTTACACTAATCAGTTTTCTTATTCTTCACATTCAAAACTAAAGGAAATGGCACATGTCATAATGATATAGATATTTTAGCTGCAGTCCTATGTTAGGCTGCCCTTGAGATACAGTATAGCCCTAATTAGCACGTAGGTCAGTTTGGGGTAAGTTATCTCAATGACTTTTGGGCAAGTTGTCACATGTGTCAGCTTTTCTCCATTATACATTTATGTACAGAGCCTGCTCAAAAATCATTATGATATTGTATAATCATCAACTAGGTAACTGGTAATAGTACTAATATTATTGTAAATGGATTGTCTATAACTCTATGCTATAAGATATGAAGATGAATACAAATGATGTGCCGGGGACTTCATTCTTCCATTTGGTATGACATTTATTCCAGTGTGATGTATTGCGCCCAATAAATGTGCCCCATTCTCCTCTACATATTTCACATTCTTCTATCTGCAGTTTACATTTACACAGCTGGATATTTACTGAAACGGGTCAGGCTAAGTACCTCGCTGCAGGGCTGAGCAGCAGCACTGCCACCTGGGAAAGGAAGCTGGTGTATTTTGATTGCAAGCAGAGGCCCGTACGTTCCTCGCCTCAAACTCAGCATGGTACTCGTCAGAGAGCGCCTGTGACACACACTGATAATTAGAGGGGAACCCTCGCATGTTTCAGCCAGAAGGGTTTCATTTTGTCTTTACTCCCTCACAAAAGGAACGCTTTATTATGTAGACCTGTACACCAGCTTGTTAATGCAAATATCTAATCAGGCAATCATGTGGCAGGACCTCCGAGCATAAAAGTATGTAGACATGGTCAGGAGGTTCAGTTCTTGTTCAGACCAAACGTCAGAATGGGGAAGAATTGTGATATAAGTGACTTTGGCCGCGGAATGGTTGAATGGTGCGAGACAAGGTGGTTTGAATATCTGCTGATCTCGATTTTCCAGTGAGCAGCAGTTCTGTGTGACGAAAATGCCTGTTAATGAGAGAGGTCAGAGGAGAATGGCCAGACTGGTTCAAGCTGACAGGAAGGCGACAACCCAACCAATTACTATATTTGAGTTTGTCAGTCAAATAAGAGTGGTATGTGCAAGAGAGCATCTCTGAACACACAAAACGTTGAACATGGGCTACAGCAGCCTACACAAGACCAATAAGTCTAAAAAATAAGTCTAATAAATACCCAATAAAGTGTTTTGTTTTGAGAAATGTACTATAATACACTGAATAATATATTTCAATATATGGAGGCACTCCAAATATGTTTGTAATTTTTGCTTAATTATTCATTATGTTGGCTAAAATGTTTTAATGGTTTTCAACATATTTATATACTCTTCAGCAGGGGGGATTGCCCCCTCAAATTTTTGCCAAAAGTCATGCGCTGCCTCTCCTCCTCAAGTCTCAAAGTCTAAGTGTTAATTGACAAGTGGTATACAAGCTTTATATACCATACATGTGACAAACCTTTTGGCTTAATGGTTAGGTTGTTTACATTTTTTTATTTTTTATTCAGGGCTCAGTAGGAATTGCCTCTGTACTCCAGCACATTGGATTTGAAATGAAACAATGAATATGAGGTTACAATGCAAGAATGAACTTTACAGGGTTTATTTTATATGTAATGATCCCAACCTCCCCCTTGGTCCAGTAATAATACTGGACGATTTTACTTTTATGCCAATACAGGTGCAATTCTATTTGAATCGGCTACTGGAAAATGTAGTTAAGCTAGCTAGTAGCTCTGCCCAACGCTAGGTTATAGAACACTACAACACACAAAAACAAAATGGATAGTGGTTGAATGCAATATTCTTAAGTAGACTTGGATTGACTTAAATAATAGCAAGATTTACTTAATACAAATATGGACAGTGGTGGCATACAATTAATTAGCTTTTATATGACATCTTCAACTTAACCCATTTGTCACAGCCAACAAATTGCATGCAACCTCTGTCCGGCGAAACATTTTTTCAAAAGGTTGTCAAAAAGAAACACCTGGAGATAGGTTATGAAGCTATGACATAACTTTGTTTTATGGAAGATATATTTATTAGGTTTCCTACAGTGCCTATCATTTACAGATTTCCCGACGATTAAGATGAACATGTTGGCTATAGGTTAATTAATTGCGTGCTACCACTGTCCATATTTTTATTAAGTAAATCTAGCTATTCTGTAAGTCAATCCAAGTCTACTACTAGTATTGGAACCATTCTCTACCTTTTGCTTTTGTTAGGTTCTGTGTCATTCCCTCTCATTTCCTGTGTATTGAAACCCCTCTGTTTGTCTTACTCATCATCAGATTGTCATGAGATTTTGCCATACTCTCCAAGGTTTATTTCTGTATGATCGCCCATGCTTCGACCCGTTTTGTTCTCGATTTCTGTTTTCTGGATTATCCTTCTGTTCTGCCTTGACCCACTGTTTTTGGACTTTTTTTCTGTTAGTGCTTTTGGTTTTAATTTTTGTACCTAAATAAAATGACTGAAGTAAAAGACCACTTTTAAAAAATAGCCAGAAGCAAGCAAGCCCGCTAAAGTCTGCATAAAACCTGCAGCAGCCTACAAGCCTACTTGCTTATAGAACTGCAGGACTGCAGAAGTGTATCTAAGATAATTGATGCAGATTTAAAGGTAAAGGGTGGTCACAATAAATACTGATTTGATTTAGTTTTTGACTGTTTACTGCTCTTATTGGAATTTTTTCTATATTTATAATTGTTTAATTGAATTGTTTTTGAAAGCATCTTTGCTGTATAGATTTTATTTTTTTACAAGTGGATAAGCATACTGCTTTTGCCCAGTACTGCATATCCATGTATAGAACAATCAATTTTGGAGTAAGAGCTCTGCCATTAAAATGACAGCTTTCAATGGGTTTTTAAAAAAATGCATTACCTTTCTTTTGAAGCAATACATTTTTTTTGGAAATTACAGAGGGTTGTACTTCCCCCACAGTGAATAAATGAATCAGCATATTCACACTGCTGAGGTGTGTATTCTTAACATGCAGTGCCTCAGAAATATGAATCATGTTGATAATTTTTTTCAAAATCTAATTCCAATGGATGTCTATGAATATTTCTTATTTTCTTTTACAATGGAAAAATATCTGCATTAATTCAGCCCTTACATTGTTCGTGAGAGAAAAAAAAACATATAAGATGTTCTCTAACCACATTGATTTAGATTTGGCTTTGCTCTCAGAGAGAGAAATTCCCCTGATCCAGGCCCCAGTGGTCATGGTGTCTGGGAAGGCCCTTCTTTTAACTCCGTAATGTAATTAGTGAAGGTGATTTTTCCAGTGAGGCCTGTACAGAAAGTGCAGCACCAGTTTCTCGGTCCATTTCCTGCAATGCATGCCTGTCCCATACCCTTAACTACTTTGAGACTGACACAGTTTCTCAATACAAATGACAATATATTGTACAACAGTTTGTTATTTCAGAAGCAAGTCTGTCTTATGCTATGACTTCACTGGTAAGCTGTTTGTAAGACAGTGAAACGAACAGTAAACTAAGTAAATGAAATTTGGGAATATGAAATTAAATACTAAAGGTTTGAATAAGAAGATGTCTCTTTATAAGTGACGTATGTACACTCAGTGAGCACTTCACTGGGTATTTATTAGACATATTTTTTAGACTTATTGGTCTTCTGCTGCGGTATCCTGTCCATTTAAGAGTTTGATGTATTTTGTGTTCACAGATGCTCTTCTGCATACTATTTTTTGTGACTTATTTTCCTTTGTAACATTTTGGGTTGCCAGATTGGCTATAGCTTTTGTTAAAAAAAGACATCATGCTCACCCTTTTTTTTTGTTTTGTTTGGTTTGTCCACCTCGTGACCAGTGGTCACCCCCACCCCGTCTTCACAATCGAGGCCTAAGCACATAAGTCCGTCGTGTCCGAAATCACATACTAGTTTATGATTTAGCGTGTCAAAATAGTATTAGTTTTGTATTGCATAAGCATTGCAGGACCAATTCAGATTTGGTAGATTTACATACAGTCCTCTCCAAAAGTATTGGAACAGCAAGCCCAATTCTGTTGTTTTTGCAATACACTGAATACATTTGGGGTTGAGATGGAGTTCAGAATTTCGGCTTTTATTTCCTGGTATTTACACCTAGATGTGTTATACTACTTAGAACATAGCACCTTTTGTATCAGACCACCCAATTTTTAGGTAAGCAAAAGTATTTGAACAGAAAGTATTTGAGTAAATGAAAGTAAATAATACTTAATATTTTGTATATCCCTTGCATATCCATTGCTTGCAATAACTGCATCAAGCCTGCCACATCGCCAAACTCTTGCATTCTTCTTTTGTGATGCGTTTCCAGGCTTTTACTACACTTACTCTTGATGCTTGTTCCAGGGGGGTATTCCCTTCAATCTCCTATTCAGGGGGTAAAATACATGCTCAATTGAGTTAAGGTCTGGTGATTGACTTGACCGGTCTAAAATCTTCCACTTTTTTCCCTAATGAAGTACTTTGTTGTGGTGGCAGTGTGTTTTGGGTCATTGTCTTCCTGCATGATTAAGTTCCTCCCAATTCGTTTGGACGCATTTCTCCATAAGCTAACAGACGGAATGTTTTTGTAGACTTCTGAATGAATCCTGCTGCTATCATCATGAGTTACATCAATAAATATTAGTGAGCCCACTCCAGAAGCAGCCATGAGACTTCCTCCACTGTGCTTCACACATGAGCTTGTATGTTTTGGATCATGAGTAGATCCCTTCTTAAACTTGGTCTCATTAGTCCATAAAACTTTATTCCAGAACCTTTGTGGCTTATCTCTGTACTTCTTTGCAAATTGCAATCTCGGCCTCCGATTCTTACTACTGATGAGTGGTTGGCATCTTGTGGTATAGCCTCTATATTGCTGCTCTCTAAGTCTTCTTCGAGTATTTCAAGATTCCAGATCTGCGCTTATTTCATTTTTGGCCAAAACCGAATCTGACAAAGTTTTTTCAGGATTCTGCAAAGTTGAGAACTGCACCATGGTACACCCTTTGTGGTGTTAAGTCATATATTCACTTTGTCACCTTATGCAGATTTGCTAACGCAGTCTTCACATCAACACTGTGACTACGGTATAGCCTAGCTAGCTTATAGTCATGTTATTGGTTGCCAATTGTGTGCTACAGAAATTAAGTAATCACAGTTCCTTGAATGATTGAAATGGAGAAATCAACAGGTGAGCATTTATGCTATATCTAAAACCTAGCCAAATATTTTAACATCAATAATTTTTTCTGACAAATTATATTTTGTTGTACGAACTAAGACTGCATTTAACTTGTAGCTTTGTGGTCAGTGTTACTGCTTACTGTACTTATTTATTACAAGACGGAGAGACTAAAAAAATATTAGCGTTCAGCACATACTGGGACGGTTCTCTCGATATGGATGACTGACTCCGGGGGGTAGCTATATCACAGGAAGAAGGATTACTGAGGTACCTGGATGAGGTCACTATGTAAAACCCACTAGAACCCTTCCAAAGCTGGAACATGGACTAAAGTAAAAAACATAAACAGCTGTTCTGGGTTTACTCTGTGAATAATCCTGCTTTGTGATATACCTCTCGGGTCTGTGGTGGTGTCCCAAGTCTGCATGAACCTGCTGCACCGAGCTGCTGAATGCTGTGAGAAAAAAAAGGAAAACATTAGAAAAACACACCAGTTGTCCTGACGTGGGCGTATCTAATTGCTAGTCAGGATGGATTCCACTGATTCCACTGTAGTCCTGATTCAACCCTTTCGCTACACTACTCTTGTGTCGGTTGAAAACGGTGCAATGGCAGTGCCCTGGATTGGGCATCATGTAGCAGTTAGCAACTGGTCTTAGAATGACAAGTACTTCATCCATATTTGTATATGGTCTATGCTTACACCACATATTGTAAGTAACTTTTTCTGTTGAGACGGCTGACACAAAGTAACTCAGACGGACACAGACAGCTGACAGCTGATGGAAAGTTCACATGGCTTGTTAACATGGCAATGCACTGGCTCCTTTAATGACCCATTTCTACTCTGTAAAGACTGCTTCTATTGTTAAAAAAGGATAAATCATATAGTTTAGAAAAACAAAAGCAACCCGATCAGTGTCTGAAAGTTTATGATTGTGAAGTTTCGTATTGTTAAAGACTGTTAAAGGAAATGAGTGCAAAAGAACCAGAAATTCTAGCTTTTTTGTTTTACAATTTTTTTAAATGATTATTATTATTTTATTATTTATTCATGTTTGGCAATATCCACTAATTTTCTTCTGAAAGAAAAAGTTCTGCAATAAAACAAAAAGCTGCTTTAAAAAGCTATTGGTTTTATTTGTGTTTGTTCCATAAAATACAAACCAAAGCAGTGAATGAGTTTAACCTTTAAGCATGTGGAACGTAGTTAAAAAAGGCTGAATATAATAAACACAGATAATGATCTATATTTTAATGTTCACAGGGATTAAAGAGGGGAAAATCTCATGACTAAAATTTTTTTAAAAATTATTATTAGTAGTAGTAGTATGTAGTATGTAGGGGAGGAGAGATACTTTAGCCCAGGGCAAATATATAAATGACACACCACTCCATTTTAAAGTTCAACTCTGGCCCTCATATTGATACTGATCAATAACAGACTCCAAAGGCAATCAAAAGCCTGGAATCAAGACTAGATACTGAAAGGTTTCTACTACCTTTACTAAGGAATCAGAAACAGCTGAGCGGCCAACTGCCCAATTACTTTTGGTCCTGTAAAATGTGAGTATTTATATGTATACTACTGACTATGTGCATAAAAGGGATGTCTTTCCTAAACAGATCTATATACTCTCAAATTAAAGGTGACAGTCTGCACTATTGGTTTGTCATTTACACTTATATCGGTTTACAATTATAGATCGGCATGATGACGACTGCTCAATTTCACTGTTTACTTACATTTATTTAATGTAGTTATGTAGGCCATCTGATTACTTATTTTAAAACTAAACCATTTTTAATATTCCATTTCAGAATTTTAGCCATTTTAAGCCGAATGCCATTCATGCGAAAAATCACTCCCTTTAATCTCGTCGAATAACTGTCTTATTTCTGAATGTAGGATAATTTTCTTGTTTTTTTGTTATGCATTTTTTTGTGAAATATAAATGTGTTTTCATTGATGAAAATGTTTTATTTGTCAAAAATTATCCAAAATGTTACTGAACCCATTGTGTGTTGCGTCCATGTTTCATTACGGCCATATTAATAAATGAACAGAAATAAGGCATTCAGTGCAGATTCTGATTAATCTCATGTCTTACAGTATGCCTATCTTAGACTCAGTGTCTCATCCTCAATGCTTTTAAATAGTCTGAGCAATTGTGAGATGTGCCATTCAGGCATTTGTCCAAAAATATTACCATACTTCTTCTATTTACTTATTTGCTTTAATTTATAGGAATCACAATGCACTGTTTTCCTTAAGAAATGGCTCTGACATGAGGATTCCTTAAATGGGTCCAGCAGCTCCTGTGTGAGGATTGCCCCTTTTAACATACACACACAACGTGGTTGCAGAGATACGAATGAATATTTCACAGCAGTTTTGTTTTGAGGGGGGCTTTTACTGTGGTGTTTAAATGATTGATGCCCTTCTTCGTGTATGGTTCGACTCTAAAACGAAAAGTGCAGTGGAAGGGTATAATATTCACAAGAACATCTTCAGATATGCAACATCCTTTAACAAACAGATACGAGCGTGCATGCGTGGGGGCAGTGCTTGAGAGGGGAAGGCACAAGCAGGTGTTACAGTCCCAGGCCATATCGTAAGTGCTTGGTCAGGCTCTGGCTCCATAACACCGAGGCTGTTGTGCAATCACCGATCCTGGGCTGAATCTCCCGGCCTACATTATGCCGGCTTGTGGGAAGTTGTCGAATGGGGGCGTTTAAAATGCTTCCATACAGGGGGTAGGTAGGAAGTAGGGTGACCAGATGCAAACAGTCCAAGAGTACGATTTTTACAATGTAGATAGATACATTTATAGAACTTTGATATAATGCGTATCGGGCTTAGAGCGATGGCTTGTACACATATCCTACCTACAGTTACACCCTTGCCTAGTCATTGCACACAGCACATGGGTAATTCCAGCGTTATAGATGTGACATTTGGACACAAAATGACAAAAATGTTTTTAGATTTAAAAAAATATGAATGCATTTTATCGTAGCACCCACTTGGCTGGGGGAAGGGCCCAGAAAATAATTGAAAAAATATTGTTAAGCCAGAAAAGTTACAAATAACAGGTATTACTAAAATACAGGTATTAGATACACTTTGTAAAAACTGCATTTTAAAGTCTAATGCAGAATGTTTGATATTCATGTAATGTAGGAGGCTTGACTGAACATAAAAATAGCAATTTTGAAAATATCTTCATCTTGAGGGCATTATGAATGTGTTGCCATTGTGTTAAGGATGTGACTTGTCTGAAATGCACAATGCACAGTGACAATCTACTTCCCAATCAAATTTGTTGTCGTCTGAAATGCTTTTGAATGTTTTCAAGATGTCAGCCAAATAGCATTGATTTCAATGATAATGGAATAATAAATCAATCAATTTTTAAGCATTTTCCTGTTGTTAGCCTATATTTTATCAGATTTCAAAATAGTCACAATTGTTCAAGTAATGTTTAAGTGGAGAAATGTTTACTTTTGTCATTTTGCTTCAAAATGTGGGACATCGTCTCAATATGTGGGAAGCGGGACACCTGGGGCTCTTTCACGGAATTTGTGACATGTGAGCTGAGATCTGCAAAATTAAATATATTACTTCTGCTATTTTTGGAGCGTTTCACGTAGAAATCACAATTGCAATACATGAGGGCAGGTAGGCAATCAGTAAATCCGCTATCACTCTCATCCACCTGCCTCATTTTGGTTTTGTAGCGTACTTCTGCCTACTCATTTCTAGACAAAAGTGTGTTTGTTTTCAGTCGGTGCCTTGATGATGGGAATTGGTAAACTTGCACCAAAGAATTTTGGGAGACCAATTAGCACGTAGAAGTTTCATTTGACACCTGTGTTGGGGCTTGGGAAACTGAATGAAATCAGTATTTACAATATGTCATCGCTTTATTTGGACAGAAGGTCTGCTTATTCCATTGCTTTGTCTGACAAGCCCAAGAAAGCAGAAATGCAGCTTTTTCTGAAAAGTCCCAGAGAGTAGAGGCTATTTAAAATGCACTTCATTTTTTACTTTTCAGAAGTATATTATTTTAAAAATAATTAAAGTATACCTCTTTAGTATGCAGACGTTAATGGCAAATTTTTTAATGGCATCGGCTACACATATGGTGAATTCAGGTAATTTTGGACGCTTCTTTGTGAACGCAGTTTCTGAGTCTGCCCTCAACACCACTACATTAAATACTTCACTGTAGGTTGCTTTAATTAGCTTTGTAAACATGTGAAAATGTACAGTACTGTGCAGAAGTCTTAGGCACTCTAGACTTTATTTTTATTATATATATATGTGTGTATATGTGTGTGTTAGTATAAAATAACACATTTGACATTTCCAAATATTCATTTTCCAAAAGATGTAATTTTACAGAGACATTTTATTTCTATTTATTTTTAAAAAGTAACATATTACTGTAAGCAATTGACTACTTTTTACATAAAAACTTGATCAAGGATTGTCAGAAGCAAGGAGCCAACCAAAGTCTGCAGAAGAACTGTGGCAAGTTCTCCAACATGCTTGGAACAACCTCCCTGCTGTCTTATAGAACTGCAGGCCAGCGTTGGCCATCTCAGAGAAGTGATGCAATTTTAACACTGAAGGGTGGTCACAAAAAATATTGATTTGATTCCGTTTTTAACTATTCTGCCAAATTACTAAAATGCAATGTAAAATGTATACCGGTAGTATGTTTATTTAGGACCTTTCATTGAATTATTTTGGAAAGAATCTTATCTATTCAGAATGTTACACAGATGCCTAAGACTTTTGCACAGTACTGTACATCCCTACTTATAATAAACTTGATGTAGGCATAAGCAGCATATACTTAAAGAAATAGCATATACTGTGTGTACCCTACCTCTTGTAAGGGACACTTGGAACGAGGTAAGGTCATGCTCCTGTTAGTGACTGACCTAAGTTTTATGTCAAGAAGGTTGCTTAAACATAATATTTCTTACAGTGGATATCTATATCATTCAATTATTTCATTAACTCCGTAAGTATCTAAAGGGTGGGCGTGATCACGTATCACATGATTCTTTCTGGAGCCTGCCTCTGTTTCAGCACTATCAGAAGAAATGCCGTATTTGCAAGACAAAAAGGTCTGTAGTCCCTACAGTTTTATTTGCGATTTGCAAGGGATGCCTTTTTGTGAAACGTATTTTGATAAGATATTGCGATCTGAGTCAGAATCCTCACAAATCGCTTCCATGAAACGAGCCCCTGGTCACCCTAGTAGGAAGACAGGAAAGAATTTGTGGAAGGTGAAAATATTTAGAAACGGCAGGAGATTTGCAGCTTCTCATAATAGTACGAGCTGATTTTTTTCATTACTTGCATGATGTTACTCATGATCATTTTGGGTGCCCTCCCATAGTTTTATCACCCTCACCCCTCCATCTTAGACTTCTGAATCATCTTCCTGACACAGAAAGATTAAAAATAGAAGACTTGATTCCGTATCCTCTCTCTCTAATTACATATAGCAGGAAAATGTTTCCCTGTTTGAGAATTAAGTCAAAGACATTAACATTATGGGTGATTGCCAATGGAATATAGAGTGGGCTCCAGGATTATTGGCACCCTTAATAAAAATGAAGAAAAAAGGCTGCATATAATAAAAATCTTGGTATAAAGGAACTATATTGTGTCATTCCATCACCTCCTGTTTCAACAGGGTATAAACATGAGTTAACACTCTTTAGTTGTCTTTAGATGACAAAGAGTTAATCCCTTTGTCATCCATCAGCATGAGAAAAGCCAAGGAAATGTCAATGCAGAAGAGACAGACACCTGGTAATAGGTACAAGAAATACATAAATATCACCACTTAGCACTATAAGGGCAATCATAAAAGTTTTAAATGTATGGAATGGTTGCAAACTCAAGAAAAAAATGAAAGACATCCAGACGCTTTCCCACGGATTGTACTGATTGCCGACATGATGTCCCTACCTGCCTGTAGGCCTGTATATCGGCTATATTGACATGGGTGTTTGCCTGACAAAGATCGTGCTGGTTGAAACGTGGCATCAATAAACCTGTGGGAACATAAATTCAGTGTATATTCTTTTGTCATGTTTTTTGCCCATGGCAGACTTTAATATTGAGCTGCTCCATGAAATAATTATATTCTTTACTTTAAGGATCCAAAAAATATACTTTACAAAGCGCTGATTTAATTTGCTCATTTGTTTTCAGCACCTGCTATTTATAATATCTAGGCCTATTGTAAATATTTAATTCAGATGTCATTTTTTTAACGAAGAACCAGAATTGAGTGTTTTTCCAATCCTGTTTGCAAAAAATTACATGAACAACTGTCATTTTAATAGTAACCTCTATCATGGAGAAAAATTATGTATGGGATTGGCAATTAAACTCACCTACACTAGGGTGTTTCTTTTCTTTTTCAGCCAAAAAAGTTGATGGAAAAATGAAAGCATCAGCCATTTCTTTTGTAAATAAATCTGAACGATGCAATGCATCAAAGTAAATGCATTGACGGTAACATCCCAAATGATCTGGTCATATTGAAAAAACACTGATTCAATAAACTGATTCCTGTTTTATGGTCATTACCCTGCGGAGCAGGGGTTTCTTGGTGTTTGAGTCAATTCTGTATTAACTGGGATGGCTTTATGAATGGCGCCTGGCTCTCGTAAGAGTGCAGCCAGATTGAATTATTCACAACTCGTTTCTGGAGTGCATTCTCTTGGAGGTATACGTTTCCTCTCAGCCTGCTTCCTCAGATATGCACGCTTTACTGGAAAAGTGCTGATCGCAACTGAATAAGGACACGACGGCTCTTCTGATGCCAGCGAATCTACAGTCTCGTGTGGCCATTATCATTCAAGTGCATGCATGCGAGATATGATGTAGACTTATTTTTCAGACTTATTAAGTCTTCTGTTGCTGTAGCCTATGCACTTAGAGGTTTGAGGTGTTGTGTGTTCAAAGATGCTCTTCTGCATACCACTGTTGTCATGCATGGTTATTTGCTGTATTGTCACCTTCCCGTCAGTTTTGACCAGTCTGGTCCGTCTCCTCTGACCTCAGTCATTAACGACGCGTTTCTGCCCGCAGAACTGCTGCTCACTGGATGTTTTTTGTTTTTTGCACCATTCTCTGCAAATTCTAGAGACAATGAAAATCCCAGGAGATCAGCAGTTACTGAGATACTGGCACCAACAATCAATCGACGATCAAAGTCACTTTTATTCCCCATTCTGACATTTGGTCTGAGAAATAGCTGAACCTCTTGACCAAGTCTGCATGCTTTTATGCATTTAGTTGCTGTTGCATGATTGGTTGATTAAATATTTCCGTCAACAAGCTGGTGTATAGGTCTACCTTATAAAGTGATCACTGAATGTATCTGCTAACATCTGCCAGTTACAGGGGAAAGGAGTTGCCATTTAATAAATGCAAGCATTAAAAAGGATTCAGTCAGAAATATGTATCTATTCTGAATTTCAGCTTTTAAATAATAATTTAGATCACTGGTCTTTACATTTGAAAGGCCAAAGGGCATGTCAGCTGGCATTGTGATGACACAACACTGTTACTCAACACTGAAAATGCAATGTCTTCCTCCTTCCATGACTTTTCCTAAATACATACGTGGGCTTTGAATAAATTTTGTCATTTTAAAAAAGCAATTTAGGAAATGAATACAGTTTTGCCGTTTTCTGTACAGTAATGTATTAATTGCAACATACTCCATTGTCAGATGATCCACACACAATCACTCACACATATACACATAGAAGCCATCAGTGACTACTTGCTTCATTTTTCATTTTTCTGCTTTGTTAAATATATTACTCTACAGAGGTTGCGTAAATGTCACTGCTGTAGTCCCATGTCCCACCCCCCCAGCTCTCTCCCCATCCCCACCTTTTATTTTGATTAAAAAAGCTTTTTGGGTGATATCCAAGTAAGGGATCTTGTTAAACAAAACCAAAACAACATAATGTCATGAACGCAGCGGCCCGAAACGCTGTCTGCATTGCTGTTGTGGGGGGTGAGGTGGGAGGGGTTCTAGGGGGCTGGAGCCTGTAGTGACTTTTTGCGGGCTTGTGTCACAGCAGTGTAATGCTTTGTACAACTGACAGCAAGGTAGAGGTCTGGGGCAGGATGAGTTCAATTACAGTATTGGAGTGTCTCCACAAACGTGGTTCCTGCTACCTTCTGGAGCTCTCCGTTTAACATGTTATTTAGTCTCTGGCTAGGGCAGGACCAATCCCTGCTAACCCCAAGGTGTTGTTACAGATCGGTGTTCTGGAATGAGAATGATGATCAGAGTGGGTGCTTGAAAAATTACACCTTTGCACTGTGTCAGGTTTTGTGGAAAAGTGACTCTGTGTGGCACTCAAATGTAGTTGTGAATACATTTGGGATCTGCATTAGCGCTGTAATACG
Source organism: Conger conger (assembly GCF_963514075.1). NCBI lineage: Eukaryota > Metazoa > Chordata > Actinopteri > Anguilliformes > Congridae > Conger > Conger conger. Next base: position 53,930,847 of record NC_083762.1, read on the forward strand.
CAACCAATGGCAGCTTTACGTATTAACTGGACCATCTCTGCCGCTGTAAAGCTGTGCATGATTGGTTTAGAGGCCATAAAGGCTGCCTGGCTATTCCCGTAAAAGAGGCTAGGGGGAGGAGTAGATTGGAGTGTGTGCTTGGCAGGAAACAGTAGAGACTGTAGACACTGCCTGAATGCATGTCATCAAGGCCAAACCTGATAACCAGCCATTTGCACTATGCTTGTGATATGCCACACACTTTCTAAGGATAAGAATAGATAGACCCACCATCATCAGCCATTTTGGCTCAACAGCAAGATACTACTGTGTGGCATCAAAAGTAAAAGTTTGTTAGCCAATCATTTTGCTAAAAAAAAGTAATTCACCATTGTAATTACATTGTGAAATGAAGCACTGTGTAAAAGCAAGGAGGTGTTTATGTTCAACAAAGCTCATATAGTTACACAATTTGAATGACAAAAGATTGGGGCTGGTTTTAAGATTAGTTTTAGGTAGGGCCTTATCTTAATGATTAGGGTTTATAGTTAGGGGTAGACTTGTACTTGAGTTCTAGATTAAGGATATTAGTATTAGCAACAAAAGAAATCATACTGTGATTTCATTTTAAACATAAAGAAGATACACAATCATGCATAATGTAATAACAGCAAATGTAAAAAAAAAAGAAGTAGCAAATTAACAATTTCTGTTCATTTATTTTTGTGATCATAAATGGTATCAACATTCCAATAAAAGTTTAAAAATTTGATCATTGGACATACATTGAATATCACCAGAAATTAGCATTCTGCATTGTTTTTTCTATGCTATGTCTAGGCAGTTTTTCAAAAAGGACATTTGGAGACTCTAAAGGGACACATGGAAAAAATTGGTATTATGGGTCTTATGACATGTAAAATACTGCATTTTGCTTACTAAATTATCCAACACTTTATATCCTGAAAAAAAGTGTTTGCACCCACCTGTCACCCTCCAGCTACCACTCTGTCTTAACCTCCCTCTCCTTGCACTCTACGCAGACAGCAACAGTTCGAGAAGATAAATAAGAAAAATAAGAATAATAATCACAATAATAACATTTGTACACTAATATATTCTATTGATTTTTCTATAAGTTTTTGCACCCAACCCCCATCAAAAATATTTGTGAGTATCTGTATTCAGGTACTTACCGATATAAAATGGGGTCACGTCACTGACAATGCCCTCTATTGTGGAGTTAAAGGTGCTTTCATTGTCTTCCTCAGAAATATAAACAAAAATTCCTTGGAACTCCTCCAAAGGAAGTCCTCTATTTAGACATAGGCATTGCAAAAAGCATTTTATGTTGTAAAACGTCAACCTTTTTTTGGCATCAAATCTCAGAACTTTTTGCCGAAATATAACAGTCTCAGTGTTCATATTGAAAATGCTATGGTTTTGCTATACAGCCAAAAAACGCTGCTTTGTTTTATGCTAGCCTAACAAAATATACACCATTGAAAACATAATGTCATTAGCTAAAATGCTTTCCAGTCATCACTTCAATAAGATGCAGGTAGTTGGTTCTTTGTTGAGCAGAAATTATCCTTTATTTTCTTAAACATGGATGGGGGTAATGTATTTTCTCTTAAGAATTGAAGGGATTCATTTGCACAACTTCTGTAGAATGGCCAATAAAAGCTACTTGACTGAAAAATCTAAAATCCTTTTACAAAACTAAAATCTTTAAGACAAAATCTTTTTGCATTATAGTGCTTATGAAGGTGTTCATGACCATGACCATTTGTAAAACAGTGATACTGGATCTTTGGTGTAAGCTGGGTAGTAATTGCATCCTCATTTTCCTGCAGGACTACACATTGACCATGTACTTCCAACAATACTGGAGAGATAAACGGCTGGCTTATGCAGGCATACCATTGAACCTAACGCTCGACAACCGTGTGGCAGATCAGCTCTGGGTCCCAGACACGTACTTTCTGAACGACAAGAAGTCCTTTGTGCACGGCGTCACAGTGAAAAACCGGATGATCCGGCTCCACCCCGACGGCACAGTTCTCTACGGCCTGAGGTGAGTGCTTTAAAAGGGGAAAAAAACACTAGCTAGTCTGATTTTTGCCACCTGAGAGGATTATGAAGGAGAGCTTGGACTGAACCACATTACACAACTTCCTGAGCTGTGAATATATGTGGCTGCCTGGCCGTTTTCTAATCTGGCTGATCTATCGACCTTCATCTGTACATGCAGCAGTCTGCTATTTTGGGAAGGCTTCAGTTTTACGCCCCACAAAGTGGCTTTACTGCAGATATGCTGTACTGCAGGCAGTGTTGTAAGACTGACCACAAATACTCTAAAAGGGAAAAAAAATAAACAGGGCTAAGTTAACCTCTGCTGCCTGTATTACAATTAGGCAACACGAAAAGATTTTTAAAAATCAATTCAAGAGTATGAGATATTTGCCTTGTCTGGAACCATTAACAGATAAATGCACACACTTGCATGGTAATATGGATGGGTGCACCCACATTAATACCCACATTAATTCATCTCTGAAATGAAGTTCATCAGCCTGTTAGATTAACTAATGCTCTCTAAAAGGCAGGCAAATGCACTGTGCAGATAGGCCCCTCACCGTTTTAATCAGTGTTAACGTGAGCAGTCCTACAGGACCAAAGTGGTCATGGCCACAGAACCTTTCTTGTACTGTACATTCATAGAAAGCAGGGGCTCATTTCACGAAAGATTTTCACTCGCAGATCGCAATATCTTATCAAAACGCGTTTCATGAAAATTCATCACTTACGGATCGCAAATAAACCACAAACTACTTACTTCTCACAAAACATTTCTTCTTAGCAAATATGTGATTTCCTCTGATAGTGCTGATAGTCTGCAGGGACAATTTTTCTAAGATCTATATCCTAAAGTTATAGGCTATAGCCTACTTTCATTATTTTTAAACCATTTACTTCTGGAAAGTACAAAGAAAGTGCATATTAAATAATCTCTCTTCTCTGGGATTTCGTTCAGAGAAAGTACTTTAGGTATATTTAAAATTTTGCACTACTTGGTCTCCCAAGCACAATAGGTAGTTTACAAATTCTCATTAATGCACTAACTGAGAAAGCACACACATTTGTGTGTAGAAATAGGTAAGCTACCACTCGTAGGCTAAAGAGTCGTAGCTTATGTGATGCCACTTACAGAGTATGCTATTAGATGCTGCGCTAAAATAAACTAGCAGCACACACAACAGTTACATTTGAAGCAACTGTGATTTGGGTCACCACTTTGTCACAGGTGATGTTACTAAGGGATGGCATGTAGGTGACATTTGTAATATCCAAATTAAAACACTAACACAATGCCTAACGTTGCTATGAAGTGTAGGCTATGATATTAGGTGTACCAGTTAGATGTAATAGTTCAAATAAATCAAACCATTAAAATTAAATTTTTATTGAAAGCGTAGCTAGATATTTTTTAAAAGATACCTTTTGAAATATGACACCCATGGCCAGCCCACTATGCTGAGGAGCGCTAATGGTGTGCCAAATGCAAAAGTTTGATAGGAAACCAAAAGGAAGCAGGTGGATGAGAACAATAGCCAATTTAATGATTGCCTACATGGACGCGTTACATGGATACTGCCACATTGCTCAGAGTCCAAGATAGAGCCCCTAATATGTAAGCAACATAGATAGTTGAGAATAGAGCCTCTCTTTTCAGTTAGATTATTTATGAGCAGCTGGTCACCCTTTGCATTTTCTCGTTTTCTATTCTTATCCAGTTTTCACATGTTGCGGATTATTTATTGAAGGCTATCATATTAAAAACTTAATTAGAGTTAATGAATGGTCATCACTGATTACTTTTAGATTTTCCTTATTGATTTGAGTCTGTGATAATCTGATATCATACAGCACGTAGCTGAACTGATAATGAATGACATCTCACAGAACCAGTTCTTCTGTGGTTTGATAATGTAGCGCTATGGTTTAGGCAGTGGCGGCTGGTGGCTAAAAGACTAATACCTAACAATGGCTCACGCTCCAGCATTGCTTTTGAAAATATGCCATTTGAATATATGCCATTTGATGAATACTTACAATACCATGAGCTCATACATTTTTCAGGATAGCTGGCACCAGTGGGAATTTAATCCATAACCTTGGAAGTGTTAGTGCCATGCGCTTCAAGTTGAGCTACAGGACTACAATATAGGCCCCTACTCAGTTAGAGCAATAAAACTATGAAACCAAGCCTTGCTATAGTCAGTGGACTAAAAGACAAATCTCCATAATTGAACCGTCAGTAATGTGGCCTGTCTAAGCGCAATTACACACTGGTTAATGCATGCCACATATGTTGTCTGAGTTTGCACAGCCACAAATGTTGCCTTCGATATTTCATCAGTCAGTTATTTTCCATAAACAATGAAGTCAGGTGGCTCATATCTGACGTGTAAGTCAGTTACCAGTCAGTTAAACAAGTGATCGGCTTAGTGGCTATCTAAAAAAATAGAATTGGTCAACCAAGTCTAGAAACATGTCCTGCTGTACTGATGTGGTAGTTTCATCCTACTCATCGCAAAGCTAACCTGTGTCCTCCACGAAATGTATTACAATCACAATTTATGACAGTTTACAAGTTCATTATGTCTCTATACATAGCTCCAATTAGCTGCCTTCATCAAGCTGACAGACTATGTTAGCTTTACCCAGCATTGACAGAATGAAGCCATTTTTAATATGAGTTTACTAATCGTCCTTCCAAATTGTTTCAAATCTGCCAAGAAAGCCATCTTGGAAAACAGATGATTAGTGAAGTGTATAATCCACCTTGCTCATATTTGTGCCCGCCATTTTGTTAATTTGCCACTACTTACATGCCTTCAATGGATAAGAAATGGAATGGGTGTGTCACTCACAGACCTTCAGAATGTAGCGGGCTGAATAAATTTAAACAAATCGAGGGGCTGTGTCACTATATTTAAAGCATGTCACACCCTTGACACTGAAATATTCTGACCGGGGGCTGAGAACAAGTAACCCTGTAGCTAAAATATTGGTCATATCCTATGTTTTTATGAAATAAGATGAAAAACGAGACCAACACAAGGGTAATTTTTTAAAACATATTTTCCTTTTTATTTTTTTCTTCAAAAGATGGGGAAGGCTTAGCTCTGTTAGCCCATTTATACTAGCTGCCAATGGGTTTATATCAAACTGTTGCAGATTCAAGCGCTGATGCTATGTAGCTATGAATTGTAATTCCTTGTTGTGCGCTGGTCTGTTCCAAGGATGGCAAACTGTTAGGATGGTACCAATAAGACGACGAAATCCCAAATGAGATGTGAGCCTGTGGAACATGCCGGGAGACACTATAACTGAGCGCCAAGCAGCAACATGGCCAAAAGTGAAAAAGTTAGCCACCCACCAACCCTTGAACAGATTTATACAGTGCAATTATTTTCGCTCTGTATTCCAGCAAACAAGCATAATCACTATGATCTTAAAGTGCAGACTTACAGCTTTAATTTGAGGGTTTTTACATCCATATTTTGTTTTTATACATAGTCCCCCCAATTTTAGGGGAGCAAAAGTAATTGGACAAATTAACACAAACTGAAATAAAGTCATCCATCCATTATCTGAACCCGCTTATCCCGATCAGGGTCGCAGGGGGGCTGGAGCCTATCCCAGCATACATTGGGCGAAAGGCAGGAATACACCCTGGACAGGTCGCCAGTCTATCACAGGGCACACACACCATTCACTCACACACTCATACCTATGGACAATTTAGACTCTCCAATCAGCCTAACGTGCATGTCTTTGGACTGTGGGAGGAAACCAGAGTACCCGGAGGAAACCCACGCAGACACAGGGAAAACATGCAAACTCCGCACAGAGGCCGACGGGGATTCGAACCCAGGACCTCCTTGCTGTGAGGCGGCAGTGCTACCCACTGCACCATCCGTGCCGCCGAAATAGAGTCATTATATTCAATATTTCATATCCTTCCCTTCAGGATCACCACGACAGCTGCTTGCATGATGGACCTGCGGAGATACCCACTGGATGAACAGAACTGTACCCTGGAAATTGAGAGCTGTGAGTTTTGTGGCTCCTACAACCTATTCATTCCCATCCCTTTCATGAGCCAAACACCTGGTCATATTAAATACTGTATATACAAACAATAGCCATACACTACTGCATTCATACTACTATGGCGATAAAGATGAAGGACATAAATAATAAATAAAAAAATTATTGGTAAAATTCACCTTAGAAGTGAGGCCTCTACTCTTGATGGATATTCTCAGAATAAAGCAGCCAGACCAACACCAAAATTATTTTAGCATGTCCTTGACTGTGACTTACAAATAAATAGGTACCTTGTGTACTACCCTTAAAAATCCACATTCACTTGCTTTTTGGTTAAAATGTTTTTATTAAATATTGGCCTACATGAAAGACCACTTAAAATGGTACACCAAGAAAAAAATGTCACCCGAGCTTAGTTGGAAAATTAAATGTATTTATTTACATGTATGTTTTAGATCATATTAATTTGATTCCCCTTTTGCAGCAGGATACTTGCATATGCCATTTGGATTAGGTATCTTGCTCTAGAGTAAAAACAGCAGTCTCCCACCTGGGATTTGAATCTGTTGTACAACTAACCTAGATTCTTAAATATCATGGCACACTCCATATTGTAATCTAAAGCATCTCAGTCTCTGTTTTATGTTATATGAGAACAATCTTCACTGTATAATCAACTCAGAGGTATTTGTGTGGCCTCCAGGTAGCTAATGCTGTAAATACTCTCGTTCTGTAAGCAAAAATGCATGTAGGTGTGGCCATGGCCCAAGGTCCCCATTGGCGAGGCAAGAATTGGCCCAGCCTCACTGGGGAAAGATAGGGGGTAAGCTGGGTAGTTTTGATGGCCAAGCTACTCTCTAGCGCCCACTCCTGGTCAGGCCAGGCACCTGTGGATGCACAAACGGAGAATGCGCTGACCTTTTAATCTTCCGACAACATGGACAGTATGTAATTAATGGTGCATCTGTAGTGTGAAAAGAAACAAGATTACTCATCACGTGAATTGGATTCACATGACTATGGCTCTCTCATATTGAAGTTGGCCAGAAGGGTGAGCAAACTTGGTTGAGTTCTGGTTGGGAAAAAATTGGGGATACAATTTGAATAAATAAAAACAATTTTAAAAAGTACTTTTAACTGTTATTCACATGAAACTGCTGATCTCCTGGGATTGTTCTGCACACTTGTCTCTAGTGTTTGCAAATAATGGTGCAAAAAAAGAAAAAAAAAATCAAGTGAGCAGCAGTTCTGCAGGCAAAAACACCTTGTTAATGAGAGACGAGAGGAGAATAGCCAGATTGGTCAAAGCTGATAGGAAGTGGTATGCAGAAGAGCATCTCTGAACACACAACACATCATAACTCTAAGTGGATAGGCTACAGCAGTAGAAGTAAAAAGTCTAATAAATACCTAATAAAGTGCTCGGCGAGTGTATTTCATCCCTCATATAAATTACGTTAGAGTTGATTTAACAGTGATAATCTTTCTGGGTACAAGTTAGTAATAAAGAGAGGGAAATGGTAAAACTATCCAGAGTGATTTCTATTTATTTATAAACTGAAGTCACAACCACAGAATATGAAGAGTTTCCTTCAGAATATTTCAATCACAGTGTGGCTAATCTGTTGTATCCTACTAGTGCCTTATACTTTTACATCTTTACAGTAATCTAAGATTTAATTAAGTGACATTCAATGACAGTCCCTCTCTCTTAATGTGTGTGTTTCTTTCCTTGGAGCAGATGGCTACACAACAGATGACATTGAGTTTTACTGGAAAGGGGGAGATAGTGCTGTGACTGGGGTGGCCAGAATTGAGCTACCTCAGTTTTCAATCGTGGCTTACAAGCTGGTCTCCAGAAACGTCGTTTTTTCAACAGGTAAAGTGAGATCAACGATTTTCTGACATAACATCAAAACAACGAATGACTGTCTGAGCTGCTGCATCTCTAGGGAGTCTTCTGCCTGATTTAAAGACTGGCTTTGCAGAAAGACCAAAAGTGCTTTGGCAAGAGACCACTGGAGTGATGTCAGAAGTTCATAGGGTAGTTGAACTTCAGTAATGATATATTGCACTTTGCATTCTTTCTAGGCAGTATAATTTAGAACAGTGATCATGTTTACACTATCATATTCTATGTAAAATGAAAATGAAGCCAGATCTTGAACGTGCCATTTGAAACTTAACTTGTATCTCCGTGTCTTGAATATTTTATTTGCATTGTCACCGTCACTTTATCTCAATAATAAATCATGTAGGGACAGATGTGATTTCCAGGGTTTGTGGCAGAGATTACGGAACATGATTGTGGCAAAAGGAGAAAAGAGAAGCCCTCACGGGTTTGCTTCTTGTGATCTTCCTGTTTTTTCTCTGCCGTTCCCATAAGAGCCTCCTCCCCCTACCCTCCTGTACCACTTATCTGAAAGCTTGCCTAATTACCAAGTTCACATCATGCGCAAACTTCAGTCGGTATTACACTGGAATGGAGGATGATAATGGAGTGCCAATTACCCCACTGTTTCTTCAAGCCCTTTCTAAAAAAAATGCAGCACTTGATACAGGGCATCAGATATTCATGAGGCACTGGACCCACAGCATAAATTATTCCCTTCGAAAGCTCTGAACACTCGTGGAGACACTACAGCTATGATTCATTCCCCCTGTATTCCCACTCCTAAATTAATCACATCTATAATGGATATTAGTTTTTTTAAACATATTTTGAGAAGAGAGAACAGCAAGCTTCTTGTTAGCATAGTGCAGATAGGGGTAAGCAGGCTACAGGACGTTGCAGTCTACACTAACAAGCTAGTCTCTTGATTCTTTATTTAGTGTCTTCATTCTGTTTAATTAACAAAATAAATAATAAATGGTATGTGCATAACAGATACCCTGGTCAATCATAAATGTATGTAAAATTTTAATTTTCGTTCCTTGCACAAGTGTACACACCCCCTGATTAACGTATACCAAAAAACAGATATATACTTCTAGTACATTCTATGCATGTAAACTGAACCCTTTCCGTTCTCCTCTGGTATTTATGATAGACAGACTGGAACATTTTGACAAATGTACACATTCTTACAGTTTTTTCTTTCTTTCAATTTTCAAAAGGCACAAAAGTTCAAACTACTCTTTATTTCATATGTACAACTGAAATAAAAATGCATATTTAGTTATTTCGCCTTTAGCATTCTGGGCCTGGAGCTCAAGGCTAAGCTATCACAAATCATTGTGCAATTTGGACTGCAGATGCTTGTTGCCATGGCGACAAACCTAATCCATGCTGCCATCGCCATAGCAACTGAAACAAAACAAAGTATGGCTGCGTGCCCCTTGAAATAAATAGCTTTTTCTTCTTTTTTTTTCCCCAATCATGTTTCCTTAGGAGCCTACCCACGACTGTCTCTGAGTTTCAAACTGAAGAGAAACATTGGATACTTCATTCTGCAGACATATATGCCCTCCATTTTGATCACCATCTTGTCTTGGGTGTCATTCTGGATCAATTACGACGCCTCTGCTGCTCGAGTGGCTTTGGGTACGTGCACTGTAACCACTGCAAGGTATTGCAGTTGCAGTTGACTGTAAATGCATATCTCTCTCTCTCTCTCTCTCACACACACACATCCTCTCTCCATTTGAATAGCAATGAGGAATAACATCTGCAAATGTGTGTCAAGTCATATTTGTGTACAAATTAGGACAGAATGTGTCAGGGAATGATTTGACACAGAATAATGAAAGATGTCATTTACTATACATAGGCTCATGCAGTTACCTTCTGTGGCCAAGCAACTGTTATTATCATAAATGAACAGAACCAGACATGTACATACTGTAGATTTATAGTCACTGCAGGCAAATTTCACTTTAAAAAGTTGTCAATGTGTTTTGAACTTCAGCAGTATTGCAGCATCTCAGATTTTGCGGGTGTTTATTGTGTTTGCGAGAGAACCGGTAACACAGACAGGGCAGTGACTTGCAGTATCCAGCAAAGCCCAGACTGCTGTACAGGACTATATGCCCGTTAGCTTGGGTTGCATAATGAGATGAAGTACATGCCGGGAGCCAGGCTGTGATTCAGTATACCCCGGCAGCCTGGCGGGGCCCTCCAGCTGGAGAGAGAATATCACCACTCCCACTAAAGCACACTCTTCTCCCTGCGTCTTTTACCACTGGGCTCCCACTGCCCTCTTCCTGTTATAGATCTCCCTCCAGTAACCTGCGAGAAAGTGTGTGCATGCCTGCGTGTGTGCGTGTGTGTGTGTGTGTGTGTGTGTGAGTGAACTTGATTTCAAGAGCAATCAAATCAGTGCTGTAATTAAATAATGTAAATAAGTGGAATATGAGGACCTAGAATAGAAGCAGTAAACAAAGTCCTGGGGTAATAAAGGGTCTGTGGTTCCCAATAAAGGTACACCTGCAGTGAATCACACTGTAACACCTGAGATAGAAGCTGTAGATAGAAAGAAGCTTCCAGATAAAGCTAATACCAAGAGATTAATGCAGCCAGCCAACAATCAAATTTCCCTCATAACTTAATCACAAGTAAGCAACTGCACTCGTGATTTTAAAATAAATGATACATATAGCCAACTATTCTCCCCATATTTTAATTCATTTATTTTTCTCTGAGAGGATTTATACATCTTTTTTTTTGCAGTACTATGAGAAATCTATTTGAGAACCTAAAATGCTTTTTTATCTAAACAGAATTTTAAAGGCACAATTTCCCCACTACCTCAAATAAAGAGAAATGGGGACTCTATTTGAAATAACAATACTAGAATTTAACAAGCGTTTAAAATGGAATGGCAATCAATGCACTCTTTATATTTAGCGTCTTCTTAATGGGACAGTTCACTTTCTGTGTTTTTCAAAACAGTGCAGTGAATTATATTTCAGAAACAGGTCTCAAATTCTGGTAGAGGGTTATTCGGATATTTGTGGTCTGTGAGAAGTGAGAAAGCACAGAAACATATTTAATTTTCGTGTCAAAATCCTCTGTAAATCGACAATATCCTTCATTGCGCACAAAAAAATTATTTGCAAATCAAACACATACTTTGATGCAACCGAAAGCAATAAAATTAAATACTTTTAAAAAATGAAAATAGGTATACAGAATAAAGCAGTATACAGAAAATATATAACTTATTCATAGTATTGGGTGTTCTAGCTCCAGAAATGTAGTTGTCCAAAATAATAATGCGATCATCTTAGGATATACTATATGTCTCCATTCAGACTAGGTTTCCAAGTAGGCCGCTTAAATCATCCCAGTTGGCTTGGAATATTTGAGCTGGAATTTAAGTGCTTCAGATCCAAACAAATGGGTAGGTTAGATTACTTGATGTCAGTGGTCCTTAAAGCATTAGAAAATGATATTCAGATACCCTAAAGACGCTGCTACTTTCCAGAAAGTCTTTTGAGGCAGAAGTGCACAGGCTCTTATTTTGCAGTTCATAAAGTGTGCCATTGACACAGGTCAATCATTACAGCTGCCGGCATAATTTGGCATGCAGAATGAGTCAAAAGAGGTTATAGCCCTAGCTAGTTACAAAATAATTAATATCAATATGTCAATAGCATGTTTTATTACATTTAGGAACACCGTTCAAGTCATATCTCTCATCACTGAAAACACTATCACAGCTGCGTTAAACCAATGGGAAACCTGGGCTGCAGCCCAGGGCCTCCCCGGGATGTCTTCAATTGTTGTTTCATCAATCATAGGTTTGCGTCTAATGTTAATTACAGTACAACAGATACGTGTTCATGTAGTATATAATAGATATAAAACTATGTTTAATAAAATAAACAAAACCTTACACAAAGTGTAGGCCTATTCGCATGTCCTCCTCTCATTCGCATAGGCCTACTAACTGCATCCAAAGCAAACACTTTTGATTGGTCTTTTATGCAAGCTGTAGTTTTCAGTTATTTTCAAACCACATTGTAAACTAGCATACATTTACAGCATACTGAATCTATTTGAGAAATTTTGTCTAACATCAGGGAAAATGAAGCAAAAATCCAAAATTAACATTTTACTTTCATGCACAAGTAAAGGTGACAAACCTAAAACATTACATTGGGTAACATCAGTGAGAGTCATAATGAGAGTAGCAATGTTGCTATGGCTAATGACTGCTCCAAACCCCTTAATGCTGGGCCTGAACACAATTGCCACTTTCAGACATTGCACACAAAAATACACACATTGCTGTGAAACATTACACATACTTCACATGTTTCAAATGTGCTGCAATATTCTAATTCTAATGACTGTACACTCAGGGAGCACATTATTAGGAATACTTTTTAGACTTAAGTATTCTGCTGCTGTAGCATATTCACCTAGAGTTTTGATGCTTTGTGTGTTCAGAGCAATCATACCACGGTCAAAGTCACTAAGATAACATTTCTTCCCCATTCTGAAATTTGATCTGAAAAACCGCTGAATTTCTTCACCATATCTAAATGCTTTTATGGATTTAGTTGCTGCCACATGATTGGCTTATTAAATATTTGTATTAACAAGCTAGTGTACTGGTCTACCTAATAAAGTCGTGAGTGAGTGTATAACGTTCATATGGAGGAGGTTATCCCAGTTAATAATCTGCTAGGTGTGAAATGCAAAACAAATTATGGGTACTCATTTATTATCCTAACCCGCTTATCCTGAACAGGGTCGCAGGGGGGCTGGAGCCTATCCCAGCATACATTGGGCGAAAGGCAGGAATACACCCTGGACAGGTCGCCAGTCCATCGCAGGGCACACACTCATACCTATGGGCAATTTAGACTCTCCAATTAGCCTAACCTGCATGTCTTTGGACTGTGGGAGGAAACCGGAGTACCCGGAAGAAACCCACGCAAACACGGGGAGAACATGCAAACTCCACACAGAGAGGCCCCGGCCGACGGGGATTCGAACCCAGGACCTCCTTGCTGTGCCACCCAATTATGGGTACTATCAACAGAAATTATTATAACTATAATTATTATTTATCAATTATTATTGTTATTACTTCATTCATAACTCATATAACTTATAAGATAGGGAGCATTATATATCTGATGATACATCAGGGGGATACATAAGTATGAGAACAAGTTGTGATGTTGTGATGGTTCTGATGGAGCTCTGCACATTTCGGGCCATATTTTCCAGAATCAACTTTGCACAGCACATACGCACAGTCACCTTCCAAGTGTGGTGTTCTGAGCATGGCGTACTGGGCGTGGCTTCTGAATCTTGCCATTTTCTGAAGTCAAGTGAGGGGCGCACCCAATGCGCCTCTGCTGAGTCCTCTGCAGAGATGGGAGAACCTGCTGGAAGGACAACCATCTCAACAGCACTCCATCAATCAGGCCTTTGTGGTAGAGTGGCTAGACAGAAGCCAATCTTGAGTTTGGAGTTGCATGTAAAGGACTGTGAGAGCATGAGCATTACCTGGAGCATTAAAACCATCCCAACAGTGAAGCATGGTGGTGGCAGCATCATGCTATGGGGTGCTTGTTAGCGGCAGGGACAGAAAGACAAGAAAACCTGCTCCAGAGTATGTGTGACCTCAGACTGGAGCGACAGTTTCAGCTTAACAATGACTCAAAGCATACAGCCAAGACAATGCTAGAGAGGCCTTGGGAGAAGTCTCTGACTGTCCTTGAATAACCCAGCCTAAGCCCAGACTTAAACCCGATAGAATATCTGTGGAGAGACCTGAAGATGGCAGTTCACAGATGTTTCCCATTCAAGCTGAAGGAGCTTGAGTGGATCTACCAGGAGGAATGGGATAAACTGCCCAAATCCAGGTGTGCAAAGCTTGTAGAGACTTACCCAAGAAGACTCAAAGTAATTGCTGCCAAAAGGGCTTCTACAAAGTACTGAATTAAGGGTCTGAATACTTATGTAAATGAGAGATTTTGATTTTAAATACATTTGCAATAATGTCTATAAACATGTTTTCACTTTGTCATTATGAGCTATTGAGTCTAGATTTATAGTCTTATGGTCCATATTTATTTACTGGACAGTATATCATATATTTAATTGGACTTATTTGGGCAGCTCCACGAGGCACATTCTGGACAGCTGTGTGAGAATTTGAAATTAAATTGCTGCAGATAAAAAATTTAATATTGTGACATGGATGTTGATACTATCGAACAGAAGGACAATGGCTTTATAATGGATGGTTGATAACAAATATAACTGTCTGGAATTTAAAAAAGAGACTTTTTTTAGTATGCACAAGTATGGTATTCTTTTACATTTTGCAGAGCAAACATTTTTTTGTGCATACAGTACAATCCATTTATACAGCTTTATATTTACTGAAGCAATGCAGTTTAAGTACCTTGCCCAAGGGTACAACAGCAGTGCTCCACCTAGGAGTCAAAATGACAACCGTTAAGTTGTAAGCTCAGTTCCGTAACTATGCTACACTGCTGCCCTATTTACAAATGCATGTGTTCTTTCCACAGATGAACTGTGACTCATTCAATGCTGTAAAAATGCAGAGCATTCACATTCTTCCTCTGTTTTTTAATTATGGCTTTAATTAGATTTGGGTAATTGAAAATGCTAATAGAATTTATGTAATCCGTATGCATGCATGTTTGACAACCATTAATATTAATTGGTTGTTGGCTTTGTTTGCACAAAACTCACAATATTAACAATTGAATACAGTACAGATATACAAGTAATATATCTATTACTGAACACCTGTTCATGCTATTTAAATTTGTAACAAAAAATAAGTAATTACCAAATAAAATAAATAAATAAATAAATAACATTTCTAAATGGTTTTTAAAATGATAGCTTTAGTCTGTTTTTGATGGCAATACCAGTAGTCATGAAATGACACATGTACACCATATGCTGGGCTCTTTTTGATTTCAGGGATATTTATTGTACAAGTAGGCTCCATCCTTGAGACATACATTTAGTGAAATGTCTGGGCCAGGGCTTGCCACAGGTACTCCTTCTCTGTCTCTGACCCAAAGCTGCCACATGGGTATCAGTGGGAATGGGTGCCCCTCCTCCCCCTTCCCCAGACCAAGGATAGTAGAACAGAGTTCATTAATTTGTGATAGAAAACATAGAGGAGTAAAAATTAATCGAACAACACCAACAACGAAGGGTGAAAACTTTCTGACTGCATCCAGGTAATTCCCAGAGGGATCCTGAAAGTATAGGCAGAAAATATCTACCAATTACTGTTAAAATTGTTCTGTGGTGGTTACCAACTGTTACAGTGATTGATGGACCTCCTCCCTCTACCTACTAGTAAGGTAAAACTGCCACTGTCACTGTCACTGTCTAGACCGGAGAAGCATATCAGAGTGTTACGTTCCGGGGAGACCTTGCTTCCTCAGTGTGTTCCCTCCTGTTTCATTTCAGAGTAGCAATATTTGCTTTTGAATTAATTGAAGGGATTTCATTGAAAGAGCGTTCATTTGGTGATGTGGGCGTAGACCTGAATTCAAATTCTGTAAACTTGGAAAGTGTACCGCAGATGGAAAACAGCTGTAAGTACCCGGAACAGCTGTTTTTACTTCAGTGCAGGTACTAGTTCTGGAAAGGTCTGCGATTCACCCCCCTGGAGTAGAAAGAATAAATGTAGGCCAAATACAAGGCTATCCAGTTAACTAGATAATGTTAGACTGTTAAAGCTGTCACTGTGACCAGACTACGGGCTGACACAAAGCAGAATATAAATGCTCTAATAACGACCAGTAAACGACCAGTAAACTCACCAGTGGCTAAGGTTGTTATTATTTTGTTATTATTATGAGCATTATTATTATTATTATTATTATTGATATTGTTGTTATGATTACACTATTATGAAACTATTCATTACACTCAAGGGCAAGGCCTACTTCAACCGTGTGAAAGCAAGTGTGATGTAATGTTTTCCCAGTGTCATCTGGCCATTTAATCCAGCCAAGCCCCGATTCTGACTTTGATATATATGCGAGTGTTACATTTTGTTATTAACAAACCCAATTTTGTGATGGCTGAACCAAAATTGTGTTTGTAAAGAACAAATTGAAGACTTGAATTTAATCAAAATATATATTTAAGAACTGAATGCTGATCTAGTCTAGGTCATCTTTTAATCTTGTGAGATCATTCAAAATTAAACAATTCAATTCACCTTTAAAACATTATGACCACTTTCCTAATCTGCAGAAGCATGGACTCTGCAAGAACTCTGAAGGTGCCCTGCGGTATCTGGCACCAAGATGTTAGCAGCCGATCCTCTAAGTCCTGTAAATTGCAAGGTGGGACTTGTTGTCCCACTGGGGAATTTGGAAGCCAGGGCAACACTTTGAAATTGAACTCATGTTGCTCAAACCATTCCAGAGCAATTTGTGCAGTGTGGCAGGGCACACTGAAAGAGCTGCCGAGATAGGCCTCTGCCATCGGGGAATACTGTTGCCATGAAGGGGTGTACCTGGTCCGCAATGATGTTTAGGTAGGTGGCATGAAAACAGGACTCATCGGACCAGACAACCTTCTCCCATTGCTCCAAGGTCCAGTTTGGACACAGACGTGCCCATTTTAGGTTCTTTCGACAGTGGACAGGGGTTAGCTTGGGCATAGACCTGTTAGCAGCTACGCAGCCCCATACACAGCAGGGTGCGATGTATTGTGTATTGTGACACATTCCATCATTAAACTATTCTGCGACTTGTGCCAGATTAGCCCTTCTGTCGGTTCTGATGAGATGGGTTAGCCTTTGTTGCCCTCGTGCAGTGATGAGCCTTGGGCGCCCAACACCCTGTAGCCTTGTTGTGGTTTGTTCCTCCTCGGACCACCGTCAGTCTTTACTCACCACAGCTGACCAGGAGCACGCCAAAAGCCTTGTCGTTTTAATGCTCCGACCCTGCTGTCTGGCCATAACATAATTTGGCCCTTTTCTCCCGAATCCAAGACATCGACTATGAGAACCAATGGTTCACTTACCGTCAAATATATCCCAGACCTTGACATGCACCATTGTTATCATATGCACTATATGTTATCAACATTATTCACTTCATCTGTGAGGGGTCATAATGTGGTGGCTCATAAGTCTATATGATATGATTATGACTTATTCTTGAATTGCTTGGTAATAATAGGATTTGCTTAGCGGCTTAGTGTAAATTGTCCTGTGAGCAAGCCAGGGAAACATGACTTTATACTAAATAAATTGAATGATTCTGAGGTTGGCGGCGCCACCTTGTAAAAACTGTGTCATTTCAGCTATAACAGAGATAGGATAGTTTTTGCTATAAATGGTTACAGCATTATTGAAATCAGCTTCTTATCATGTAGAAAAAAATAAACCCACAGAATTTGAAGCCATTTGCAACAAAAACTATACAACAATAAAAGCTCACGGATTCCATAGCTCATGTAAATTAAATTTCCCTGAGATCAAATCAATTTGGTTTTTGAAAGCTTACCACTCTCAGACAGAACCTTCCCATATTGAATTGAGATGTTTCTGTTCATGTGATTGGCAGTGTAGTGAATGGCTCTAGTGTGCATAGTGCTTTCAGTAACTTGGATCAGGATATATGCGGTTTGGATTGATAACACTAGCAGGAGTAACTGGGTAATTTAGGAATAAAGCAATATGTTTTGCTTAACAGCTGCTGTTATTTACAAAAATTGGTGAAAATACTTAGTTTTATTTTCCCCACGTGCCTGCAGGGCACTTCAATCGTCCAGCACAGACAAGTGCTTTCTTTTCTTTGAAAAAACCCACAAAAGGAAAAACGGAAAAAAATATAAGTGGCCAAAAAATTAGGAAACACGAGAAAAGCCGGCATTCTTTGATCCGCCTTTGGGTCGTTCCGTCCCGGCGGTGCCCCGGCCTCTGAAGTCGTCCTTCCTCATCTAGTCTCCGTTTTTTAATCCCGTCTAGGTTTAGAGAGAGAGATGTTAGTGAGCTTATTGTGGGAATGATCTGCTCACGTGAATCCGGGACTTTGATGGTTCGTCCGCGGGGGGTTTCGTCCGTGCGCATGGGCTCTCTCGCAGTCCTCTCCGGAATTGCTCCCCGTCTTCCTGGGGTGGATTCGGCTCCTTGGTTTAGTACACGCGTTTGTGTACGCTGGATCCAGATCTCTCCACCTCCGTCATGAGCCCCGTGCTGCGTTTGTATTCTCCTTTTGAAGACGCTGCTCTCTATCCCGAACTCGGTTCAGCTGTGCCTGTTCAATTAAAATGGTTATTCACGTGCGGAATGCGGCCGCACCCGTCTCGCCCCGGGGGTGGCTGGCCATGGTGCTGATTCTCCTCCTGCTCTCTCTCCAAGGTGCCGTTCTCTTAAATAAGACATAGGAAAATATTCAGAGTTAATCTGCTTCCCCAGCTCTTGGCGCCGGCGCACAGGCCGTTCCACCCCAGTGGTGTACCGATCCCTGGTCGGGCCACCACAATACATTCCACGCATTCTTTAAATCTGCCCATCACCAAAAACATGGCAGCAATCTTGGAGGTATAAAACCACCAGGGCCTGGATTTGGAGAAGTATTATATTTGACCCATAATGTGTGCAACATGGAAACTAGAATATTTTTTGTGGCTGTTATACAAGGTGATGAAGAACATGTATGGTAAAACCTGAGGGTCCTTGTTGAACTCTCAGGGGGAAAGCTCTACAGCTTTGCCCCAGTGCAATGGGATGACAAAAGGGAGTGAGGGAAAAAAAGGAGAGAATCATAGAAAGAGCGAGAGAAAAATAAATATGCTCCATAAACGGGTAGAAGGAAAGAAGCGGGAGGGAGGGAGAGAGAGTGGAAAGGAGGAGAGAGAGAAAGAGAGATGCTCCATAAAAAGATATTTATCCCCTCAGTAGCCTGCTCTCTTGATGAAAAAGGGAGGCACACACAAGTCAAGAGTCCTGTGATTAAATTGTTTGGATGGCGTGATCGCTGAAGGACAAACCGAGATCAGCACTAGACTAGAGAGAGAACACCTATAAAGAGCATGGCTCAGGTTATGTGGAAACTACGTACGACCAGCAGATGATTAAGAAAGAAGAAAAATGCTCAGCATGTTTGAGGCTGTAGCTCGCATACACTCAGGCAGCACAGCTAGGCTGAAGTTCCACCATAATTTAACTGAAGGGCCAATATTTATCTTTTGCTCCCTGTTTTACTTTACAGCAGAACAGGCAACTGGCATGCACATTTTATGTTATACTTGTAGGAAGAAAAAAAGTGTTACTGAGCCATTTTGGTTGGGAAAGATGAATTTATGTTTGCATAAAAAAATGAACTGTGTTCACATTGTTGAGCACAGGAATTTCTCTCCTTATAATGACCAGGTACAGTGGGATCCAGAATTATTGGCCTTGATAAATATGCCCAAGTAAACCAAAAATGGTTATTGACATACGCTTTATTTTCCAACATGCGTAAAGTAGTGCACTTTTTTTAGTGATTCAATGGAATCAACCAAAGTCTTACATTTTTCAAATAAAAAAAAATATTTCCCCCAAAAAACAGGTTCCACAATTATTGGCACACCACATTTCCCACCTATTTTGTACTAGTCCTATAAAAGTGTCAATATGTCAAAAACTATTTTCTGCACACACATGGTTGAAGACTTAAATTAAAGAAGAGGCAGGTACAATTCAGTAATTGGGGGGAATTTATGTCAGAGTATGTCAGAACATGTACATACAGTGTACAGAAAGATACATAAAAGTATAAACATCATTTCAAAAGTTTATAGTTATAGTTTAGCAATATCTCAATTTGTAAGAACTACTCTATATTTTTGCGCAACCTTGATCTCAATGTGTGTACAAGATTTGGTAAAGATATCTACTGGCATTCAAATTCTACGTCCCAAAGTTGCACCCAAATGTCCTCAAGTATCCTCAAATATCTCCAATATATGCATATATTTTTGTCCCAACACATGAATGATCAGAAAAGCTTATTTTTCTATTAAAACCGATTGTTTGTTACAAAATGTAAATTAAATTAAATTAATTAAAAGCTCTCCAAAAAGGATTACATGCCCTAATGCTTTATAACAAACCTGCATCAAATTTAAAATGGAACTCTAGTTAAAAATTAAGTTAACCAGAGCCCCATTAGTCAGACCAATTACAGGTTTATCCATAAGAAGTACAACGCAAACACTCACTGGATGTTTTATACACATGAATATTCATTCTGCTATGCAAACAAAGCGATATTCCTGAACTGTCCTTCTCCTAAACCCCATAAAAGAAGATTGCTATGTTTTAAATTAGTTTGGTACTGAAATGACCTAGCAACAACAAGTAGTTGAAGGGGTATAGTCCTAGGAAAAATAGATTGTTCTCAAATGGCTTAATGGATACAAAATAAACTTCTACGTTTGTCAGAAAACAGTCGTAGCTTGATAGCCAGATGGGATATTTGGTTCCATGAATATATCTGCATCGTATAATTTGCAAAACCAAAGTATATTTTCTACCCAACCCGAAATATGTTGGCCAGATCTGCAATAAAAGTGAAAAAAAAATCTGCAGGAAAAAAAACCCAATGTATTTATCTATGCAACTTCTGAATTGTATATTTTAGTTCTTATAATGGAACAAGATTTTTTGATGTAGAGAAATAATTGTTAGAATATGCCTTGTGATTGTCTGAGTCAGTGACTAGGTCAGGGTTGTAAACAGTGAGAGTGGCATGAGGAAGCCTGCTGTTTTATTGCCCTGCTTTGTAGATAGGTAGGTTGACAAGCATGTAAAGAAGCATTGTGTGTTGTGACTCATTCCATCATTAAAATATTCTGCAACTTGTGCCACAGTAGCCCTTCTGTCAGTTCTGATGAGATGGGATAGCCTTTGTTGCCCTCGCGCAGTCATGAGCCTTGGGCTAGTTTTAACAATCAGGCATCGCCATCTTGCCATTTTATTACGTCACAGTTTTTATTATCTTAGAAATATGAACGCTACAAGAATTTGGGATATTGACGACTCAACCACCAGGGTGCAGCTTGGATGGGATTAAAAGCTTGTGCAAACACCCCAGGCAAAGATGACAGCCATGAGTCTTTTTCTATAGTTTTAGAGAACACATTTGGACCATTCTTCCGTGCAGAATCATTGATAACCTTGGGATTAACCCCCTCTTCAGTTGATACCACATCTTTTTCATGGGCTTTAAGTCTGGAGACTGAGATGGCCGATGCTCTGCTGTTTGCATGCTTGTTACCTCATTTTTATGTTCTAGTGATACAGGATGTGGTGTAATGACACAAGATAGTTCCTTTAGTTTCTTTTAAACTAAATTAAAGTAGTTGTTTAGAAATTAGTTGTTTTGCTCATTTCTCTTTGTTTGATTTAATTGTTAGGGGTGACAATAATTTTGGCACCTATGGTTTCTAGGAAAAAAATAAATGACTAAATAAAAGAAACATGAGGGTAAATGTATTGAAATACAAATATACAAGTTTTCCTGTATGTTTGAACACATAATATCTATTATCACATCCAACATATATAAATTATCCATGTTGTTTATTATATGCAGCATACATAGTAAGATATAACAAAATCAAATGATTGGCTATGTCTTATCATATAGAATGCATAATGGATGAGTACACAGCGACCCCTAACCTTCAACATCACACAAACGGTTATAAATCAGAAATAATTATTTGGTCTCCCAGAGTCATATGTTTCTCAGGATTCAAGATGAAGTGTCTCCTCTGGCTCGCCAGTGATAAGATGAGCCATATATCCTCGAGCCTGGGATGAAAATCGGTCAAAGGCCACTGGCCTGCATTGTGAGGGAGAGAGAAGGAGGGAAAGGAAGAAAGACACACATACACACACACACACACACACAGACTATATTTTGACTCTTGGTTGGCATTGGATGGCTGAGCGAGAGATAGATAGGGAAAGCCCTGTATGTACGGCCTGAAAAGCCTGGGATCTATTGCCACACCTGCTTCTTGAAAGGCCTCACAAGGGACTTGAGAATTCAGAGAATTTATTGCATTTATAGTTTCAATTACAGAGTCCCCATTAGTGTGATTGTGATTATATAATGAGTATGCAATGAGAAAAAAAAACTTATAAAATGAGAAAACACTCTTCCCTTCAATCCCCCAATTTCTTTTAAATGGAGATTCCAAATCACTGCACGGTTAAGAGGTCAGTTACAGCCCTGCCTTTGTTGGCCATCACATATGGAGGTCTTGCCTGTCATTGGAACTGAACCACAGCACACTCAATCATCAACTGGCTCTCTGGATCTTATCAAATTCCAGACCTCTATGGGGCTCCAGGCCGGGCCTGCAGATTGTTAAACTCCACCATCACAGCCGCAATTGTAGTAGCCTCTCTGGCACATTGGGTGAGAAGGTTAAAAGCACATCAGCATCAGTATGAAACAGTCGCAAGAGTCCCTGCACAATGACAGTACCAAGTCCTCCCAAAGTACCTCTCAGCCATCTGAACATATCCCAATTCCAAGGAGGAGATTGGAGAATTTTAGTTACCTCTTTATGAAAGTAATGCATGCATTCCCTTTCTGCAAAGCATGTGGGCAGCCTCACAGCAAGAAGGTACTGGGTTAAAATCTAGGGCCTTTCTGTGTGGAGTTTGCATGTTCTCCCTGGGCCTGTGTGGGTTTCCTCCGGGTACTCTAGTTTCCTCCCACAATACAAAGACATGCAGATTAGGCTACTTGGGAGGGGGCATAAACAGGACATTGCTGCAAAAGAGCATGCATGCCCAGTCAACCTACACTGGTTTAATAAATAAATAAATAAAAACCTTGGCATTTAGAATGTAGCTTTTTCAAAACTTTTTTTTTTCTCATTTTTTGAAACCTTTGAGGCTTGTATCAATATTTGCTGAGAGCAAAACCTGGAGCAAAATTTTACTTTTGAGCTTTGGGCCTCAAAAGTCCTGTCTGAAGGGATGATCAAGACTGCTGAGTTGAAGAGGGGATTTCTGTCACAAGTCTTGTAGCTGTCATGTGACACCAGGCAGTCCAACTGAACCTGAGCCATGAAGCTTGACATTGGAACAGACCTGAGTCAAATACGCACAGTAATTGCTTTGGGTTTTCTGTGTTCGATTTGATCTTTCCTGGTGCAATTGAGCCAACCAAGAGTGCCAGAAGGTGGGGTTTGCACTTTTCTGAGAGAATTTTATAGGTTTCAATACACCAGACACGCTCAGTAAAGCATAGAAATAAATTGCATCCAAAACAATGACATATTTGACCCAGGTCTGCATTGGAATGTATACAGTACAAACAGTAACAAAAGTCAGGGACATGGTATTAAATTTTATTAAAACAAAATCAAAATTGGGATTCCACCCCCCTTTGCTTGGAAGCAGTCCAATTGCTTCTGATTAAGAAGGATTGACCTCTGGCTGTGATGTTTATTCATCATAAAAACTGTTAATTATGAAGTCCGGCACATATGACTGTCTTGGGGGGATCTTAATGTCAGGAACACGGTGAATGGAAATATGATTTTTACCTTGGGCTTAAAAAAGTGTTCTATTTTTAGGATGTCCCTTTAAGCCTGTTTATTCTGCAGTGTTTACCATTTCCATTTGTTGGATATCTTAACCCCTTAAATATTGCACCTTTACTTGACACAAGCTTGAAAATGACATACCCAATACCCAAAATAAAATTATTACTATTGAACCCTTTTTCTATTCTTGAACTACAGGTGTAATCCTGGTCTTTTCTGAAAGGTAACCTGTTGGGGGTGTTTTCCAAGAGGATTACTCAAGATATAACGAAAAAAAAGTTAAAGAAGCTCAAACACAGTGAAAGTGGAAGCTTTTTTTCTCACTGAAAAGATTTTCTGTTTTTGATTGGAAACAGATTATTGTGCCTGTGGCTGGTGCAGTTAGAAACACAATGGAGCCAAGTCACAACACTGGACAAATCCACTTTTTCTAATGTATGTCAAGGCTGTTTTACAAAAAGGACATTTGGAGACTCCAAAAGGACACATGGAAATAAATTATATTATGGGTCTTATGAAGTGTAAAATATTCAAAAGCAGGCTCCTTATTTATAAGCATGCTGAATAATAATACAATATTTTGAAACTATATTTACATGCTCACCGATATAAAATGGGGTCACCTCACTGAAAATGCCCTTTATTGTATTGTTGACAGTGTTTTCATTGTCTTCCTCAGAAATATTCACTCAGACGAAAGACTTCTTGGAACTACTCCAACGGAAGTCCTCTATTTAGACCTAGGCATCACAAAATATATATTTTTGTTGTAAAAACAAAATCTCAAGAACTGTCTTTGCCGAAGCAAGTGTATTGAAAATGCTACGGCTTTGTTACACAGACAAAAAAAATGCTGTGCTGTTTTATGCAAGCCTAAGTTATACACCATAGGAAACATTAAGTAATTAGCTAAAATTGTTAGTCAACACTTCAATAATGTGCCCGCAGTCAGTTCTTTGATGAGCTGACTACAACTACATTACCAATACTGGTCAGATACGGTCATACTTGGGCTCATCGAGTTGAGAGAGCCTATCCAAAATGTAGATAATAGCATTTCTATGTAAAAATACTTTTCTAAAAGTATGCAATAGCATAACGGACAACTATCGACATTTCTCCGAGTTAAAATAGGTTATACATATAGAGCCGTCCTGAAAAAGACACTGGCATTACTCTACATTACTACAAAATGCAGAGAAGGTGAGGTCCCCCCATACTTGTTTTACGACCCACATGTTACAAAATAAGGAACTGTTGTCATGTTAAAATACGTTTTACAGATAGAACCGTGAGTTTTAACGTTTTCAAACGGTATATCCTGTTACCATAGTGATTTAAAAAATTGCACCCTGACAAAAGGAATGAATGCAACAAAAATTTTTAAGTGGATATGCGTCTTAGCCAATTCTTGAAAAATAATTCTCAGAAAACTGTCACTTCTATTGCTCCATCTCTTTTTCTCTATCTAAAAGATACCTTTATCAAAATGTACAGCTTACAACCAAGATAAAATTAAGAAAATAATTAAATTACAAAATATGAGCATGTTTAATCTAAAGACTTGATTAATCTACCTTAAAACAATGAAGGTTGCAGACAAGTCACAGTAACAAAGGAAATCATAAAGATAAAGATAATACAAAGCCACAGCTTGTTTCCTCCAAAACTAGTCTCAAGAAAGTCAAAGTCAGTGCTAAAAACCAGAAGACTAAGGATGAAATGTAGAACACCAGACCAAGGTGCAGGCCTTAGATCCCAACTTACAACTCAAAAAACAAAAAAGGAAAGACATAATTAATCTAGGTGAAAGAGGGGGTGGGACATCTCTGCTTCCCCTGGTCCATGCATACTGAATTAATGATTGGGACAGGGGACAGGGGTACTAGGAGTATTGATAACTTTCTTTTTATAATAATCTTATGACATTCCTCTTCAAAAAAGTTGTAACTAATGCTGAACTTCCCTTCAAGAAAAAATACAGTAGCGAACTGTTTACTGTCGTTCATCCTGCAAATTGACATCCTTTTCAATGCCATTGTCATAATGCTCAGGTATTGCTTTATAAATCATCCATAGATGCTTAATGTAGAATTGTGCTGCATCTCCTCTAACTCTCTGGGGCCTGAGGGTAAACTGAGGAACACTGCTGATTGTGCCATGCTCTGTGCCATGTTAATTTGTGTCATTTTACACACATGCACACACACACACCCTAGTATACACATATTTACGCCTCAATTGGCTAACCCCCCTGTTTCTGCTCTGTTTATATGCAGACCACTTTGGGTTGTTCCTTGAAGTATCCTATGGCCAAATGGTGAAGTTCCCTGACAATGCAGATATTTTGAACCTGGCTTGAGTGTGCACAATGACCCAAATGTTGTCAATGTTGCATCACCACATGATGGTGTCATAGAAATGTAGATTTCTCTGTGCCACTTACTCACTTTGAAGTAAGCATATACAGGTAGAATAAAATGTGGTGTGAAGAACTGAATATTGAAATATAGTACTTTGAGGAAATAAATATTAAAAAGGTAATGTGTTCTGTATATTGGTGTTCACTATATTCATTGTAAAATATTGCCATGGATTATTAAAGAGAGGTTCATTTGTGTGTGCGTGTGTGTGTGTGTGTGTGTGTGTGTGTGTGTGTGTAAAATCATGTATTTGATCTGGATCTGTTCCATGTGTACAGAAACAGCAATATCCTTGAACAATAATATAGAAATAAGCAGAATCGTAAAGGCAGCGAGGGAATTTACATCTGAAACCATTGTGACTCCTTTTCATTTAATTTCCAGCTGTCACCAGCAGAGTAATTCTGAACATAGCTAGTTAGATGGAGCACATCAGCTATGCTGTTTTATAGGTGTAGCTGCCATGGGAGTTAAGATCCTATGATGTTTTTACAAGCTTGTCACTTGTACTGTAACCTTTACACAGCCTTTAGGCTGCAGGTATGGAGAAATGCTACTTTAAATAAAGTCAGACACTACCAACCAGCCCTCAGAAAACTGGACATTGAGTTTGGCTTAAATTTTACACTACACCTATTTGCTCTGTTCTGAAAATGACATCATAAATTAGCAGATATTATCCAAAAATAGACTATTGCAATCTGTGTAGCCGCAATTTTATTTATGTATTTATTCATTTATTTATTTTTATGGCTGTGCCTTTACTGCTGTATTGGAAGCGCTGTAGCCAGTTGAACTGCTGGAAGAATCTGAAGGCACTAATGACAGCTTTGTGAATTGGAGCCTTCTCTCTGCTGTTGCCTAATTTTAAATATGTTTCTATACCATCTGTGACTTTACTGATGTAATGCCTTTTTCTCTTTTGCTTATTTGTTACTTGTGTTTACTATTATTTTATTATGAAAAAAAGATTTAAAAAATAAATGAACAAAATCGGATTTTGTAGTGACCTGAGAGTGAGGTTTCTTGAACCCCATATGGGTTGAAAAGCTGCCAATCAGACTTGGGTGACATAATCAAAATAATATGCTGTCCACCATAGAATGCAATGATTGGTCCACATCACTGAGAAAACGATCGTTCCTTCCTCTTTTGTAGTTCTTTAAAGCCTTGGTCTCATACGGCTGCCATTTTGTGTGTGCCTTTATGCTGACTCTAACATGGCAATATACTCTATACTCTTCCAGGTATTACGACTGTGCTCACCATGACAACCATCAACACGCACTTGAGGGAAACACTACCCAAGATCCCCTATGTCAAAGCCATCGACATGTACCTGATGGGTTGCTTTGTCTTTGTCTTCTTGGCCTTGCTGGAGTATGCTTTCGTCAACTATATCTTCTTCGGAAGGGGGCCTCAGATGCAGAAGAAGCTGGCAGAAAAAGCAGAAAAGGCCAACAACGACCGTAATAAATATGACAGCAACAGGGTAAGCCTTTTCACACTGGATGCATTATACAGGCACCAAAAAAAAGTCCAGGAACCTCATTCTTGTTCCAAATTCATTGTAATTAAAGATGTTAATTTGTTAATTGTATGTCCGTTTGTTCATTCAGATCTGTGAGGTTTGGCAGCACAAGTACCTGTAAATATGCTTGCATCTCAAAAGAGATGCTTGTGAGCAATTGTAGGCCATTTAAATAGGCGTGTCAGAGCGACGCTAGCGTATATTAGACTGGCGAAAGTTGTCCTTAGTCAGTAAGTGCATCATTCTGACCAGGTGTTTAGTATCGCTGCGGGTTTTCCTCTTGACACGGTAACGTAGATTTTTTTAAATTGCTCATTTGAACAGCAAGGGTTAGGGCTTGAGCCAGGTTGTTTGTCTATTACCTGTTAATCACTTCTACTGGTTGCATGCCTGTAGAGTGATTGAACATTTGTCTTAGGTAACTTAAATAGCTGTGGAATTTATCAGTAGATTAGCTTTGATTTGGTATTGCTTGTGAGCAATTGTAGGCCATTTAAATAGGCGTGTCAGAGCGACGCTAGCGTCGCTCCGTCCCCGTTTGTGATGTTATGTTTCTCCCCATCCCAGTCTGCTCTCTCCCTCGAAGACCCCCTCTGCGACGTGGGCCTCCACGGCGTCGGAACCCCTCAAACCTCAGCTATCCCCCGCTGACCCCCTGTGAGGACTTTGCTGTCACAGGGGGACTATGGAACTGCCAGTCTGCCACTCGGAAGGCTGACTTCATCCCTGCGTATGCCTCCCTCCAGTCCCTACAATTCCTTGCCCTAACTGAGACCTGGATCACACCTGACAACACCGCCACTCCCGCTGCCCTCTCATCCTCCTTCTCCTTCTCGCACACTCCCCGTCCTTCCGGCCGTGGCGGTGGTACTGGTCTTTTAATTTCCCCCTCGTGGAAATTCTCTGTTCTCCCCCTCTCTGACCTGTCCATATCCACTTTTGAATTCCATTCTGTTGCAGTATCCTACCCTACTAACCTTTTCATTGCAGTTATCTACCGTCCTCCAGGGCCCCTGGGAAACTTCCTTGATGAGCTAGACACCCTTCTCAGCTCCTTCCCTGAGGATGGCACCCCTCTGATTCTCCTTGGAGACTTCAACATCCACCTAGAAGCCTCCCAGTCTGCTGCCTTCCTACCGCTAATCCACTCCTTCGGCCTCTTCCTGCAACACTCTCCTCCAACCCACAAGGCGGGCAATGTCCTAGACCTTGTCTTTGTAAGGAACTGCTCATGCTCCAATTTCACGGTTACCCCTCTGCATACATCTGATCACCACTTCATCTCATTCTCCCTCCCTCTTCCTCCCCATCCTCCTCCCCCTCCTCCCTCCCACACTTCCTCAGCCCGCCGTAACCTCCGCTCCCTCTCACCCTCTTCCTTTGCCAGCACCGTCACCGCCTCACTCCCCCCTCTCGAATCCTTCTCCAAACTCCCCGCTGACTCTGCATCTGCCACCCTCCTTTCATCTCTCTCCTCCGCCTTTGACTCTCTCTGTCCCCCTGTCTCAAAACCACCTCGCACATCCCCTCCCAGTCCTTGGATATCTGACACCCTCCGTACCTCCAGGGCCAGCCTCCGCGCAGCGGAGAGGAAGTGGGGGAAATCCAGAGACGCTTCCGACCTCATGACTTACCAGTCTCTCCTGGCGGCATTCTCTTCCGATGTCACTGCCGCCAAAGCAAAATACTATCAAACGCAAATTCAGAACTCTGCTTCTAACCCCCGGAAACTTTTCTCCATTTTCTCCTCTCTCCTCAACGCACCGCCTCCTCCTCCTCAGTCCTCCGTCGCTGCTGATGACTTTGCTGATTTCTTCGATGAGAAGGTCGCAGTCATCCGCAGATCCTTTACAACCGCCGCCCCCCTCACTGTGCCCTTCCCCCCCTCTAGGCCCATCCCTTCCTTTTCCACTTTCTCCCCCCTTACAGACTCTGATGTTTCTCAACTCCTGCTCTCCCACCGCCCTACAACCTGTGCCCTTGACCCTATCCCCTCTTCTCTTCTCCAAACTATCACACCTGACATTCTCCCATTTGTCACCTCCCTTGTCAACTCCTCCCTGTCTTCCGGCTGTTTTCCGGCATCCTCCAAGAGGGCCCACATCACTCCGCTGCTAAAAAAGCCTACCCTGGATCCCTCCATCATCCAGAACTACCGCCCGGTATCTCTTCTTCCTTTCCTTTCTAAAACTATAGAACGAGCCGCTTCTACTCAACTTTCTTCCTTCTTTTCTAACAACAACCTGCTAGACCCCCATCAGTCTGGCTTCAGATCGGGCCACTCGACAGAGACTGCGCTCCTCTCCGTCAGTGAGTCACTTCATGCCGCACGAGCAGCCTCCCTCTCCTCTGTCCTCATTCTTCTAGATCTCTCTGCTGCCTTCGACACTGTGGATCACTCCATCCTCCTGTCTGCCCTGTCAGCAACGGGCATCTGTGGCACAGCCCTGGACTGGATTGAGTCCTACCTCTCTGGTCGCTCCTTCCAGGTTGCCTGGGCTGGTTCGGTATCGACACCTCGGCCCCTCGCCACAGGAGTTCCCCAGGGCTCAGTCCTTGGCCCGCTTCTTTTTTCTCTCTACACTCGCTCCCTTGGCCCTGTGATCACTGCACATGGGCTATCCTACCACTGCTATGCGGACGATACCCAACTCTTCGTCTCGTTCCCGCCGTCTGATACGCAGGTTTCAGCCCGTATCTCTGCTTGCCTGAGGGACATCCAGAGCTGGATGGACAACCACCATCTAAAGCTCAACCCAGGTAAAACTGAAATGATATTCATCCCTGCTAATACCTCTCCCCATCTGGATCTCTCCATTTCCCTCGGGGATACCACACTCACGCCGTCACCCAGTGCAAGGAACCTCGGCGTGGTGATGGACAGCAGACTGTCCCTTTCCGAGAACATTGCGGCGGTGACCCGGTCTTGCAGGTTCTTCCTATACAACATACGGAGAATCCGCCCCTTTCTCACCCCCTACTCGACCCAGCTCCTGGTCCAAGCGATGGTTCTGTCCCGCCTGGACTACTGCAATTCCCTCTTGGCTGGCCTCCCAGCGTCTGCCATCAGACCCCTCCAACTCATCCAGAATGCAGCAGCTCGTCTGGTCTTCAACCTTCCCAAATACTCACACGTCACCCCCCTGCTTACTTCCCTCCACTGGCTGCCTGTCATGGCTCGCATCAAATTCAAAACATTGGTGCTAGCCTTCCAAGCAGTTAAAGGGTCTTCCCCAGCTTATCTGCAAAAAATCATCAGACCCTACACCCCTGCCAGACCTCTTCGTTCAGCCTCCACAGGCCGCTTGGCACCTCCCCCTCTCAGAACCTCCACCTCACGCTCACGACTACTGTCTGTTCTGGCTCCACGGTGGTGGAACGAACTCCCCGTTGAGGTCAGAACTATAGAATCCCTCCCCACCTTCAAGCGCAAGCTGAAGACACACCTCTTCAAACAGCACCTCTCCCCATCCCTCCCTACCTCCCTGTGAACCTTAATTGTTGTCTCTGTGACTTGTGTATCAGTATTTTAGTTGGCTAGGTAAGCAGTGTTCGGATAGTTAACTTTGGTGACTTTTGCTCTTTGTTTGTTTGTTCAAAAAAAAAAAAAAAAAAAAAAAAAAAAAAAAATGGCCCTTGCCCTTATCTTTGTTGTACAGGTAGCAGTTGAAATTGTACTTACCTCTAGGGTCTTTCAGCGAACTTATCCCTGGTTATGGGTATGCACTTTGTTGTACGTCGCTCTGGATAAGAGCGTCTGCCAAATGCCAATAATGTAATGTAATGTAAAAAAGAGACATCCCTACATACATATTATGAATATTATTGCATCTTAGCCAGTACAATTTTAATAAAGACAATGTATATTTTATTTTCCAAAACACTCCAGACATTTAGCTCTGTACTCTATATATATTCTGAAAGATTTGATCCCACTATCAGACAGTTTGACGACCCCTAATTACATTTTTGTATTTCTGTGGATCAGTCCTTTCATAGTACACCATTTGTAATGGAACAGCTTCCAATAAAATTAAATGAAAGGAGACTGAGTTACACCCTTCTCTCACCTCCCAAAAAAATGGCATCTTAAAAGCTTTCTTAGCACGTTGTTGATTTAACACCACTGAAGAAACCAAAAGGTAGGCCAGCAATTAACATTTCTTTTGGCATGGAACTAAGCTACTCATATTTATCTTATGGTATTTTATGAGGATATGACAACTAAGAACACTGTTTTTTCAATCAACAGGCTGTGTTGTACTGTTGAAAAGTTTAAGAAATTAAGTTGTAGTGTTTCAATTTCAATTATTCAGCTGGGAATAATATGTTAATGGTATTTTTTTTTATGTGATGTTGGTCACACTTTAAACATACTTAGGTTTTAGGAATCATATGTAAAGCCTTAATAAACACAGCATAATGGCTTCATAAACCATACATAAGCAAATGTCATACTTCATAAAGGGAGATATAACACCTTCTTATACAATGCGTTATACCAAATGTGTTATAACCTGTCACCTGGCTAATGGCTAAATAAAGGGTGACCTAAAACACTTATTTAGGATGCTAGGCTAACTGTGGAATACCACATGATGTTACTTGGTGTGATGTGCTTGATGTTGGGAAAATATAAATCAGCCCAAATGGGCCCCCTTGACTCTCATAACAAAGAGAAATGAGTGCAAATGCGTTTTAAATACTATCAATTACTCTTCGCTCACAAGATGGCATGGACCTTCAGTCAGTCTTGGTCTACCACTGGACTTTGAAGTGCTGAGGGGATGTTTGATGTCTCTGAATCTTCTCACAACACACCATTTTGTTTAACATCTTATGACTTTCCACCTCAAAACCAAAGTTGTAACTAATGCTGAACTTCCCTTCAAGAAAACATGCTGTAGTGTACTAATGCACTCTTTACTGTCGTTCATCCTGCAAAGTGTCATCCTTTTCAAAGCCATTGTCATAATGCTGAGGTATTGCTTCATAAATTATCCATAGATGCTTAATGTAGAATTCTACAGCATGTCCTTTAACCCTCTGGGGTTTGAGGGTTAACTGAGGATGACATGGGGTTTTGCCTGAGTTTTGGGTTTCCGGGTATTACCTCTTGGGGCCGCAAGGAGTTGGTAATTGTGAACAGGTGTGTCTGATCTGAATAAGCCCGGTCTTCCCTAGACTCAGGGCTTTTGTGTTTCACTTTACGTGCCGTCATGCACAAAGGGAGTAAAGAGCTAGATGGAGTGCCTTCTTAAAGACACTTAGGAACCCCCTTAGATATAGGCCAAGCTTAGGGACTGGTTATCCTCCTAATACTTGCTGGGTTCCCAGTTCTGAGACCTGCTGCCCTGTATGTTGGCAGTCACTTCTCACTACCTGATACTCCCTTTCGCCTCAGTTGAGGCAGGCTCCCCTTCGTGTATGTTGGTCGTCACAGTTTTCCGTTATTCACAAAGCGAGGTATGTGGTAGTTGGAAGACGAGATCGCTTTTAAAATTAAAAGGAATCCCGGGACTTCCTTTAGCTACGGGATCAAGCGTAGAGACTGGCTATCCTTAGTACTCCTGGTCAGGTTACTAGCTCTACTAGTGCTGCCTGGCATTTCAATCTCATCTCTCTCCCTGAAATTCGCTCTCGCCTTGGTTTATCAGTTACATCCCTTACAGGATAACTAGGGGAGGAGTCTGCCTTGTGCATTTACTTTCAATTTCACTTGCTTCTCTTTTTCTTTTTCGTAATTTATCCAAGCAAGATTTATGTTAGCCGGAGAACAGTTTTCCTCTTATTCAATGGAGACGCAGAAATATCCGTTTTGCCCTGGGCTGGGTTTTTCTCTGTTATGGCGCTGCCCTTTTTAGTGTAGCGACATTGTGTGCTTTCTGTGCTCGCCTCGGTTTAATAGCTCTGTCACTATAAGTAGAGCTGGAGGCAAGAGCTTTCTTTGGTCTAGGTTTGTGAACACAATGAACACTGTGCACTGTGTGTGAGTAGGGCTAGAAGGAAGTCTGAACATCCTCCTGTACCCTGTGCTGAGAGAACTGCTGCTCACTGGATTATTATTTTTTTTTTTGCACCATTCTTTGCAAACTCTAGAGACTAGTGTGCGTGAAAATCCCAGGAGATCAGCAGTTTCTGAGATGCTCAAACCACCATGTATACCACCAGCAATTATTCCACAGTCAAAATCACTTAGATCACACTTTTTCCCCATTCTGATGGTTGATGTGAACATTAACAAAAGCTCCTAACCCGTATCTACATGATCGTATGCATTGCACTGCTGCCACACAATTGGCTGATTAGATAATTGCATTAATTAAAAATGTTCCTAATAAAGTGCTCTGTGACAGTACTTTAAACAACAAAGACCTACATGGCAGAGTTGCCAGAAAGAATGATCAACACAAAATGAAAATGTGCTAAAAAACTATTGAGAAAGCCTGATGCCTTTTGGAACAATTTGCTTTGGACTGACGAAACCGAAACTTTTTTTACCACTAGCAAAGAAGGTATGTTTGGAGAAAAAAGCGTGAAGCCTTTGTATAGAAGAACACCTTGCCAACTGTGAAGCATGGAGCTGGATCCATTATGCTTTGGGCTGGTGTGGCAGCTGGGGGCACAGGAAATGTCAGTCCAGACATTGAAGTTGAAGAGAGGTTGGGTATTCCATCAAGACAATGATCCAAAGCAAACCTCAAAATCAACCATGAAGTGCTTCCAGGAAAGACTGAGTAAGGTTTTGTAATGACCACCACAGTCCCCAGACTTGAATATTATTGAAAATCTGTGGCGATATTTCAAATATGCCATACATGTAAGGAGGCCATAGAATATTTTTGAGCTAAAGGTGTCCTGCCAGGAAGAATTTGGAAAAACTTAGCTGGCTACAGGAAGCATTTACTAACTGTTATAGTTGCCGGATTCCCAAACTTTTGCAATAACTGTAACTATATTCTGAATACGATGGAAGTCCTGTTTTGTATTTTTGGATCGACAAGATATATAAATAAAATGAAAAGCTAAAAATCTGTTTCCTATGATGCATTCCCTTTCATAATGAGGAAATTTCCACAATTGTACCATCCTAATACCACTGATTGTATTCATTTATCTACTCGTGCAGTTTAAAAACCTGACTTTACCGGCATGATTTTCACTTATAGACTTGATTACTGTGTGTCACCCTTGATAACATTTAGCCGTTAGCCAGGTGAAATTACTGGTTATGTCACATTTGGTATAACGCATTGCATAAGAATATGTTGTCTCTCTTTGCTTATGCATGGTTTATGAAGCCATTATGTTGTGTTCATGAAGGCTTTACATATGCTTCACGAAGCATTTATAATCAACACTTTGTTTAAAATGTGACCGCGATGTTCCTCCTGATAACCATAACCATAAACATTATATAATTAATGATGTCATTATTATCATCATTTTGATGGTGCAGGGATAACAGGGATCTTTCTGTCGCATTGCAAAAGAGTCTCTCTTCTTCCTGAGGTTGCATTTGTTTTTAGCAGGGGACTCTTGTTTTTTTCCCTAACTAGTCTGGTCTGGAAGGAGGCAATTGCAAGCCGTCATCCATTAAACAGTCCAATCAGGTTCAAGGTCATCGGCACTCACGAGCGGTGAGTGTGTTGCCGGTGGCTCGTCCGTTACGTCTGTGAACTTCTCCCCTCTGAAACTTCGCATTTTATTTTTTCAAAATTCATCAAACAAAAAAGCCGTATGCATTACTTGGGGTTCTCCTGCCAAAACCTTATATTGTTTCGCATTTTTTATTTTCATCGTTACTTCAGTTGATTTGTATCAGCCCTCGTTTGCACCCTGCCAACTCCTCCCCCAATCCATCTCAGTATGTCTGTGTGCTGGCTGTATCTGTTTGTCTGCTAAAATGTTCATCTTTATTTTCTACACACCTTCAGCAGTTTTTATAGTGTACAACCTTACCAAATTAGAAATGTTTTTGTAATCCAACTTTAACTATGATTTTAGACAAGATATCAAATACAAAAAATGTACTTGATATATGTACTTGCATGCCATTAAGATCTTTCTACACCACACAGAATGACCTCTTACCATTGTTAGTAATTTTCCTTAACATACTATTTTTAGTCTTTAATCAAATAGGGGTTAATCGAATAAAAAGTATTGCATATACACTATGGTACATACTAATGTGTTTTAGTTCAGAGTTAAGATTTTGTATTAAATCAGAAACTCAAGAGTCAATGTAGTGTGAAATCAACTTATAGAGAGATTGGTGTGGTCCCCATTGGACTCACGTAAACTCTAGTTGTGTTGAATGAGCACTAAATAATCTACTCAAATAGACATGGATAGATCTATCTATCCACTCAGTTGGATAGACAAATTGAGGAAGTTGTTTGTTGATTAACCATTGGGAAAGGGAATGCTAGTAATTCATCAAATATCCCACTGTATCAAAGATCCACAGTCTTCAGTAAGATACCTTAGAGGAGTGGTTCTCCTTTTGCTCCCTTTTTGCTCCCAAACCATCCCAAGGGATCTATAATGACCACAATGCATTCGTATCAGTGGCACTGCCACAGTGGTCACATTCATATTAGGCAGCCCACCCATTGCATGCAGTGTCCCTCAAATATGTTGTTTTGGATTTAAATACTTTTCTGTGCTTCATTGATCTTGCCTAGAGCAATTGAGCCAACCAAGAGGACAAGAAGGTGGGGTTTCAGAGTAGGTTCCAATACACAGAAAAGTATAGAATCCAAAACAATTACATATTTGACCCAGTTCTGGTCACTCCCTGCCCAAAGTCCAGATTGCTGCCGATTGCTGTGCCTGACAGCTAAACAAAATGTATTCAAAACCCCCTCTTGTCTCCACCTACCTCCAGGTTGACGCCCATGGGAACATCCTGTTGACGACCCTGGAGATCCATAACGAGGTTGCGGGAAATGAGATCACAACCAGTGTGACAGAGACCAGGAACTCCTCCTCCATGGCGTTCGACAACTCAGGAATCCAGTACAGGAAACAGAGCATGCCCAGAGAGGCAGGCCGGCACAGCCTGGACAGGAATGCACAGCTGAAGAAGACACGCCTGCGCAGGAGGTCCTCGCAGCTCAAAATCAAAATCCCTGACTTGACGGACGTGAACGCCATCGACAGATGGTCGCGAATCATATTCCCTGCTGCGTTTTCACTCTTCAATTTAATCTACTGGCTTTACTACGTGAACTAAGCTGCAAGATGGGGACTTTTTTGTGTAAAAAAAACAAACAAAAAAAACATTCTATATATGATACTAAGGACATAATTTTTCACCCTCTTTGTCAACATTTTTATACTCGCAATCTTACTCAAAGTAGGATTCTGGCAGTTTAGAAACTTTCACACAAAAATAATTTTTTTGTAAAGGACTATTGTATAAATAGATGCCCTCTGACGTCCATAATCACAGGGACTGCATGAATAATGTAATCAAAACCTTTCACTTCCTCTATAATACCTGTAACCTGATCAATATGATATAGACTTCAGTAACAATAGCATTACATAGTGATGTTTTTATTATAAAAAAATGAAAGCATTATTATGTGAGTACTGCACAGTACTGTTACAAAACATGAAAAAAGCCTCAATACAGAAGTGTGGGTTGGAATAAAGTTTTACTGATTATTTAAGTTGTACGTCATGTAAAACAACTTTCGCCACAGAGCTGTCCATGCATATAAACATAATAAGTTGTACATAACCCTTGCTACAATCGTACACAGAAATTTGGTCACATTTTGTCAAAAAGCCCTTTACAGTTAATATATTGGTGAACAGAAGTGAAGCTGATCTCTAAATGGTACACAGTTAAATATGACTTCTTCTTTTAAAACAAGATTACTTTTTATTAAAATTTTTTACAGTTTAAAAATAATTTTTTTAAAAGGACAAAGGCCCTCTGGCAACTATAACAGCTTGTAAATGCTTCCAGTAGCCAGCTAAGAGTCTTTCGACTCTCACTTTTGGAATTTTTCAGATCCCTTC
This sequence comes from Conger conger, assembly GCF_963514075.1. Classification (NCBI taxonomy): domain Eukaryota; kingdom Metazoa; phylum Chordata; class Actinopteri; order Anguilliformes; family Congridae; genus Conger; species Conger conger. Next base: position 53,968,471 of record NC_083762.1, read on the forward strand.
ACAGATTTTCAATAATATTGAAGTCTGGGGAATGTGGTGGCCATTCCAAAACCTTCATCAGTCTTTCCTGGAGGTACTTCATTGCTGATTTTGAGGTATGCTTGGGATCATTGTTTTGATTCAATACCAAACCTCATTCAACTTCAACTTCAATGGCTGGACTGACCTTTGAGCATTAGCCTCTAGAATTTATTCATATTTGGTGGAATCCATTTTTCCTTCCACTCCCACAATATTTCCTTTGCCCCCAGCTGCCACACAACTAAAAAAACATAATGGATCCATCTCCATGCTTAACAGTTGGCAAGGTGTTCTTGTCTACAAAGGCTTCACCCTTTTTTCTCCAAAAAGATACCTTCTTTGATGGTATCAATTTTGGTTTTGTCAGTCCAAAGCACATTGTTCCAAAAGGCTCCAGGCTTCTCAATGTTTTCTTATATATACTTCAGATGTTTCATTTTGTGATGAGTTGTAGGAAATGCTTCTTTCTGGCAACTGTGCCATGTAGATCTTTGTTGTTTAAAGTATGTTGTATTGTTGTCCTGTGAACAGCTATACCTGTCTCAGCTACTTTTTTTGCAGCTCTTTTGCAGTGGTGTGTGGGTTTTTCTGAGCATTTTTTGAGCCATTATATCTGAACATTTTCTTAGTCTTCCAGACCTTGCCTTGACTTCAACTGTTCCATTTATCTACCATTTTATCTAGAATGCCTTCTCCTTCTTGGTGGAAATGAACCATCCTCATTCTTCCATCATTGGACATCTGTTTTTGAGGAACCCATGGTTGTTAACACCAGACAGAACAGCCAATGCAGTTGGATACTTTAGAAGTCATAGAGTTACTTCAGAATAAAAAAAGTTCAGCCTTGGAATTATATTCACCTGACACATTGAAGCCCTAAGGAGTAAATCACCTGAGGCTTGGCCTTAGTAATCATCTTTTTAAAAAGTAACAAAGAATAATCCAAAAGGGTTCCAAACCTTTTGCACCGGGCCCTTTGCCTTTCTATAATTTATAAACAGTAAATACAGTCTTGCTGTGAAATTTGCAGAAAGGGTTCATGTTTAACTCCGTAATATTTACAGTTCAGTTTTGCTTCTGTTCACCAAGATATAATTCCAAAATGTTTTTTTACAGGGGTGCAGACATTTTTGCATACGACTGTATATCCATTAAGTATTATTAGCACATGTACAGTATAAATACAGTATTTGCCTTTCGGTAAAGATATGATTTTCATGGGCAAACTATTCTAAACTTTTATTATAAAGTGCTACTGTACATGCTATTTTGCTTTTGTATTTTTTACAGCACACTCCTTACCATGAAGGGATGGCATCAAAAGTTAAACGCTGGTTATGATGAAAATACTTTTGCTTAAAACAACCTGACATCTGACAATATGAAAGAAGCTAATGTTAATTTACAGTGTTCTATGATGATTACATGAAGATACAAGTACAAAGTTAATTTATGCTTTTAATCAGTATTGTAAATTGTCTAAAAGAAGCAACTTGTCTCAGGTTCTATGTCACCTTTTGGCATTCTCATCATCTGCTTTCCATTTTGTTATCATAAAGCACATTCATTGTAATTAGTTTGTATGATTAACAAGCATATACTGTTCATGACTACTCCATAGCTGATTTTTGATATTGTGACAGCATGGTATTAGTCCAACTGTGACTACTGAAACTGCTCTACATCAGTGCTGTACATAGGATGGCATATTCTGGCAAAATGCCATGCATATGAACATGCTTATACACTTAAACATTGCACTGCACACACACATGGTCCCATACACACATGTACAGGTATGCACAGGCACGCACACATACACACACAAACACACACACACCCAGTGCTGTTACATTTGCTGGTCACAAGGTTTCATTCAAAGATTTGTTTTATTGGTAGTTACTTATTGTTGCTAATACTATTCTTATTACTTATATGTTGTAAATACATGACACATTAGCCAAATGTGTGAACATTTCATTTTCTACACTGTGAAAACCATGTTTCTGTTGTTGCATAAACCTGGTTGTCTATTCTATTAGGTATATATGGATAAAGACAATTAAGTGAATAATTAAACTGAAAAAATAGAATGTCAGTTTATGGCCCTAAAAGGAAGGACTTGCTTGTATGTATTTTTTTTATTATTGGTTCCCTTTCTTTATTTTCTTCCATTGTTCATTTTATTTATTTATTTTGGGCAGGGGGAGTTAGTGAAATGTTTTTGTTGAACATGCATGAATGGCAATGTCAACCAGAGCTGGCATAAGCTATTGGTAAATGGCAATATAAACAGTTGCTTAATGGCACAGTCAAAATGTTATTTTCCTCCACTATCCTTTATTGGTATTTGAATAATTCAATTAGAAATCCAAACAGAGCACCCATAACAATATTCAATTACACTGTAGGAATCTCCATAACAATGGCCCAAGTCTGTTCGAAGAGCCAGATGTCTTATGGCTGCATGTTCCACAGGAGAAGTACAGCACAGTACAGTATGTTCAAGGGAGGTTTATTTGCTTTGAATTAAAGACAAATTGATTCACATGAGTGAAAGTTTTTTGTTTTTTTTGCCACGTCTGATAAAGATCAAAATGAAAATCAAACCACTGAAGTCACTGCTAATATAGTTTATGACTACATTCCACATACCAGTATTGCACATTATGTTATGAGTTATCTTTAAACACACAGCACCCTCAGAACATTTCCTCAGGATTCTAGTCCTTCTTAAATGTGAACCTAATGTGAAGGAACCATGCAGTTTCCCCTAGCTGACTTGCAAATTTGTTAATGATGCACAGCTATCACAACATGCTATAGAATTAGTTACCATGAGATACCATGTTTTCACCCTGCTGTTGTTTAAAAAAAACTGTACTCAAAGAGTCGTAACAAGGCCAGCGAGAAGTCACAAAATTTAGATTCAGATTCAGATGTGTTGTATGGATTTCTTTGTGCTTGTTAATAAAAAAGGATGCTCTCACACATTCCAAATTGTGCTATTTCATAGTAAACCTTACAGTTGCTGATTTACCTGAAATTCACTGGAGCACAACCTGCAGGTTAATGCCCTTCTAAACAAAAAAAACAACAGGATTATTTTGAAAAAGTTGCATCCCATTGCATTATTTTCTTTTGAATATAAATGGCCATATTTCTACTGTTGTTTTAAACCTGACTTTGGTCAGGGCGATGAACTGCAAAAGTTCAGAGCATCATAACTGCTCACCCACTACTCACTTTGTTTTCATCTTCAGGCAAGCAACAGTGCAGTCCGTATGTATTTGGACAGTGGTGTTCATTTAGACGTGTACTACAGTATATTGGATTTGAAATGAGGGCTTCTATTGTTTGTTGGCTGGAGTACAAAAAATGTGTCACTGCCCTAATACCTACAGACTGCACTGTATATTACACACGTGTGTTACAGGTCACTGTTACTGATCCTCATTGCCATTTTGTCTTCTCTTTCGCTCCCCTATTTCCTTTTCTTTGCTGTCTCTCTCCTTTGCCTTCTTTTTTCTTCTTCTTTTCTGTATTCCAGTTGTCTGCCATTCCTCACATTTGTTTTTTATATTATTGCTATTTTGCTGTTTGCAATGATTATGATTATCAAAAAGAAAACATGACTTCCACAACTTAAGCTAATAATTTTAATCCTGTTTGTAGTCATAGAACTCTGCTGTTTTTTGTATTCACAATCAGACGTACAAATTGAACATACAAACTGTACGCTACATGTACACCATTAGCCAGCCCCGCTGCGTAAGGTCATGGGGGATGAGGCATCACCACATTTCGGTTCAGGCATAACCACGTTTGCATCTCAGATCTGGAACAACATTGTAATGTGAACAAATATGGTACTATTTTGATTTGTTACAAATGAAGAGCTGTCGTCAAAGAAGGGGTGGGGGTGGGGGTGTGTGACATTTTGAGATGGAGTGATCACGTATCATGGTACTGCTGCTTCAGCTCGGTCACATGCCCCTGTTTGCGAGCCATAAATAGACTGGATGAGAGTAACCATCACCCACTTTATGTGCCTAAGCTTTCGCTGTAATGAAACCCCTTCCCTTTTGATAGAATGTTAACCATTTCATAAACTGTCACTTCCTCGTTGGTTGTGGAGCAATCAATCAAAATCAACTGAAGCCCTGTGGGTAAAGGGAAGGTGTTGGGAGGTATTTGTTAAAGTAGGCTCCAGAATTATTGGCGCCCTTGATAAATACGCACAAAAAGTGTTTACAGTTTAATACAGTTATTGACAAAAGCTTTATTTTCCAACATGCATGAAATTGTGCGCTTCATTACTAATTAAATTGAATTGACCAAAGTCTTACATTCTTCAAATAAAAACTCCTAAAAACTGGTTCCACAATTATTCGCACCCCTGGTTTAATAATTTGGATTAATACAGTGCAAACACCCCTGGCAAAGATGACAGCCATGAGGCTTTTCCTATAATTTGTGATATGGTTAGAGAACACATTTGAAGGCATTTTTAACCATTCATCCATGTAGAACTTTTCAGAATCATTGATATCCTTGGGATACCCCCATCTTCAGTTCTTACATCTTTTTCATGGGATTTAAGTCTGGTGACTGTGGTGGTCATGGTTGGTGTTTCTACTGAACAGTTTCTGTGGATTTTAATGTAAGCTTTGAGTCTTGTCCTACTGGACAGTTCTACCCTTCCTAGAAGAGTACCAGTTCCTGGTACTTTGTTAAATTCATTGTATTATTGATCTTAAATGACCACTGGCAGCAAAACATCTCTAAAACATCAATGACCCACCGCCATATTTTACAGTAGGTATGAGGTGCTTGTCCTTGTATGCATTTGTAGGAACTAGAACTCCCACAATCCCACAGGACAATTCCGCAACGTCCACCCCGCATGACGTCTAGCTTGGTTCAGCCAATCCCGTAATGGCGGGAGCAATAAACTTTCCCATATAAGAGCAAGACATGTTCTCGGGATCTCTCTCTTTCACCAAGGAACAACATCAACAAACTTTTCTATCCAGAAAAAGGACCAGCGAACATCCTTCCAGCAACCGAGCAGACCAGACAGCAACGCGCAGCTAAGACGGGAACGCCCCAGCTTTGCGCACCTTTCCAGTACACGCATTCACAGCACCATCGCGGCTCCTATAAGGACAGCACGTCTTTTGGATCCAATGCGTATGGACTCAGTAAGAGAACAAACATTCAGGCATAGCCAGTGTTTAGTTTAGTCTTGACTGATATTGTAAATCTGTGTTCTATATTTGCCGTCTTACCGTTTGAATGTGTTTTTGTTAGCCATATATATACCTGAATTGATTCGCCGTCTTTCGCGTATGTAATTCGAGTAAAACTACGCAAGTAGTCTCTTCTCACAGCTAACTATCACTGACACGCCCAATTTACCTTTCGTTTGTCCAAGGGACACACACACACACACACACACACACACACACCCTACTAACTTCCCCTACTAACTTCCCGTTAGTTTATCTGTTCTGTGTTTGTACGTTTGTTTAATAAATATATTTTATTAAACCCGGTGTCTGTTTTGGTGTCACATAGAAATGAGAGCCGAGTAAAAGCAGTCTTTAGAAAAACTTTCAACCTTCAGGTTATCGGTATGTTTAGTCATTAATATTGGTTATTTTAATTATTAATTAAAATACTACATTTGTGTTTAGATATTTCTGATAACAGTAATTTTATGAGACTGATTACTTTTTGCAGTTATACTGCTACATAACATTAATTGGCGCCCCGGTTTCGTAGAGAGTAAAATCCCTACGTTATTTGGCGGCCCGTGCGAGGACCCTACACATTCCATTTTGCTGCCTTGGCAAACTCAAGTGCTTGGTTTTGTTTATTGTGCTCAGTAACGGCTGTCTCTTCCAAATAGTTTGTTAATACGTAGGTGCCATTTTATGTTTTTTTTAGACCCTAAGACACAACCAATCTCTGCAATTCATGAAACTGCGATCCTTAGGTTATTAGTGGCCTCAATACCTAATACTCTTGAATTATGCATTACAAACAAAAAAGTGATGACACAATGTAAATAAGCTAACAATGTAACTAGCTAACAGTCCAATAGCCTACACCTACACTCAGCAGATGTAGTAACTCACTAATGGTAAAACATTTTGCAACTTGGTAATCAAGTAGGGGTTTCATTTATGGATATGATATTAATTTGTTTTTCAATAATTTTTTTACATTTTTCCCTCAATTTGTTAGCCAATTATACCCTGTCTAATCCAATTAGTGCTAGCTGGGGATACACCGCCTTATGTCCCCATCCATCAGCGGCCTAGTAGGGTCTTGCGACCCTGAGAGTGTCTCAATTAGACCGTTACTCCGAGGCACACAGGGCGCTGTATGCGGCGATCCCACTAACCCTGCCAAGTCCCTCCCCTGGAGCAGCGAGCCAATTATTCTGCTCCACAAGAGCCAGCCAAACTCGCCTTTTTGGCAGTACCGGGAATCGAACCCCGGTCCTCGGTGTGCAGCTGCAACGAACTGCAACCACAAGTCCGTTGCATCTTAGCCTGTTGCGCCACTGCGGCTCAGATATGATATTTCAGTTGCGATCTAGTTAGCAAACGAGCTACAATACCAAGTGCAAGACAGTAGCTAACCACAAGACGATAACATTTTCATCGTTGATTATCCACTTGTCTAAGTAATTTACCATTTACCATTGAATGACTTTACATCCAAAAGAGTTAGGATATAACCAGTTAGTGAGGATATATAAGTAATCATGGTGCCACAACATTTATTAGCGGAGTTTGCCGCAAATTACCTCGTAGCTCGCTTGTTTGGACCTAAGCTAAAACTGGTCCTTGGGATTTTGTTTATATTCATTAGTCTTTGCACTCGTCTTCCCCTGTGATGTCTGAGTCTGAATGTTTACGAGCCCAGTCACTCCCCTATCTGCGTGCCCCACTGTTCGGGTGTTTACGGTAGTTCCGGGGTTCAACCTTCCTTCCAATCTTGCATTCCTTACTTCCTGCTTTCTCTCCATTTCATGTTTGTACATAGCACTAATATACTAATCCCAATTAACATAGAATTTGTACAGTACTAATTATACTAACACACTAATATGTTCATCAAACTAACAAGCTAACATTCACTAGTTTTGGGTATTTGTAATTTAAATCACTTAACTTACTAATGCATCTCCAGTTTCAATTCTGTTCTGTAACTCCGCCTCCCTATTCTACCACTGATTATTTGCTTAGTGTCAGCGAAGTATTCGCACCTGTCTCTCCGTATCTCTGCATCTCCTGATTTTGTGCAATTGTCTACTCCCTAGTCCAAGCCGTTTGTATTACATGTGTCTTTGTAAATCCAGTCCGCGTTTTTGTTTCCCCCTCATTATTGTGCCATACCCTTTCATGTGTCTCACCTGATTTTCAGTTGTTAGATCGCCCTCACTCCCATGCCCCGCCTAGTTTGTCTCATTCTCCTGTGTATTTATACCTGTCCTTTTCAGTTGCACCTTGCTAGTTCGTCTTGTCCTGTTTTTTGAGTCCTGAGCCCTTTATTCCTTCCCCCTGTTCTAGCCCCCTTATTCCCAAGCCTTGTTTTCCCAAGCCCTTGCCCTGTTTATTGTTAGATTTCCTGTGTTTGACCCCTGCCTTTGTTTTGGACTCTTCTGTTGGATTTGCTTTTGTACTTTTGCCTGTGGACTGATCTCTTGCCTGTTTGTGATTACGGTCTGTCTGCCCCTTCATCTGCGAGTAGACATGCCATTTTTCACACCCCTGTGTCTGCTTCTGGTTCCTCTGTCCTCCCCGCTGTGACAATGGTAATGATAAAGTATAATTGGCTACAATTGGCCCAATTAATCAATCAATCGCATAAGTCTTGCTGATGAAAATAGATTATCTTGTTTTCTGTTGAATAGTTTTACTCAAAAACACATCTGTGCAACTACTCTTTGTGTATGTCATCATATGTAAAATGGTCCATCCAACCATCATATGTCAGGTAGATACTCCCTAAATTTTAGTCACATGGTATTGAAGTAATTAATAAATTGCTTGCTAGGTGAATCTTGGATTTTACTTACGATGCAAAGTTTCCCACATCTGAGATCACCCAGTCACAAATTACTGTCAAATTGCTGTAGGGCACAGGTGCAACACAATTACAGAACTACACTTTGTGATGATGGAGGAACCTGCTCAGGAAAACATTGAACAGGGGTAAGTACCTGCTCATCCAAGAGGAAGAGGAGTAGGGATGTGTGGTGGTATGGTTAGGAGACGACAAAACAGTGGTTATCTCCAATGAGAGCCACCGTTGTGGACCATGTAATCAACCATAGTCTTACAATGGCAGAAGCTGGTCGAAGAATGCAACCTAATGTGGGCTGGTCCACAGTGTAATCAATCATACAAACATTCCGAAGGGAAAACAGGTGGCAATTGTCCAATATTGTATTTCTACATGCTATTTCAGTTTACAGTAAATGTATGTTTGAAGTTCATAAAGAATACATGAACTATACTGTGATGTATTGGTGAATTGTTGTTTCTATTTACAGTGTCGAGTCACATTATCAATGAAATAGATTCTCAACAACTGAGATTGTTGTCCATTTGTTGCAGGTGGCCTTTTACATATTACAATGTGAAATATTGTACTGCAGAAAGAGACTGATTTGTTACTGTAACAAATGTTGTTCCAGGACGCACTGCCTTAACGACAAGTTGTCTAACCATTTTCACTGTCTTTCGAACATAAAGGAACTTTTCTTTTTAATGGCACCCACTAATTCATTGAAACAATTATTTAATTTTGAGTGAGGTATGCGCTTTTGAGGGTGAACCATAATGTTGTGCTGTATGCATACAATGTTTGGAAAATGCACCGACAGTTAAGAGAACATTAAAAACATTGCAGGAAATGGGCCAAAGCGATTGAGAACTGTAACAAGGTGACCTACAGAGGTAGAGAACATCACAGTCAAAATCAAGACCAAGTCCACAACGGGGTTGAGACCGATAATTAGAGTACATTACATTACATTAATGGCATTTGGCAGATGCTCTTATCCAGTGCATACCCATAACCAGGGATAAGTGCGCTGAAAGACCCTAGAGGGAAGTACAATTTCAACTGCTACCTGTGTAGCATGGTTAGCTCAGCTAGTTCGCTAGTAAGCATGGTGAAGTGCAGTGAAAGCAAAGGCTGGTAGCAGGTTATCGCGACAACACTCCCCGATGACGTAACCCTTAAATTCAAAAGAACGTTGTTGCCCTTGGCTAGAGGCGAGTTCATCTTTAGCTGACTGGTAACGTGTTCGTTCAACAAATATTTGGACAAGTGAGAGGCTGGGGTTCAAATCCTACCTCGGACTCAGGCAATTTCTCACCTGTTACACCTGCACAACATATAATCATCTTTTTTTTATTTTTATCGTAATACCGCAACACGCAAATGTATGAACAAACCGCTTACCTAGCCAAACAAGACTAGTAAATGTATCATCGTAATACCACAGGTAAAGACAACAATTAAGGTTTACAGGGAGGTAGGGAGAGACAGGGAGAGGTGCAGCTTGAAGAGGTGCGTCTTCAGTCTGCGCTTGTGGATGGCAAGAGATTCTGCTGTTCTGACCTCCACGGGGAGTTCGTTCAATCACTGTGGAGCCAGAACAGGCAGTAGTCGTGAGCGGGAGGTGGAAGTTCGGAGAGGGGGAGGTGCCAGGCGGCCTATGGTGGCTGAACAAAGAGGTCTGGCAGGAGTGTAGGATCTGATGATTTTTTGGAGGCAAGCTAGGGCTGACTCCTTAAATTCCTTAAGGCTAGCACCAATGTTTTGAATTTGATGCGAGCCATAACAGGCATCCAGTGGAGGGAAGTAAGCAGGGGGGTGACATATGAGTGTTTGGGAAGGTTGAAAGCCAGACGAGCTGCTGCGTTCTGAGTTGTAGTAGTCCAGGCGGGACAAAACCATCGCTTGGACCAGAAGCTGGGTCGAGTAGGGGGTGAGAAAGGGGCGGATTCTCCGGATGTTGAGTAGGAAGAACCTGCATGGCCGGGTCACTGCCGCAATGTTCTCGGAGTGTAATTTCATGGATGGTTGTATTTAGTGTTGCATAATAGTTGTGTGCGCTGTAAGATATCTGAGACGGTCTTTAGCTCTCATCATGTCCTCAGTGTTCAGAACGCAATTCCAGGACCAAGTAAAACATGCTGGAGTCCAAGAAAAGGCCAAGCATATAAAAATGTGAGCTTGATATTGCATATTGCAGCATTTCCCATTTCTGCCTGTAATTTCATAATTGATCTGCTTCACATGCACAAAAATTGCATCTGTGTAATGTGCCTGTGTATGAAAAGGCTTAACTGGCACGTATGCCAGATGGTCCAACCTTTTACGGTCCAGAATGGTTTAATGCTCTGCCCTTTTATGCAGCACATTTTACTACAGGGTGTTTCGGAGCTCAACTCCAGATGATTTACAGTGCTGTAAAGGCATCTCTCCTGCTGTGACATGCTGTTTCCTCAATGCGGAGCTCCAATTGGCTGAAGGCAGAGCCCTTGACCTGCGGCATGGCCTGGCAGGACATTCATAAATCTGATTCAGAGCCCTGCAGACAGACATATATTCTCAGTAAGGGAAACATCTGTCAGCGATGGAGGAGCTGTCTCCATGCAGGGTAGCGCCACACCAGGGAAGCAGATCTGCTCTGCCATCTTTCACGTCCTCTCACTGCTGGTCATGGAGCAAGGTACAAACATATTTAGACATATATGTCTATACAAGATTATACTGAAAATGAATTATAAATAAAAATAAATGAAAACTTGGACATAATTCTGAATCCAGGTCCATCAGTGACTGCATGTGCTAGTCGCAGATGAGAAAGATCCCGATTGGGATTGCACATGCAGTTAAATGCAAATGTATTGGAGAATACACTCACCGAGCACTTTATTAGGAACATTTTTACTTTATTACACCTACTTACTCATGCGATTATCTATTCAGCCAATTGTGTGGCAGCAGTGCAATGCATACAATAATGTAGATATGGGTCAGGAGCTTCAGTTAATGTTCACATCAATCATCAGAATGGGGAGAAATTGTGATCTAAGTGACCATGGAATGATTGTTGGTGGCAGACAGGGTGGTTTGAGTATCTCAGTAAATAAAGTATATACCTAATAAAGTGTATTTTCTTAGTAATCTATACTTGCAACAGTCTTCAAACCAGGAGGCACTTTATGTGTCATGGACATTTCAGAGTAGGCTATGCATTTTTAGGCTAATGCAGAAGAGGCAACTTTTATCTAATGCAAATGTATATTATTGTATGTAATTAATGGCATTTTTGTAATTTAGGAAATTGTTTGAGCAAAACTTTTACAATATGCCTAAGTATGAAGGTCTTAAGTAAGAATGCTTAAGTAAGAAAAAAATGATAATGAGGAATTCTAAAGAGCACCCAACACAATTCCTTGTGTTAAATCAATTGTTGTTTAAGGTTCAATGCACTGCACTGTATATGTTATTATACATATTAAAAGTACTTGAGTCAATTTCACAAGGAACATTTTTCTGTGCACCTTTTAAATATTCTGATTACTCTGGTGTCACAGGTTTCTTATGTGTTGCTTCTTTTATGGTGATATTACAGATATTGCGCATTCAATATACTATGCATGAAATATGAGGCATGCATAATTATTTAATGAGGGAATGACATTGTCTTTCCTCAATGGGCATTTTCAAATGAACCAGAACATTACTTGTTTTCTTACTGATTGTCAGGGTGGTGACATAGTCCATTACTGATATTTCATGCTCTGAAATTGATGATGATATTTCTGGATGAAAAATCGCACAAGGTCAACTTATGCGGGTTAGACAAATGCTATTCAGTCCTAATCAAGCAATTAGCCTTTTGATCTAAAGTCATTACCCCACCCCCTGATTTCAAGCACACACATGCGCACACACAAAAACACACACACTCATAATAACTACTCTGTTATACCTACAGAACAACTAGTAATTGTAATTTAAATCAGGTTTGACATTAGTTTGACATTTAAAATAGTCTGGTATGTTTTAACATTAAAAAATGGATAGCATTATAAAGTGACATTTAGAATGCTATACATTATTTTTTTGAGGAATTTCCATGTACGGGTTGAACAAGCAATATGCTTAACCACTATAATAATATATATATATAAATATATATATAGTCTTTAAAAATTAGGCCACAATTCAAAGTACATTATTTTTATCTGTTTCAAATTTTGCTGCTGTATACTGTACTTACACAGCAAAATGATTAGACATTTGTCCATATGGAAAAAAATATATAATTTTAAACTAATTTTACATCTGCTGTTGTATACAGTTGTGAAATGTATTTTCATGAATTTAAACATAATAATAGGCCTTTAGTAATAATTATGCATTTATCGTTTCCCCACTAAAGTCACCAGGCTTTGTTGATCTAAGTGGGAATATGATAGATGTATTTGGTGAGTCTCACTCAAAAAAAGGAGGGGGCAATGATTTCAGTTATGCAAATCATGACTTGAGGCTTGTGTACATTTTATCAAGTCTTATCTATACAGTTGTTGGTTGCACAAAAGGCTGAAAAGAGGGTAATCATATCAGCCAGCATATATAGCATATATACATCCAAATCCAGATAAATATGCACAAAATTACAATGCAATTATTTCCAGCCCTGGTTTAATACTTAACACCCCCGGGAAAAATGACAGCGACTCTCCTATAATTTGTGATAAGGTTAGAGAATGGATTTTTGACCATTCCTCCATGCATACCTTTTCAGAATATTTTTTTATCCTTGGGTTTGTTTTTATGGACCCCCCTATTCAGTTAAATCCACACATTTTTGATTAGATTTACATCTGATGACTGAGATTGCAGAACTGCCATCGCAGAACATGGATGTTGATTTCACTTAACAATTTCTGTTGAGACTTTGATGTATCTTTTGCATCATTTGCATCATTCTCCTTCTGGAAAATCAAGCAGAGACAACCAGATTTTCTGCAAATAAATCCTGGTACTTTGTTGAATTCATGATGCCATTGATGTTAATACTTGAATTTCAAATTCAACTGAACTGTTTTAAGAAATTAAGTTGACCAGCCCTAACGCTAGCATCGGCATGCACCCCATCAAGCGGTATCAGCACTGATCTCTGACAACTGTTAAAGCCATGTGTAATGTCGACTGAATTAAAATTAGAGGCAATATACTTATTTTGCCCTTTTCTAAAGCATGCTATATTTCAAATATGTGTCCTATTTAGAACCACATATCTCGTACCACTCTTTCAAGATAGCTTGTCCATAAAGTGTTTCAGTACATTGTGACGGTTCTGAGGTGCTTTTCTGATGTATTTCAAGGCACTACCTTTTTGGACCACTTGTCTCATTTCTGCCAATTTTGTTCTGCAAAGTTTCACTTTGGCAATGTACAGCGATTAGGTAATCAATTCCCTCGTACTGACAACTGATTCCAATTGTCTTCCACTTGTGATCTGATTGCCAATGAAGGTCAGCTGCGTGTCTCTCTCTATTTAAGCCCTGTTTCTTTTTGAATCAGGGCTTGTTTGTTGCATTCTCCATAGCTCAATATTTTCAATTTAATTTGTGCATTATGCAAGGTGCGACTGACAATTCTCAATCACCTGTCTATTGGAGATAAACACGTAGCAATTCTCCTTCAGCTTAGGGTAGTGAGGACAGTCTGTCATACCTTCACTTTCACAGTTTATTTTGGTGCACACAGTCTCGAGGCTATTGCACCCCATTTCCACACGCTTGCTCTCATTGGCTGCTCGTCCGCAGTTTATTTCCGCATTATTTAAGGCGCTTTAGGCTGAGTTAAAGTGGACCCAGGAGTACTGAGACCCTCTGGTAATTAAGACTGATTCAGACTCCCTACAGTTTTGAACAAGCATAAGGGGAAGTCAATATTCCCTCTATCCATAGGTGGAAATTATTATTGCTATTATTGTCTTTTTCTCGTAGTGTATGATTTCCCAGTTTGGCAGCTGCCTGAGTTAGTATAGCGAGGTGTTTTGTTTTGTCACTTTCTATACGCATTTATTTTCATGATGGTCGTTGTCTTTGTCTCACTGTCAGAGGTAAAATCCATACTAGAGACCCCTGCGCAAGCCCTATGGGTTGGAGATTCCCATGGCGGGTTATATAGTTGGGTTACTTTTGCATAAGCCTTTTAGGCCAAGATACTTATGCTTATCATTCCTTTCTTAGTGCCTGTTTGTTTATATGTATTACACTAAGGATATATGTGCAAGTGTGGAGTTACCAGTCAGATGGTGTGAAGCTCTGATGACCCATATTGGGGATCTTCATGGCTGTTTGTATATTTAAATATATATATATATTTGTTGTTAGTGCTTTGAGTTCACCAAGATGAAATACATAGTCGTGTGAGACCGTCCAGGGTGCTGCGTGATAACTTTTTGAGTCTTAAGTGCATTTAGATGGAGCATTTGAAAGTCTCCTGCGGAGTCAGTGAGCCTAGGTGAGCGCCTGGTGAATCTCTGAGGTTGCTGACTTTCCTTAAAGTCAAGTAGTGTACATGGTCATTGGCAGATGCTGGAACTAGGGGTGTTAATTTGTTTCAGGTATTCCCATCTCCTTTTTAAAAGTAATCCTGCGTCGTCAGTCGAATGAATCTTAATATTGTAGTTTATTATAATGTAATGTCGGTAAGACAGCTTTCTCAGTCTAATTTAATTGTAAATGCTTTTGTGTGTTCTAGTGTTTCGGCCAGTGTTCCCGCTGTCAGTGGAATAGGAGCCAGGATGTCTTGTTTGCCTTTCGTCGTCACCTTGCCATTGTACTGTTCCTGAGTTTGTTCTGTTTGTTTTCATGTTTATTCGTGTTATTTATTCATTATCATGCATATCTGGTTATTGTTTTCATTACAGTTATTGCATTTGTGATCCCCTGTGATGTCTGCGTCTGAATGTTTCTTAGCCTGAGTCATGATGTCTGCATGCTTCACTATTTGGGTGGTTTCGGTAGTTTCCGGGTTTTCAACATTTCTTCCAGCCTCGCATTCCTTACTTCCGGCTTCTCTCGCTGGTTAAATGTTGTAAAGCACTATTCTTACTAACTAAGACTAATTTAGATATTCAATTAGTACTAATCCTATTAATACACTTACTGTCTGTCTACTAACTACTAACTAAGAGTCACTTAAATTGGGTAGTTTAGATTTAATCACGTAACTAACTCACTAACATTATCTCCTAGTCTTCCACGCTGTTCTATAGCTCCGCCTTCCTATGCTATCCCTGATTACTTGCTTAGTTTCAGTGAAGTGTTCGCACCTGTCTCTTACTGTCACTACGTCTCCAACTCTATGCAAATGTCTACTCCCTAATCCGGAGCTGTATGTCTTACATGTGGGTCTATGTGCATCCAGTCCACGTTTTCATCTCCCCCTGTTATTGTCTCATTACCCTATTATGTTTTCCACCTGTTGTCTATTTGTTTAGTCAACCTTTCTCCTGAGTTCCTCCTAGACTGTCACGTTTTCTCATGTATTTAAACCTTAGTCTCCGCAGTGTTCATTGTCGGAACGTTGATCGTAGTCAGTGCCGAGATACTTGTACTTATCGAGATTCATAAGGACACCCCTTTGCCTTAAGTTTGCTTTGCCCTCTTGTTTTGTCTGCCCATCTGATTATTTGGTTTTGGATCTTTTTGCTACGACTTTGACTTTGATTTTTGCCTTAGCCCTTGTTTTTCTGATTTCCCGGATTTGTTTTGTTTTTTTCCGACTATTCTTTTGCTGTCTCAGGATCTCTTGGCTTTGAACTTGGACTGAATACACAACGTTTTGAATTATCTGTTGGTCTGCTTTTGGGTCCTCAGTACCGTACATAACAGCCATTTCCTGGTTTTAGGTAGGCTATAGCGCAATAGGTAGCCTATCTCCTATCGTTTATCTTTTCCTCGCTGGTATCAGATTAAACTTATCGACTGGTTTTAATAAGTTGTTTTCTTTATTGGCTAATTGCCGAGGAGTTATCAAGTCCCTTTATTATTTACCCCTTCCTCCTCTGAGGTGCATCTCTGGTCTCTAGGGATGCCCCCAGAAAAACTCAGTGGCTATCTCACGTCTTGTGAGTAGCTTGTAGAATGAAACTCAGTCAGTGAGGGAAAAAGAAATCTAATTGTTTAAATAAAAATGTTTTAATAAACATATTTTTAATATCTAATATTGGCTTTTCGGTCTTCTAAATTGCTGATTTTCCAGACAGATAAACGTGTACATAAAAACATAATTTTTCAGTTTTGTTTTTCGCTCATATGTGTCAGTTTCGACTGGGCACGCCTCTTGCTTCCAGCCATGGGTTCAATTGAAGGAGCGAGATTTCTCTTTCGGCTGACATATTATGTTAGAAATGGCCATTAGAAGATGGGTACATTGTGGCCATGAAGGGATGCTCAGCCATACTTAATACTTAAATAGGCTGTGGCATTTAAGCGATGATTGATTGGTATTAAGGGGCCCAAAGTGTGCCAAGAAAACATTTTCCAGATGTCACCAGCTTTGAATGTTGGTTGGGTCCATGGATTCATGCTGTTGGTGCCAAATTCTGAGCCTACCATTTTTCAACTGTCCAGTTTTGGTGAACCTGTTCCCACTGCAGTCTCAGCTTTCTGTTCCTGGCTGATAGAAGTGGAACCCCACATGGTCTTCTGCTCTTGTAGCCCATCCTACGTGTTGTGCATTCTGAGATGCTTTTCTGCTCACAATTGTACAGAATGGTTATCTTAAGGCCAGACCATAGCCTTTCTGACAGCTCAAACTTGGCCATTCTCCATTGACCTCTCTCATCAACAAGGCGTTTCCATCTGCAGAACTGCCGCTCACTGGATGCTTTTTGTTTTTCACACCATTCTGAGTAAACTCTAGAGACCGAGCCCTGCTGCCGCAATGTGACATTGGACAAAACCATATACAGGCATTTTTTCCCATTAATCTTTGCACATCAGAGAAGAGGACAATACTGATTTCTAAGAAATTAGCAAATAATTTAATGATTAGTTTTTGTAATAGGCTACATTCTCTAAATTTCTTGGTAAATGTATTGTAAAGTTGTCACCATGAAACCGAAAGGTTTGTCGTAGTGATGATAAGTAATGGCCTGTCCGCAAATCACTAATACAGGCTTAGATATTGAATTTTCTTGCAGCGTGGTCGCATTTGAAAGTCAGGAAATAAAGTGACTCCATTTTGTCTTTAATATTTCTGTTATTTGCAGAAGGGGCACCACTTTTTGAGAGGGGGCACTGTGCCCCGTGGCCTTCCCCCTAGATCCGGCCCTGGTGCCAATAATTCTGGAGCTGACGGTATATAGTTCAATGAATTTTTTTCAATATTCAGAATTTTGGACAAAAATGGTTTTATATGTAATGTAATGTATATGTAATTGATTGGATTTACCAATGTCTTTTTTTTTCTTTTTTTTAGCAAATTAGACTCTTATGTTCAAAAAAATAATATTAAAACAAAAAGTTTTACTTGATAGCACATTTGTAATCAACTCAAAATATTGCATGTCATGCACATAAACCTGCGTAGATGGAAGAGCATAAAAATCTTTGAATTTCCTAAAGTCAGGATTAATGCCTTTTTATGGAGCCGTGCTGTGTGCAGCCCCATAATTCAAACCACAAATTACAGCAGATGTTTAATCATTATGCAGATGATCATGCAGATTAATGAACAATGCTCACATTCAGCTTCATAGATCACTGGGCAACACAAGGGGATAAGACACTAGGATACCCAGTGCATGGTTTTCACAAAAACTGAACAAACCAAAAGGTATAGAGTATCTTTTTCCACTGACAAAACAATAGGAACTAATTTGCATGGAAATCATGCAATGTCTACTTCAGCGCAACTATGTTGAAAGACGCCAAAAATCAGATCAATGTGTAAGAATTGCATCCCTTTTTATACATAGTCTCCCCATTTTATGGGACCATAAGTAATTGGACAGTTGGCTCCTCAGCACTCTCTGATTATTCAGGTGTATTCAATTGCTGCTTTAGTAAAGATATAAGAAAGTACCAGTCCTATATGGTTTAAGGTGGTGATATTTAGCTGTGCGATTGCAGTGGGTATGAAAGATTTCTTAAAGCAGTTCTTCTTAATAACGGGACCTTAAAGCTGCGGCCAGAGGGAAGCATCTCAAAGGCACATTGAAGAGGATGGGGGCTTGCTGTTGTCCAGTAATTTTACTTCCTTGCATGACAATGAAGTAAGTTCATCTGTATTGTCCAAGGTGATGGAGAAGTCCTGGAGGTGATCAGACTCAGGAGATCAGTATGGATGCAGAGCAGCTCAGTCCGGGCCAAATTAAGTGGAAGCAGACTGACATGCATGAGTAGACCTGTGTGTCGGAGCAGTGGGGGGCTGGGGGGATAGATAAACAGTTGACTGTCATCAATTGGGTCGACTCTTATCAATGGAGGCTTCCATGTTTGACTATAGGGCTTTTTTTAGCATTAGCGCATGCCCACCTGAACCTGAAGGGATGGATATGAATGAAAAGAAAATCGTGTATATTCTTCTGCGGGACTACCTGCGAGGAAAACAGTCCCTGAAGAGTAATTTGTTTAGTGTGAAGAAATGTTTGCGGTACGGTTCAAAATATTAGAATTTAGTAGATTCGGTAAATTCATAGTTATTAATGGATTTCAATGGGGAAATTTGCTTTTTGACAACAGAGATTTAATGAACTGCAATACATCTGGTAACCACTGCAGGGTAATGCATTCCTGGTTGTTCAACGAACCAAATGTGTTTACATATCTTCAACCTTCCAAAATACTCACACGTCACCCCCCTGCTTACTTCCCTCTACTGGCTGCCTGTCATGGCTCGCATCAAATTCAAAATATTGGTGCTAGCCTTCCAAGCAGTTAAGGGGTTTTCCCCAGCTTACCTACAAAAAATCATCAGACCCTACACCCCTGCCAGACCTCTTCGTTCAGCCTCCACATGCCGCTTGGCACCTCCCCCTCTCCGAACCTCCACCTCACGCTCACGACTACTGTCTGCTCTGGCTCCACAGTGGTGGAACAAACTCCCCGTTGAGGTCAGAACTGTAGAATCTCTCCCCACCTTCAAGCGCAAACTGAAGAAATACCTATTCAAGCAGCACCTCTCCCCATCCCTCCCTACCTCCCTGTGAACCTTAATTGTTGTCTTTGTGATTTACTTTGTGTATAGGTATTTTTAGTTGGCTATGTAGGGACTACAACTTCCACATTCCCACAGGAAAATTCCGCGACGTCCACCACGAATTACGTCTAACTTGGTTCAGCCAATCCCGTAATGGCGGGAGCAATAAACGGTCCCGTATAAAAGCAAGACACGTTCTTGGGATCTCTCTCTTCTGCTTCTTCTTCTGCTTCTTCTCTTCGATGCACCCTTTTTGGCCATTCGCTTCAGCTCATCTGCTCCGAGACTCGGACAGAGGCTGAATGCTGCACAGCGCACTACCAGGCCTACGGACACACCCAGTTACCTCGCGGTAACTTCGTCGCCTATAGCGAGTGGAAACTGGTGTACGCGGAACGCTACATCAGTTTACTCCTGCAAAGCTCACCATCGAACAACAGCAACAAACTTTTCCACCCGGAAAAAGGACAAGCGAACATCCTTCCAGCAACCGAGTGGACCAGACGACAACGCGCGGCTAAGACGCCCCAGCCTGCGCACCTCTCCAGGACACGCATTCACAGCACCATCGCGGCTCCTATAAGGACAGCACGTCTTTTGGATCCAATGCGTATGAACTCAGTAAGAGAACAAACATTCAGGCATAGGCAGTGTTTAGTTTAGTCTTAACTGTTTTTTTGAATCTGTGTTTCAATATTTACCATCCTACCATTGTAATGTGTTTGGTTAGCTACATATATATGTACGTGAATTGATTCGCCGTCTTTTGCGCATATATAGAGTAAAACTACGCAAGTAGTCCCTTCTCACAGCTAACTCTAACTCATTACCACACCCAGAACTCTAGCTTACTCAAGCTAGCTACTCCCACTTTTCCTTTGTTCAAGCGACACGCGCGCTCGTGCGCGCCCACACACACACATACACGCCCTAACTTAACCTACTAAATTTCCTTACTAACTTCCCGTTAGTTTATCTGTTATGTGTTTGTATGCTTGTTTAATAAATATATTTTATTAAACCCCGGTGTCCGTTTTGGAATCGCATAGACATGAGAGCCGAGTTAAAGCAGTCTTTCGAAGAACTTCCAACCTTCAGGTTATCGGTATATTTAATCATTAATATTGGTTATTTTAATTATTAATTAAAATACTAAATTTGTGGTTAGATATTTCTGATAATAGTAATTTTATGAGACTGATTACTTTTTGCAGTTATACTGCTACACAACGTTTAACTGGCGCCCCGGTTTCGTAGAGAGTAAAATCCCTGCGTTATTTGGCGGCCCGTGCGAGGACCCTACATAATTTGGAGTCCCGTGCGAGGACCCCTACAGCTAGGTAAGCAGTATTTGGATAGTTACGTTTGGTCACTTTTGCTTTGTTGTTTGTTTGTTTATTTGTTCGTTAAAAAAAAAAAAAAAAAGGCCCTGGTCCTTATCTTTGTTGTACAGGTAGCAGTTGAAATTGTACTTCCCTCTAGGGTCTTTCAGCGCACTTATCCCTGGTTATGGGTATGCACTTTGTTGTGCGTCGCTCTGGATAAGAGCGTCTGCCAAATGCCATTAATGTAATGTAATGTAACATATATGGTCTTCATACAGACTACAGACACTGTATATACAGGGCATTGGATTATGGGAAATTATGCTGAAACCTTAACGTTTCAGCGTGTTTCCACGAAACATTCTTAGCTAAGTATACCTTCTGTACGTCATACTTTCGTAAGGTTGGTCTGGACCACTCTTAGCTATACCTTAGCTATGTTGTTAGTGGCCACCACTGTTACGAACGAAGTTACATCTCAATCTGTTAAGCAATATGTACACTAATAATTCTACAGTTGTAGTTGGCTAATAATATTACTAAAATACATTAATGAGACTGTTTTCAGGCAAATAATAAAATTGTAAATTATGAAGGATGCATGTTGCACTTTATTGAACATGTTGCCTAATTGCCTTTTAAATGATATTCATAAACTGACGATTTCCCACTCTCTGCGTGTGCTGGAGCGATGTTTAACCATAGTTCTTTCTTGGTTTTGTTGAACACCGTAGTCCTAAAACTGGAAAATAATGTTTCTTTATTCAGCGCCACATCTAACAATATCTCCATTCTGTTTGCTGTAAAGCTGTGGGACTGCTTATTTCTTAGTTTTTTTTCCGCCATATCTTATGTACAAAAGATGTGGCCCATTTTTTAAAATGTTGTTTTCGTGTTGGTGCGTTTTGCTTGTAGGTGCGCTTTTATTGAAAACGTCAGCTCAGAGAAAATAGTTAATCACAATACTGCAGCCTCACTGATCTAAGCGCACCTAGCTGACTACCTGCATATCTGGCTTAAACAGCTGGTAAGTATATGAAACAAACAAATTTGCATATCTGACAATAAATGCAATGAAAAAACTTGAGAATGATATATTATATTGCATTAAAATGCAATTCTGAAATAAGAAAGCTTTTCCATAAATGTATGTTTGAAATTGAATATCAACCTTGGCTTACCTGTATTGATTCACTTGTGATAGAAAAATAGCAGCGTTCTCGTATTTTGATTCCGTATGGTATGGCTACTGATGAACTGGTTAAAAATACTGTTTGGTATCTAGTTTGCATTATATTTATTACACATTGTATATCATATACATATAAATTTGAACAACAACTAGACCTAATGACCATGTCTGCATTTAGTTGCTGCCACATGACTGGCTTATTAGATTCACATTAACAAGCTGTTGTTTAGCTGTACCTAAGAAAGTGATCACTCAGTGTACAAAGTGCAAATTTGTTATTGAGACACGATGAGCTCAGTCTGTATTTATCTGTGAGGCTCTCAGAACACAGCAGACTACAGCAAGTCATGATCTCTTTTTTAATTCTGAAGGTGTATTCGCTGTTTTTGAAATTACATGTCCCAAATTGATCAGATAGACTTCATCCAAGAGAGAGATGCACTGGCATGAGATATTCAGAGGCTGAATTATACAATGAAAAATGTTTCTATTGCCACTGATATGGGTTCTGAGAAAAGTTCTTGCATATTGGTTGAGAGGAATAATTTAATAACATCATAACTGATCTTGCAGGGAATAGCCAATAAATTAATAATATAAAAATTGCCATCGTAGGCAGAGCAATTTTAAAAATTCCCACTTCTAACAAAATCCTTGGTGAGCACTTGATAGATTTTTAAATCTTTCTTGCCTGAACTTTAATGATGAAAATATCAATCCAGATTTTCAGGTATATTAAATGTTGTTATTTAATTTCAAAATAACAAGCTTCAGTGCTCTGAGGTGGCAAAAACTAGGTGATGCACTTTTTAGTCCTTAATTTAGTGTCATAAAATGAACCTGAACCAACTATCCAGGCTAAAAACATTTTTCAGGAATACTTTAAAATGCCTCTTAGGGAGGAATAACTTGGCCAGACAACAGTAGGTTTTGATTATACTGTGTAATTCTACTTGAAATTATTTTTGTATTAAATAATAATCCAATTATCTAGACTGCTAATCTCCAATGCTGTTTACATAAATACATTGATTTCATACTTATGTTCAAAACACTTCAACACATGTTGAAGGGCCCTCCAGAATTATTCAGATGCCTTGATAGAAACAAGGCCTACTGTATGAAAAATGAACCGTGCAGATTGCTATACTGCTAACCTACAATGCAGATTAATATTTCATATTTATGTTCAACACACTTCAACACATATAGAGGGCCCTCTAGAGTTATTTAGACCTCTTGAGAAAAAACAACAAAAGTAAACCTATACAGGTAATGGCCAATATTCCAAAAAATAACCCAAAAACTATGTTTTAAAGAAGAGATAATGATTGGCAAAGGCCGAAAAAGACAGGAAATTCACAGAAGCACCAAGAACATTATCTTGACCTATCCACTAACAAGGCTTCCAACACACAATGCGTTAATACCTGCTATGGGTACTGTAACTATGGTGGTCTACTTCAAACAACATGTACCACTGGGCAGTCTGCTGAGGATTCAACAGCCAAATAGTTTATTTTCAGAGGAATAAAAATGAAATGGTTGAAGTTAGGGTAATTGTCCGGAAGCATTGCAATGACTGATTTTGCAAAACTTTCAGCTACCATTTGGCTTGTGCCATTGCAAGTGGATTTTTAAAAGTTTGTTTTAATTAAACCAACTAGTTAGCTACTAAGCACTAAGCAAGCGCAAAAAGAAAAGAGATGAAAGAGATGCATATTCTTTACTTTATATAACTTGCTACCCAGGACCATGTAAATATTATGATACTAAATACAACACATGCTAGATGCCGAAAGCTGATTGGCTTAGAAACACATTCAGATATTTCCACAGGGTCAGTCTCAGTGTTGCCAAGTCCGCTTATAATAAGCGACTTTGGGCTTCTTTTTTTTTGAAGTTGCTTGAAAAAATCACGAGTCGCGGGTTGCGTTTTTTTGGGCTTGTTTTAAAAATATGGTTGTAAAAATGAGTAAACTCTAACAAGCGACATTGGTTTTTTTTTTTACATTTATGGTATTGTAGAGGAGTAGCTAGGAAGCGGAGCTGAAAACAACTTCTCTGTTGAGTACACCCACTGTGTCTCGTTTATTCACAACAATAACACACCGCTAAACAGGAAGTCCCACCCTTATAACAGTGCGGGCGGAAGCAATCACCACAACTCCCGTTCCGGGACGGATCAGGTGAATTATACTCGCTGCCCATAATACCTTGTAGAGTCCGCTACAGTATCTTATTTTCCACAATGCATTGAATGACACTGTCTGCTCACTAATATCAAAGGTGCTGTTAGGTGTCACCCTCCCACGAATCCTCACGCGATCCTACCCCTCCCTCCCTCCACACACACACACACACACACACACATACCGTCACCACCCCCTCGCTCCCAAACTCTGAACTTGACTTCCTCTTCTAATCTTTATGGTACAGCTAACACACTACTTACCCCACAACCCGACGGCGGGTGTGAAATGCATGTTTTCTTTAAAGAAACGCCAAAATTACATCATTTATCATAGCCAGAAACTGGAAAAATGGAACTGATCGTAGGATATTCAGATTTCCGACCGTCCATGAACTACTCATATGCGCAGTCCGTCATGAAAAACAATCAAATCTAAGCTTAAAATAGTGATATTTCATCAAAATCACTTCATTCTACATGTCTCATTTAAAATTCCACCAAAAAATAAACCGTTTTCACGATCCATATTCTGTAAAAAACACAAAATTGACGTTGCTGATACAGACAGTCAAACTCCAGCGAATCATGAAGACAGAGAAATACCGATGAGAGAGATAGTAGAGGTTGTAAAAATGTAAATAGTTCAACATGACAGGAGAATCCCAGAAACTGCTTTTTAGATAACATAATTTATTGCTTTCTGATAGGCAGTATGATATATGTAGCTACCGAAGAATTTGATAGTGTATGCATTTCCCAACTAAGTTTAAATGAAACCCCGCCCATTTCTGCATGACGCGGGCATCTACGCAACAAGGGAATGCCTTCATTGGAGAATCACGTAATTTCAAATTTGTTGCCCTATCATCATCATTTATGATGATGAAAGAAGTAAGAACCCCACTGATTCATTATCCATTTTGTTGAAACCTGATTTTCACAAACAATGCCGCTGACAAAGTGGGCCAAGTATGGCAAAAAGTATAACAAAGACTGGGAAAAGGAAAAAGAACTCAAAGACTGGATACGTGCAGTGGTCGGTGATGACAGTAAAGCTGTGTGCAGGTACTGTAAAGCGGAGATTCATGCTCATCATGCAGACCTCCTGCAACATGTTAACACGGACAAACACAAGAGGAATGCCAAGCCATTTTCCTCAACACGTCTGACAGACATCAGGTTTAGTGTGTCAAAACCCTCGACCACTATTCAAAAGGCTGAGCTTCAGCTAGCTAGCTATATCGCTTGCCACACAGCAGTTAGTTCAATCGATCACTTGGTAGGTTCGGTCTTTGAAAAGGATTTGAGCATCCATCGTACAAAATGTACAGCACTTATCAGGAATGTCGTAGCCCCCTGCATGTTCAAAGACTTGCTAAAAGATATCGGAGAGTCTCAGTATTCACTAGTAATTGACGAGAGCACAGACGTCACCGCAGTAAAGCAGCTGTGTGCAGTAGTACGTTACTTCAGCGTCTCATTGAACAAAATTGTTTCAACATTTTTGGGCTTAGTGGATATGCAGGGAGAAACGGCAGAAGCAATCGCGACAACACTGACTCAGTTTCTTGACAGCATCGGACTTGATTTCAAGAAGTGTGTAGGCATCGGAACCGACGGCTGTAGTGTCATAGTTGGAAGGAAAAACTCAGTCTATACTCACCTTCTCAAAAAGAACGAGAAACTACAATTGCTGAAGTGCGTGTGTCATTCTATTCAACTTTGTGTCAGCAAAGCCGTTGAAACACTGCCTCGCAATCTCAAGTTTTCACATTCGCACAACTGGTTTTCTCACAGTGCACTGAGGCGCAGAGAATATGCTAAAATATACCAATTAATAAATCCTGGTGAAAAGCCACTGATGCTGGCACAGCTTTCAGGCACTAGATGGCTCTCCATACATGACTGCTGTGTGCATGTACTAGGGCAGTGGGACGAGCTGAAGTTGCATTTCCAGCTGTGCAAAGATGCAAAACGATGCTATGATGCAGAAGTGCTCTACCAGATGTACTGTGATCCTCTGAACAAACTGTACCTGGAGTTTCTCATGCCCATCTTGCATGAGTTTTCTAGAGTCAACAAGCTGTTTCAACTAGAAACTGGCAATGCATTCAAAATGCTGGACTGCCTACAGTCATTTTTTCGTACACTTATCTCAAGAGTGATCACACCCAGCGCCATTCCTCCGTCCGATTCCAAACTCCTTGATGTCAATTTGGATTACGCAGCCAATCAACTGCCCGTGTGTGCTGTTAATTTCGGGTTGCAGTTTACCATTGCTCTGGGAGAAGCCAAGCTTGACAGCACTGTAGAAACAAACATGAAGTACAGATGCCGGGACTTCCTTCTGGAAGCAGCAAAGCAGGTGCAGAATAGGCTCCCAGCAAATGTCAATACATGGAAATCCATGGCATCCTTCAGCCCATCAGTGATTCTATCGCAGAACAAACCACAGTTGGCCACAGTATCCATGCTGAAAATGAGCACATGTGATCTTGGGCCTTTGGATGCACAGTACCAGGCAATCAACTTCCAGGAGTGGAAAACAAAGGATGACTGTCAAGCAGAACAGTTCTGGGTCGAGGTTTTGAACTACAAGGACAGCAGTGGGGAACAGTGTTTTAAAGATCTGGCCCTGTTTGCGCTGTCCCTTCTCGCAATGCCTCTGAGCAATGCCGACGTCGAAAGGGTTTTTTCACGAATTAACCATGTGAAATCCAAATTGCGGAACAGAATGGGCCAGAAGACTCTCAGCAGCATACTGTGCGTTCGCTACGGCCTAAAGGCCCGGACACACCAAACCGACGGTCGGCCGTCGGACGTCAGTGGCGCCCTGTCGGCCGAGTCTTTCCGGTGTGTCCCGCACGCCGACACTCCGTCGGCGTGTTTTGGAGGGCTCCGTTGGAGCCCCCGGAGCCGTCGATGAGAGAGAGCTCTCTGATTGGCTGTCCAGCTAGCGAATCAGTGCACGAGAAGAGAAACGGAAGCAACGAAAGCAAGCAAACGAGGAAGTCAAGAGGACACAGACAAAAAGCCAGTGCCATTCCAGTTACTATCACTACCAGACATAATTTTCGATTAGTATTACTAAATAGCGAGAGAACAAGGAAATTGCTGAAAACTGTTTGTTGTGAGCGAGACAATGGCTGCTTCTAGGTCCAACGCAATGCAAACGCATTCCCCGGTCTGCCGGTTTCCATTTTTTAAAAGACAAATACAGACTACCGCCACCTGCTGGTGTGGAGAGTTATTACCTCTCACGCAGGCACAGAACGTACGTGCAACTCGGCCGTCGGCGGACCGTCGTTGCGGTGTGTTCGGCACAGCCAACATTAACGACGCGTATCGACGCGAGGCGATCTTTGTTGGCGCTCCGCGGCCGACTGTCGATTTGGTGTGTCCGGGCCTTTAGAAGATTGGGGATTTGCTGCAAGGACTTTGTCCCAAGCCAGGAGATGTTGCAGCGCTTCAATGTTGGAATGTACAGAGATGGAGAGGAGACAGGGGAGATGGTGGATGATGCAGGGGAGGAGAGGGATGACCTTCTTTTATAAGGTAAACATAATTTAACTAAAATTGTACATTTTTAGAATGTATTAACCTGTTATTACAGGTTATAATGACAAAAAAACTATTAGGATCCCACACTTTGGGACTTGTTTGGTGTGGGATCATGTCTTGTATGTTTAAGTTATTTAGTTACAGCTTGTGTGGTTATGGTAGTGGTTTATTGGTGCTCTTGTTTTCCTCTCAGCTGTTATGTGTTTGTTCATTAGGTTGTCTTGTTATTTTTCATAATGTTAGGAATATTAGGTCTGTGTCCTGTTTATATGCTAACTTGTGTTATGTCTCCATCTGCTGTCCAGGTAAAGGAGGGGATTGCAGATGATGCTAGCAGCAGAGCGTCCCAGCTGAGATCTATCTTTTTTTATTGCCTGGGCAGCTATATAGGAGTCTGTTAGCATTTGTTGGTTCGTTGTCTTGGCTAAATCTAGTCTTCTGTGTTTGGCATGGTGGAACATACTCATGGCCTGTCGTGGCTTCTGTCAGTTTTCCACCTGCTTCGGTTGCAGTCTTACGCCTGTGCGGCTCTCTGTTTTCTAGTCTTCTGTTCTGTAAAATACCTTTTTGATAATACTCTTCTGTTATTGAGCCCTGCAAGGTCCTTGTTTGGAATATTTTCATTTCATTTTGTAAAGTAAAAGACATTTTCACTTCAACACCAGTCTGCGCCTGCGTTTTGGTTCTGTACAAATCCTTGACAAAAACAAGCAAAACACTAATAAACACATACCCATATATAGTAATAATAATATTATATGGTTTTAATAATTTTTATTATAAATTTGTGGCCATAATAGAGTTGGGCTTGTTTTGGGCTTGTTTCCGAAGATGAGGTTGCTTATTTGTCTCGCGAGAGTTGGCAACCTTGGTCAGTCTATGTGTGTGTGTGTGTGTGTGTGTGTGGCAGCAATTATTTCCACAGGGTCAGTCACAGTTGCTGTAGCTGTAGCTTCTCAAATCAGCAGCTTTTAATACGACAAAGTTATCCTCAAAATATCTGCTTGTTTGGAACGCAAGATAAATTTGAATCTGCATTTTATATTTTTTCCCTGCTTATATAATGCAGAATACTGCATTAGTGTGACCATTCCTATAAGGATGTCTGTAATCAGTAAATAGAGTGTGCTACATACACCAATCAGTCGCAACATTAAACTCACCTGCTTAAACCAGTTTTTTCATGATTAAAAATTATTTAAACTGTATAAACTTGTCTATACACATTTAATATTTCAATATATAATATGTGCACTTATATACGCAGATAATCATAAGTGAATTGCATTCAAAAGTTGAATTTTTAAATGAAAATGGAAATCTTTTAAGCTCATTGAGCTGGGGGGTGCCTCGTTTTGTTGGTACGTAGTGGTGTTCATGATCACATCTTAACAGGTGCTCCCTCCCTTCCCTCCATTGGAATTACATGGCACTGCATGTGGTGAAACGTCTGTAGGGTTGAGTGAGTATATTAAGTTCCCAGCTTGCTGTAGCAACACTGCCCTAAATAAAAAAAACAAGGATAAAAACAAGAAAGTAAGACTTTTTCCATTGTGATCAAGGGTCTTTTTCATTTACTAATGGTTAAGGTTAGGATTTGGGGAGCTCCATCATAGCTGGTGACTACACAGGTTAGCTAAATATATGTTTGGTAGCTAGCCACGTGACCAACCAACCATAGGTGACACATTTTGGCTAACTTTTCTGTTCAAGCTAGCTAACGTTACAGCATGATCGAAGACAGTTACTAGCTAGCGCTGCCTATATTGCTAGCTATGATAGCTATCCATGTAATTAATGTAGTAGCTGGCAGTGAAAGAGAATGAACGGAGAAAATGTCATGCCTCATGCCAGGATGGTGCTAGCTGTTGATTGCTGCAAATCTGGAGGTAACGTTCCATTAAGGCAATGTCGTTTTGTAAGCTTGGTGGTTACAACTAGTCTGCTGTTGTTGGTTTAATGTATATGCTTTACAGAATTTAATAACATAGCTAGCTAGCTATAAGTTGCTATTATAGCTGAATTGTCCTATTTAACATTACATAGCTAGCTAGCTAACGCAATAACTAGTAATGCTAACGTTACTTTACCACCAAGCCAATATAGACTAGCTAGCTAAGCATAGAAGCATAGAGCTAGGTAGCTATCCCAACAAGACACACCGATAGACATTAAATGCCTAGGATAGCTACAGACTAACCAGAGATTTTTGTGGTGTAAAGTATGTTACCCATAGATCCAGGGTCAAACACAATCTTCCTTAGTTATTTCGTGAAATCAGATCCTAGAGCAGCAGGGCAACAAAAGCCTGCAGTATAGAAAGATAGATAACTAGGTAAGTAACACATTAGTTGGTGTAAAAATTTTTTATTTAAGTTGACTAGCTTAATTATAGCTTTGTACAGTTGTATCGCTAGCTACTAGTAACTAACAAGATTGTTAGCTCAGCTAACTGCCATCTTGAAAGCCATCAGAAATAGCCTGTAATGACAATGAGAGAATGTCCAATTAGCCAGAAAGTGCATACTCCTTAATTCCATTACCACCCTCCTCCACTCTGTACTCCGGAAATATATATATATATATGGGTCATTCTACGAAAACGTGCCATTTTATGTCCCTGACACAAAAACGACCTCATGAAGCTATATTAACAACAAAAATAAAAAAATGAAAAAATTTAGTTGGTATCATTTGGTAAATAAACAGTCTTCATTTTAAAAATGTATACATTGATTTATTTCATGAATTTTAAAGACTTTTTGTATTGTATATCTTGTAAACATTGTAAAAATAGCTAAAAATGGCTTGTCCCTGGGTAAAATATTTATATTACAGCAGGCTTTTAAGGAGGATGAAATCAAATTATCTGAAAACAAATTATACTTTTGAAAAGCTTCAATTGTCAGGTAACATATAATGCATGTATTTCATTCTTCACTTTTTTGGAATATTGAAAAAAATAACATTTTAGTTTTGCGTCAACCCTGTTACTTTGGATAAACACCCCCCTCAGGGACAATGGACTATCCCAAAAGTGACATAATTTTCAGGAAGTGATATCCTCTGCCTTTTATGAAGATGCCAAGCCAAGCAGACAAGTAAGTGCTCCTCTCTTTTGATGGATTTTCATTGAGTTATGTTTAGTCTGACAGAAGGGGACAGTCATAGTGTGTCAATCTTGTTACCATGATATCATGTATTAAAAAGTTATTTCATGGAAAATTTAAATGTACATATAAACAAGAATATTAGCCTCTCTAGAATGCACACCATGTGGTGTCATTGTGTTAACCACAAGGCTAGTAATGGCTGCCAAAAACATATTTCGTCAACCCTGTTACCTTCAACCCTGTTACTATTAACCCTTTCCCTGCCATGTCCCAATGTTTACTGTGTGTTCAAAACCAGAATTATTTATACAATACATCATTTTAAATAATATTTATACTACAAATAGCATGTTTTGTCCCTAAATGTGTTTATTTCATTGTGTTGCAGGCAACATCGTGAGGGGCGTTTAAGATCAAAGAAGGAGAGAAAAAGGCTCTGACTTGAACTTGAGGAATCAGGCTTGGCCAGATTGTTGAACTTGCAGCTCAGTTTGTTAATGGGGAGGCTGCTCTGCTGTCCATTCCTGGGACAATCATTCCTGGGAGATGATTTGAATTGACACTTTTGATGCAAATTATTTTAGTTTTAATTCTTTCATAATTTTAATAAAATAACTGTTTTACATATATG
The DNA here is from genome assembly GCF_963514075.1 of Conger conger. Taxonomy (NCBI): domain Eukaryota; kingdom Metazoa; phylum Chordata; class Actinopteri; order Anguilliformes; family Congridae; genus Conger; species Conger conger. The sequence continues at coordinate 53,999,780 of NC_083762.1, forward strand.
TCTTTAGTGTCCTCATTCATTTCCATAATGTTCTATGCCAAATCCACTTACTACAGTCTAAAAACAAACTTGTCTCCTGAACAGGTATGCTACCGTCAATCCTGTTACTCTTATAATACTCTTATTTAATGAATAGAAATAAAAGTCAAATATACATAAACTCTTTTGATATGTTCAGTAAAATATAACAATACCCCCCTTAAGTAGTTAGGATATGATTATAAACACATTAGATTGTTTTCATGATTTTTTCCTAAAAACTAAGATACAGTGACTGGGCAGATTGCACATGAGTGTATTCATCCATGTAAAAAAAAAAAATCCTCATTATTTTAATTTATAAACACTCTTAATATAAACAGGGATGATGTATCTTTCATAATATACCAGATTTATTATAAGTATGACTTCAAATAATTTTAAATACAATTTGATGTGTGTAACAGGTTGACAAAACACACTTGTGCATGTTGATTATTTTAAGAAAATAAATAAATAAGTAAGATAGCCTGAGATGGCACCACATATTTTTCTGACAGGTAAGGGTCTACTTAATCCAAATAAATCCTTAAACACAACAAAAACAATACTTTGAAGATCTGATTTTCAGAATGCAAAATGGCACGTTTTCGTAGAATGACCCATATTGTATATATAACACCCAGCATTAATGAAGAGTGATCTCAGCAATCGGTCATATTTTCCCCTGATAATTGACATATGAAACACCATATGGCATAGGCTACGTTTCAGTGATGTAGAGAAATTTTTCTGAATTAGCATTTGTGAGATGCAACCTACAAGAATATAAAACTGTTACAATACATTGTGTTGAGATCGGACACATTGGGCTTCTGGGATTAGCCAATGGAGCTGGTCCAACTGGTCATTCAACTGTTCTCAGCAGGGGTTGATATTGGCTTGCAAAGATGGACAGGGATGTAACGTCATACAAGCAACGAGAAAACAATGATACCGACCAGGGCTTGTTTGGTTTTAGCCTATCGAGATAGCAAAGTATGCCTTTGAACTACACACAAGCTAAATTACATGAAAAACACTGCCTGCTATTCACACTCCTGGACGTCAAGAGGCAGCAGAGCCGTTAAGTTCTTTGCTGGAGTGACGTCACTTCCTTTCCGCCATTTTGGCTCCATATGACTCTGGCAATGTATAATCCGTTCGTTCCATGAGACGCGTGGCTCAAAGGGGCCTTGTTCTCAAAATATCAATTTTAATAACAACCGTAGCACATGAAAACCCGATTTTAGGAAAAGGCACTAGTCCGTTTAAAAGTAGGACGTGTTCTAATTGGGTGAGAAACTATAAAACGCTTTAAAACATTTGTAGAAAAAGCAAAGAAAACACTTACGAAAATGCTAACATTTTCACTCATCTTTTTAATAAAAACTTGAAATGACGAGGCTGATGATTTTCGGGTTTTGCATGCAAGTGTGGTTCGGACATTATCTAACAGAGGCACGACCACTGATTAGCATGGTGCCCAGTCATATAAAGATTGGATGGTTGCCCTGTAACAGAAGAAAACAAATATCTAAGAGGGGAACTACTGCAGCAACCCTCTGCATGCCCTCTGTAGGACTGGGTAGCACCAGCTGTACTTCAGTTCAAACGTAGCCAAGCTATAACTAACTCCTGCTAATACTCAATTTATGCATTACTAACATATAAAAGAGGTCACACCACGGAAATAAGTTACATCATATCTAACAGTTCTAAATAGCCTACACTCAGCAAGTGTAATCACACAGTCACTCACTAACGGTAAAACATATTTTCTGCATACATTTTATACATAAAATAACAGGCCATTCAGCCAGCAATGCTTGACAAACTGCCTAGTTCGCCTAAAAGCTAAACACTGTATCAAGCCTGGTCTTGAAAACCCCCAGTGTATCTGCCTACAGTACATGTACTGGCAAGCTATTCCACACATTGACCATTCGCTGTGTGAAAAAAAATCTTCCTAATATCTGTATGGAATTTCTCCTTCTGCAATTTCCATTTGTGATCTTTTGTTCTGCTAACCAAACTCACCCTGAAGAAGCACCTATCATTCACTTTGTGATCCCTTTGATTAATTTAAAAGCCTCAATTAAATTCCTGCTAAGCCTCATTTTACTAAGTTTAAAGAGATTAAGTATCCTAAGTCTATCCTCGTAACCAGAGATGGGGACTTGAGTCGTATTTGAGTTGCACATACACGGACTCCAGACTCGTCTCGGGACTCGGACTCATTGAAAAATACGAAATGGCATCGTGAAAATTACGAAGTGAATAATGTCATAGGCAATGAATATTTTCCCTAATTAAAACACACCCAACGTCATTTTACGCGCCATGCCGTGCGCCTTTTAGTAGCAACCATTGCAACACCCGATGATGTTTTTCTTGCAGCACAGATTGCAGTATAGATTAAGATTACAGTTCTGCATGTTGTGGCCTTGGAGTTTAAATAATTAAGGCTCATCGAGCCAAACAAAATGATTGAAACTAGAAAAATGTGGAGAATTAAAATAAAAGATGCGGGAACAAACACGTCAAATTTCAACAGACATTTGAAAAGTCATACTGAAAGGTAAGTCAGTTTACCAGCACCAGAGCTGATCCCACCGCTGTTCACTGTTGCGTTAATGTAACTCGCATTTCAGAATCAGAATAGCTAATGTTCGTGTCACCGTTTAATCAGCATAAGAGAAGCACGTATTTTCTTATTTTGTTGACTGCCAAGTTGTAGCGATGTTGGTTTTAATTTCAAATGGTTGTTCTTGAAAAGACTGCATGCTAGAGAACCACGAGCATAGGGTACAGTAATGTTAAAACAAACTTTTCAGGTTGGCTTGAAAATTTTAATTGTTAACGTATTTCACACATGCAGCTGCGCTTTCAGTAAAACGGCCATGTAATGGGATTTTGATCTGGAGCCCAATGCACTACACGTATACCTCGATCAAAGGTTCTATTTCCGAATTTTCACATTTACAAACACAGCATTTTAGCATTTTAGGGACATTTATTCATTTAAAGAATGGAATGTTCATTTTAACAAAAATTTAACATTACATTATTGGCATTTTGGCAGACGTTCTTATCCAGAGCGACGTAGAGTTGGTTAGAGTAAGCAGGAGACAATCCTCCCCTGGAGCAATGCAGGGCTAAGGGCCTTGCTCAAGGGCCCAACGGCTATGTGCATCTTATTGCGGCTACACCGGGATTAGAACCACCGACCTTGCGTGTCCCAGTCATTTACCTTAACCACTACACTACAGATTGCCCTATTCAAATTGTTTTCTCTTTACCATCTACAGTAGCCTAATTTGCATTTGCACATTTACAAATTTAAACTCAAATGGAGGGCGAAGCGCCAGGATTTACTCATTTTAAAAAGGGAGTATTTTAAAAATCATTTTAAAAAACTGCCAAAAAGGGAAAGTCACCTCGATTTGAAAATGGAGATTACATTTAAAGCATGGAAGAGAGGTAGACTTCATTTACAAATCGAACATTAAATCTGCCCGTGTATTGGTCAATTAGTTCGCTAGGCAGATGTTTAAATTTCTACTTTTCAGTCGTTGCGATTGCACTGATCATTTCATTTCTATACAGTGACAGGTGACTGAGAGGAACATCACATTAGCCGACATCCATGCACATTGCTGGCCATAGGCACAACGTTGGCAGCTAAGTTTTGGTTCCAAACTTAAAATGTGTTTTTATTTTTATTGCCATTGCAGTTTCACAGTCATTAATTTAATTTAATAACCACACAGATGTTCCGATGGTTTACCAATGAATGAAAGATTTTAGTTTTTTTCTTTATTGTTATCAACTGCCCGGAACATATTTCTATTAAATCAATGATTAATGCAGTTCGGTTTATGAAATTTCGGTTTAAGAACCTTGGTTCGGTTTAACCCCTTCGTAAATCGAGGTATACCTGTATTTTAAAAACCTTAAAGTATGGTCTTTAAGATCGATATGTCTTGTTAGCTGACATTATATACTAGTTGCGTGGACATTGTTTGGCATTCTAGTGTCATACAAATATTAACTGTATTTTTGAGAGAGCTCATTTGTAATTGATGTTAACATTAAAAGCTATCGTAGAACCCAAGTTTGGCATGTACTGTAGTTGCATGCGGTTTTGAAATGATTTATAATTTTACTGTGCAATAGTGCAATGGCAGTCCTTAGGATTCTAGGTTCTTCTATAGTATAATGTAGATGTAGTCACAAAAGCCATAGCTCCCAATTTCTTGCATAAACAATATCTAGCCTCATTAGATTTTTTTTTAATGATTAAAGTAAATGCTTAAGTTACCTTTCATTTAAAAATGAAGAGTATATTAATAAACCAATACTGTAATGTGATTCAAATTTCAACTCTTTGTAACTTTGTTTACAAATAAAGTAATAATTATTATTCTTGAGTCACAGATGCAGATTAAGACTAGTCTTAGACTAAATGTAATTGGAGATTATTCATACAAAGATGCATTTCGTCCAGGATTAAGCTTAATCTGTGTTTGTGTAACCAGCCCCTATTTTGCTATTGACCATCATCTTATATTACAGCCCATGGTAATGCTTACATTATGAGTCACATGAGTCACACAGAGTTCTTAAAAAATAGAATGGTTATTTATTTTATCTTATTTATTGATATATTAATTACTTACCTCACCAGACCTGAGGTTTTGGCAAGCCTTTCTCCAGTCATCTTGAGAAAGGCTTTGCCAAAACGTTGGCTCAGGCGTGGTAGTTCATTGATATATATGAATAAGTAAATGAAATAACCACTATCTTCTTGTGTGACCCTGAAAATACTGCTTATTCAATTATCATGCACTTGATGTCCTTCTCAAAATATGTCTTCTACACTTCTGTTTTCTATTTCTTCAATTAGCATAGGAATCAAGATTAATTTCTATAGCCATACCATTCTGGGGACTTGAGACTTGACTTGGACTTGCATTTGATGACTTGTGAACATCGCTGCTTTTATACAAGGAATCAATCTGGTTGCCATTCTGTAAACCTTTTCCAGTGCCTCTATATCCTTCTTATAGTGCAGTCCCCAGAACTGCTCACAGTACTCCAAGTGTGGTCTAACAAAAGTATTGTATAAGGTGAGTATAACTTCCTTGGACATATACTCAATACTTCTGGCTATGAATCCTAGCATCCTATTGGTCATTTTTCAACCTGAGCACTATCCAATGTTATATTTGTATTTCCCTCTCTCCCAATCAGCTCGTTTTGAGCAACCATGAACTGCACAGAAATTAACCATAATGAATATGTGTTATCGCTGTATTTATATGCTTTGCAGTTGACCTGAGTTTTAAAAAACTTTATATTTGGCAGAAAATACAATGAGTTTTGGGCAGGTTGTCTTTCAGGATAGCAGATGAGTTTGTGGTTTGTGACGTGGTTTAAAAACAATCCATAGAGACCCATTTCCTACAGGGACAAAATGGTATTCCTCGCTAAGAAATTCTAACTCGGCAGAAATTATTTTTTTGGCAGTTTGAAAAATATCTTTTTAGAAAAACGAAAAAGAAATTAGCATACAGTATCTCAAAATAGACCAATGGTTAATTGACCATAGAATTAGCTGTTTACAATGGCTTTGATTTTACTCGCATTCAGTAGAGACTTGTTTCTGGAGCAAAGACAAGTAGATCAGGATTCAAAGTCATATCTCCCTAGAGGGAGAATGTAGCTTATAGTCCAAATAGAGACATTAAGCATAACAAGTGCAATTGAACATAACTATTCAACTACTGAATATAAAACCTAAACAAACAAAAACAAGACTTCCCAAAATGAGCATTACGCTACATTATGCACACAACATCAATGACTACAGGCTCTGAAAACAGAAGAAATGTTAGGTAAAAGTATTTGTGATGGTCAGGGAAGGGGAGGCGAGGTGCAGACTTAGGTGAGTCTTCAGCCTGTGTCAGATGCTGCCCCTTCTGCTCTTATGATTACTGTGGGAAGCTCACTGCATCACTGAGGGGACAGCCGGGAGCAGACAGCAGACATCACTGGGAAATGCAGTCTGGCAATGGCAGTGGCAGTACTAGCAGCCCAGTTGGCTAGCACCAAGGTGGGAAATTGCAAATTTCCTTTATTGTTAGGTATGCATGTGCAACACTGTGCTGTTGTTCTTGACGTGACAGGTCACATAGAGGTTGTGACATACTGTAGCAGTGATGTAGAGAATCTCAGGCAATGACAGGTTGAGCTTGATGTAGTTATTTGCCATCCAGCTCAAGATGCCATTCAGTCAGGTGATGACCATTAGATGGTAAGAAGTACATAGTCTTGTATGTCACCAACATAACAAACATATGAGTAGTGATGACGGGACCAGGGTATTTGGTGTAGAGAGAAGAGCAGGAAACCAAGGAAAGAATGCACATAGAAAGGCTACAGGGTATTGATACTGTGCCTGTCCAAGCCAACTTCAAGAAACATCCAGTGAGGTAGAATACAGTCCAGGCAACGACCCTGCCGTAGATCCCCATAGTAAACAAGGAAAAGGACAAACTCTCAGTTGTAGAGAGAACCCAATTGGAAAGTTGTGGTTTGAATTGAGGAGGGTGGTTCATGAGTGCAGACTGAAGGATCTGAAGAATACTGAAAGACTCTGTATGTGGGAATTGTAAAAAAATAAAAAGTACATTCACCAACTTCTGTAATAATCTATATATTAATGTAAGATGGCCTTTGATGTTTAAAATGCAGTTAGGAATTGTTTCAGACACCTGCTTTTAAAGGCAGCCACAGTTGCATACAGATTTTCATTGACTTAATATTCAATTATCAAAAGAAATGCAACATCTAATTATTGAACAGACAGTAACAGGGATCTATTTTTATGAGTTTTAAAAATGGAAAGGATGCTGCCACAGACCACACTATTATACGACGTGGCGTCTAAATTCACTAAATATTAATACTGTAAGTTTAAACAACATAACACAAATTTAAAAATACATAATTATATGGTGTGTGGCAAGCAAGCCTGCACAATTCTTGCAAGTGCCCACATATTTCCTGTTGTGCTATCCCATGTGACTAAGATGTAGGTATTAACTTGGAATGTAATAATTATAATAATAGACTATATTTACATAGGTCCTTTCATCTTATGATCTTTTCACAGAATGGGATTGTCGCCTCAACCACAACTAATGTGTAGCACCTACCATGTACAAAATACATGGTAGCCATTTTGCATCAGAATACTGAAAGCAATATGGCAATCGTGAATAATGGTATGGCTGGGGATTGTTGTTAGATATGAATGCCTGTTACATCCTAGTCATGCCAATATACAGTGAGCTCCAGAATTATTGGCAGCCTTGAAAAATATGCACAAAAATGTTGTAAACTAAACAAATAATAGTTATTGAATATAATAATGATCCAATGGAATCAACCAAAGTTTCAAATAGAAAAAAAATTGATTCCCCCAAAAAACAGGTTCCACAATTATTTGCATCCCTGGTTTAATCATTTTTACAAACACCCCTGGCAGCCTTTTCCTATAATTTGTGATAAGGTTAGAGAACATATTTGGATGTTTGACCATTCCTTAATGATATCATTGCGATACCTGCTCAGATGAGAGATTTTTTCATTGGATTTAAGTCTGGAGACTGAGATGGTCAATTTTTTTTTTACCTTTTCTGTGTGGATGGTACAGAAATACACTACCTATGACCAAGTCTCAGCTTCCTTGCAGAGGTGACCAGACTTTCTGCCATGATTTCCTGGTACTTTGTTTAATTCATTGTGGCATTTATTTAATTTATTTATTCACCAGGGACAGTGCACATTAATCTACAGTTTCAGTTTCCACGTCAATGTAAATGCGCCAGAGTTAGCTAATGACCTAATTTTCATCTGCCGTCCCTAACCTGCATGGACTGATCTTACGTAGTGTGCCTGGACCACTGGCTACGAAGGCCCAGAGGGGCAATCCACATTTCTTAAAAGGAATCTTTATTTCTAAATCAAAATCATTGTTTCTAAACAGGAATCCTTTATTCTAAATTTAAAATCACTGTTTCTAAAAAGGAATCTTTCTAAATTGCAATCCATGTTTCTCAAAAAGGATCCTAGTTTCTAAACAGAAATCCTTATTTCCATCATAGTCACGAGCATGAGACGGCTTGAAGAAGGGATGGGGTGTAGGCGGTGTATCCCCCAGCTAACACCAATTGGATTATATGGGGTACAGTTGGCTACCAAATTGGGAGAAAAATTGAAAAATCTCAAAAATAAAATAACATTTAAAAAAAGCCATTCTTGTTTCTAAAAAATAAATTCTTATTTCCATATCCTGTTAGCTGACATGGCCAGAAGACCAAAGCTGTGCAAAGCAGGCTATAGCTGAGTTACATTAATTTTTTCCCTGCTAAGCAGCTAGCTAGCTAGCATGCTGTGTTTTTCAGTTCCATGCTACCCAGCTGAGCATGCAATGCATAATCATTATGTTTCAGAGCTAGCCAGCTGTAGTTACATGAATGCTGCATTAATGCTGAACTAGTATCTCTCAGATGCCTATTTTATCACTATGCATGGCACATTACCACAAAAAATGCAGTGGGTGGTAAATCTATGATTGCCTACATTACTATAAAGCCGGTGGTCAGGATAATTTCCAGTTCTATGGTACCAAAGTAACCTATCACAGGGTTACCACAGGACATTTTTTTAAGGGTAGTGGTTTAGCTAGCTAGCTAGTCATCAATCGGGAAATCTGGCCAATCTAGCGACAATATGTGGTGCAGCGCTATATCATAAAATTTGTTATGTTTCGTGTTTTCACTATTGTATTTGAAGTTGTTAGTGTTTCTGTGTTTTTGTTTTTGAACTGCCTGATCCCTGCTGAATCTGTTTGCTGGCTATTGACCCTCGCCTGTCCGACCCCCCTCTTTATAATAAAGACTTTTATTATGAACTCTACGCCTTGGTCTCGCATCTGGGTCGCTTGTTCTACGGTCCTGATAAAGATGACTACTACTATTACCCAAAAAATTGAAAATGTATTAATTATTTAAGTTACCAATATTAATCTTACTGAGTCCACATGCATTGCTGGCTCCAAGAATGGTGGGGTGCTGTCCTTGGAAAAGTAATGGTGGAGCGGTGAATCGATGTCCTGGGGAAATGCAAGCCTGGGTCTTTCCTGTGTGCTTGTCTGACCGTTCAAAGCCTGTAGTCAAAAGGGTTCAGGAATAGTAGGCATTTTACTTTAGTATGACATTTTCAACCTTGTGTTAAGAAAAGGGGTGATACTTAAGGGGTTAAAAAATGTTTTAGAACTGGAAATGTGGATTGCACTTCCGGCCAAGTTTGTAACCATTCCAATTATTTTGTACCCCTTACCAGAGCTGTGAAGGTAAATTACCATTTGTGTCTTCTGAATTGACAGTACCTTGGCTTTTCCCATTCTGATGGTTGACAAAGGGGTTTTACATGCTTGTTACCTTATTTTTATACTCTAGTGAAATAGGAAGTGATGGAATGACAATACACTTCCTTTAGACTGAGATTAACAAATTTAGTAAAATTGTATGGCCAGTTTCACTTTTGATTAAATGTTATTTACAATAATTGTTAGGGGTGCCAATAATTTTGATTACTGTATATAAAATCACCACTGGAAATTATTGTTTATTATTATTGTAAATATTATAATATTATTATTATTATTATTATTATTATTATTATCATCATAGTTATATACCTATATTAGTATTATTAGACTATTAATTACAATAATTATCAGGACTCATATAAAGGGCTAGGCCTTTAACCGTGTGAAGGCAAGTGTGATGTAACAGTCAAATTGTAGAACAGCTGTTGCATGCAGAAAAAAAAAACTCACTGTGCGCCCATTGGAATTATTTTAGAACTTATGCGTGAAAGGGTTAGCAAACATGTTATAGTACAAGGTGGTAGGCCTAAGCAGCTTTAGTCAGGTTCACAGATCAGCAGAAAGTTGGACTGCAGTCTCTGGTCAGATGTCGATGGTGGTTTGTTGTAAAGAGATTCACATCAATATTTACTGTATATAGTCCAGCATCTTCCGTAAAAGCAGCAGTCAAATGATTGGCATGGCTTTCTTGGCATGCAAAATGGTTGTCATGCAGTGGCATGTGTCTGGAGTGCATCCTCCAACGTAGATCTCTGGAACAGGACTGTGGTGTTCCAGAAACAACCATGGCAGGATATAAAGCCACACAACACAAAGCACAAAGACACAGGGACTTAACAATATCAAAGCTGCATGGCTTCTGGATAGTCCTGGACTACACAGTACATTCTTCTGCAAGTTAACGTTTAGATATTATTTAACTGGCCACTAAGCAAGGAAAGTTGAAGGCTATTCATGAGTGAACCCAGCCCATTTTGAACATTTGGACATTGAGTCGTGGTGACTGAATGAGATAATAAAAGTATTAGATTCCCTAAATATTTAAAGTAGAGTGCCACGAAAAAGTATTTACCCCTTCTGGATTTCTTCTATTATTGGTATTTAAACACGTTGAATGGTTTCAAATTTTTAGACAAAATGTAATATTAGACAAAGGGAAACTGGAAAAAAACTGACAACATATTTTTCTAACGTGCTGAAAATCGTGCTGAAATAGTTCTTTTGTGTTTACTCAGGTTCCATTTGTCTTGTATTACATTTTGTATATAGGTCTGAATCCAATGCCATTGCGACAAATATGCAATAATAGAGGACATCATGAATGGGGCATATATTTCTTTACGGCATTGTAGCAAAATATTATTAGGGATTTAAAATGTACTTTCAGACTTATAATAGATAGTGGAACAGTATAATTGCATGGATTCATTTAATATCTAGACTAACAATAATGTTAAAGTAATGTAACTGCTTTTCAACATTTCAAATGTAGCAACTTCTCTAAAGTTAACCAGTCTTTTCAATCTTCAGTGGCTCTGTGTAAAAGGCCAGTGCTCTGTGTAAGAAAGGTCCCTCTCCACTTTAGGCAACACTGAGACAATGGCAGCCATTCTCCACCTAATCTGCTTAATTCTGGCCTCAAAGCTTTGACATTTTGCTAAATAGGTACAGCGGACTCTGTATATATATATACTTCTTTCCCAGTGCATTTTACATACATTTTAAGGGCACATATTTTTGAATGGAATGTAAATTAGACAATAAAATTAAAACTGCAGTGCAGAAGTTCAGTGCAGATTCATACAGAGCATCAAAACAAATGTTATGCATGCACATATTTTAATAAATAATAAATGTAGATATTGAAGCATATTGATTTTACATTACATTATTGGCATTTGGCAGACGCTTTTATCCAGAGGGACATACAGTTGATTAGACTAAGCAGGAGACAGTCCTCCTGGTGCAATGGGGAGTTAAGGGCCTTGTTCAAGGGCCAAACGGCTGTGCGTATTTTTTATTGCACCAGGGATCGAACCACCAACCTTGTGTGTCCCAGTCATGTACCTTACCCACTATGCTACAGGCTGCCCCATTTTATGTTTATGGTAATGAAATTACTTGAGTGATTGTTCAAATGACCATAAGTTTACTGTTTTCTTATTAATCAAAGGGGTAATTTGGAACAGCTGACAAGGTTATTTAACTTGTGTTCAGTCTCGTATAGAGAAAATAAATAAATACACAGCAAGTAAAAATACACCCTGCAGCGAAATTGTTGGAGGCTTGGCTAAGTCACTAGCAGGCTGGTGCATTCACAGTCAGCAGATTTCGAACCCCGATGAAACATTGCAACTCAGTCAATGATGGCTCATGATCTAAGAGACCATAAGGCACAACCCCTTGCCAAGATCGGGATATCATCATGCATCATCTGTGTGATGGTGTTCATACTGTCTGTTCAACTGCATTAGAGAAATCCAGACCACAGTTCATCATGGAGAGGAAGTAACATACTGATAGTATAAATTTACTTAGTTGTAAAAATGCCATGTTAGAGTATATGATCCTAAAATTATCTTCAACTACATCCTCCTCCACTCCCCCGGTGGAGTGTACAACAATGTACGTTTCAGTGGAAGTCTTTTCACATTTCTGGGTGACTTCATCATGCTCACGCCCACATACTAGCAAGCCCACCCCATAAAATCTGGCACTATCCATAAAGCAGAGATGGCAGGAATCTTGAAATCGCCCAATTATACAAAACATTTAGCCAAATTTGTGTGCCGTTAATATCAGGCATAACATCCTACCTGGATTGTGAAATGTTTTTGTGGCTCATATCCTGCAAACAGGTTTGGCAATTTAAAATGAGGAAGCGGGTTTATATATTTGTTTGTACATAAAACCAACATGACTCTAAATAATTATTTCAGTATGTGAGCATGCATGGATGAATTTATTCAACCAACTGTTTCTGACTGACATATTTATTACCAATAAATGTGTTACAGATGTTACAATGGGAAATAGTTGTATTTCAATTTGAATACTGAACATTGGAAAATAAAAATGTACTTAATCTACAGAAATCTTAATGAAATGGCCTACTGACAGCCTAACATGGAACTGATAGCCTAACATAAGCTGATGTGTTCAGATCAGACACATTTTGTAGCTTTAAATTGTTAGGTTTTGTGTTTTTTATGCATTGTATTCTGTTCTTGTCGTTAGCATTTCGGTATTTTGTTACCTCCGCGCACACCATAGTCTCCCTGTCACTTCATTCATTTGTTTCACCTGTATTCACTTCCTGATTGTTTTCCCACACCTGATGATTATTTTCCCATTGTTACCTACGTATGTATACCCCTTTGTTAGTCTTGTTCGTCGCCAGATTGTTATGTGTTTATACTGTACTTTCCTGCATTTACCGATTGATATCTGTTTCGACCCGTTTCGTCCTCAACCTCCGAGCTTGGCTCATTCCTTCTGCCTGATTCCGACCCTTAGTGTTTCTTGACTTTTGTTTCTGGTTTGTGTTTCTGTTTGGTGCAAACTAACACAGGGTATGTTTAAACATGAGGATTTTTCATTGTAACATTTCACAAGAATGATTGGTTTGTTTTCCTTTATGTATTACAGTGCTTCCTTTTTGTAACGTGCTTCTCATGTGTGAGTGGCAGGGCGATTTGAAAACGTCATCAAGAGAATCTGCGTTTTACGACCATGTAATGTTTTATCCCAAAATTATTTTCTATTAACCGATGATGTGTGAATGCCGCAGACTCCAAATATATGTCATGTCTTGTGGGCAGTATAGTTTTGACACGTCACTAGCAAGCAGAAATTGTGAGCCATGCAGGACTACAACTAGTACAGCCGGGGCATGTTGGAATGCTCTGTTCCAACATGCCCCCACCTATAATAAATGCATTAGCCACAATAACTTTTAATGTAACATTGTATAATCCATGTATACCATGCACTTATTTGGTCCTGTTTAGCACCCGCTCAACTATTTCTTCCGAGACATTCATTACATATTATTGTTGACATATGCGGTTTGTATTGCCAAAATATAGATGATTTCTACAGGGAAATTATCAGATGAAAAATGTAAACATGTAAAATGTTGGATTCTCCAACCTTTAACTTGTATTAAAACAAAGCATTTTTCTAGTCAATTTTCCAACATTTTCGACACTGTTTTAACTTTGCCCATAGTCGGGGCATGTCGGAACAGTTTCAATCCGGCTACTTTCCACTGAACTGTAATCGGCAGGAATGTCCTAGTACCAATGGTCTGTAGTCATAGCAAAGTCGTGTCTTTTTTTCTGGATGAAAAATTAAGCAAAAACCTAAAAGTGTTAGGTTGGTCCCCGGTCTCTCCTATTGTACGTCCGCTGGAGGGTGACCAAAACCATGCCCTGAATTAAGAATGGAGCTGTAGTGATTCAAGCATGACGTTACAAAGACAGAGAAATGAAATAATATTAAGAATGAAAAAAGAGAAATAGGAATTCCTGTCACCTATATCTGTCCTCCAAGGCATAGCACTGCACAAAATTGATGGGTTGCTTGCCTCCTAAATATTTATGAATCATCGAGGGATGCCTGAAGAATGTCAAAATCGTGTACTGTAACATCTCTGGCAAGGTCCAGATCTTAACATCCCCAGCATTTGTGTAATTTTAATATTGCATCTTATTGATGTCTGGGATGTTTGGAAACTTCCTCTACCGCATCACACCTCTGGGCATTTCTACAACTAACTAGAGGCCAAAAAGTAATCAGAATACAGTAGAATCGTTATTGGCTTTGAATGCAAGAATCAACTTATGCAGACAGTAATTAGTGGAAAGCAATAACATATATTTCAAACTTAATAAGACAGGCTGTGAAAATATTTACACTGGGGATGGGGTGATTAATCCAAATTTGCTATATTAAAAAAGGAAGATGGTTGATAAGGTGCTATTTACAGTACGCATTTAGGCGGGGATCACAGCCTCACCAGGAATTGATATAGGGGGTAAGCCAGCTAGTTCCGTTGAACTCATCGCTCTCTAGTGGCCACTGCTTGTGAGTCTGAGTGTCTGCAGATGATCAAACTGAGAACATGCTGTGCTCATAGTCCTATGACTAGTTTCATTCACAGTGTGTAATTGGCAGTAGCCTGTAGTGTAGTGTTGAAGGTACATGATGGGGACCTGTAAGGTTGGTGGTTCAATCCCCGGAGTAGCCACAATAAGATCTGCACAGCTGTTGGGCCCTTGAGCCACGGCCCTTAACCCCACATTGCTCCAGGGGGAATTGTCCTCTGCTTAACTTGATTAGACTAAATCGCTCTGGATTAAAGCATCAGCTACATAATATCCTCCTCAGATATGTGCTTGATTGTAACTTGCATGTTTGCCAAGTAACTTACTCTATCTGCAAGCACTGTTGCTATTGGTTGGAATTATTCCACTGGCATTGGGCTGGTATATTTTGTATAAAACAATAAAATAAATGAAGAATGATTTTCTCATATTTAGACATTTTTGTGGTCTCGACCTGTCATACCAATCATGTAAACACAGTATTCAATTAATTTTCTATTGAGAGGCTTGCAGTTCATGTCAGCATAGCACACCTGGATCACAGAACTCGGATCGAACTTAAATCAAAGCTTGCATACATGAATCAAGATTCAGCAACTACATTCGTACGAAAAAGAGAAATTTACTATAAGAATGCCTAAGACTTCTTCCTTTTCATTCCTTATTTACGCTCTCCTGAAAGTTGGGCTTTGGGGAGACAGATCTCAGTCTGTGTGACTTTAATTATAGATGCTGCCATTCCCCAGATGAGCCATTAAGACGATTCTAATTTGTATTCTTTACACCGAATGGAGTATTACTGCAGCCACACCAAGGCATGTCATTGGATGACAGGATACCCCAGTGATGCTGATGCAATCAATCCACAGAGCACTCCTCTTACACCCTTCATAAGCATGAACAGCTTTTGACAGACACTCCCCCCCCCCCCCCCCCCCCAACCCTTTCTGGCCAGTTTGTAGTAAAACTTTGACAAAATTATAATGAGGTGATGATGAGGGAGGTTATGAGGAATCTACTGGTAAAGAATCATAGTGCTTGGGTAGATAATAATCCAGGATATTATACTAGGGGGGCTGATGGGTGCTTATTTATAAGAAACAATATATTTACAGACCATTGGGACCTACCCCCCCTCCGGCAGGGCTTGGACAAAGTGTCTGGTTGTTGTCCCCCACCCCTGCACTGCCACCCCGCGCCCCCCTAGACGGTGGCTCTGCTAGTCGCTAAAACAGCTAGTCCAAGCAAAGGAGATGTTGGGATAATTATCAGTCTCCCCCTGGGTGACTGCACCACATGTCACTACGGTTGTTGATACTGTACGTCAGATATATCACTCTGTCTGGTGTATGATAATTGCTCCATGCTTCATTACATAACCAGGCCACTGGTCATCAAGTACAAACCAAAGAGAAGATTCAAGATTCAAGAGACTTTATTTGTCACATGCTCATACAAGTATGTACAGCGAAATGTTAGCGCTGGTGGGGAGGGGGGGAGGGGTGTGGGCTATTGTGTCCATTTCACAAATACCTTGTTTGCCTCAATCTCCCTGCTAGCTCGCTTTCATCAGAAGTTAACTTAACCTGTAATTTCTGTTCATCAATCAATGTGACAAATGGCTTTGTGAAACAAACAAACAGCAAAGGATGCGAGGAGAGCCGGGCCGGGAGCTGGGGGGACGAGATAACGGCGGTGCCGCCGTCAAGCCGAAGGGGGTTACGTTCCACAAAGCTCCAAAACGCTCCAAACGCGTCTGAGCCGAGCCCTCCCTTTTGTCCGAGCCAGCCCCGTGGCTTAGGGTGCAAACCTGCGGAATGATGAATGGTCTGCCGTCGGGAAAGCATGGCCTATCATGTTAATGATGTGAGCAGTCTGTGTCTCTGCTCAGGCTTTGTACCATTTGCCGTGCATTTAAAAACCCAGCGTTGTCATGAGCCACATAGTGGTGGCACTGAGACATTAGTGTATGCACCATTTTTTTTTTAAGTCACCGTTGCACAATGTGACACACTGCCTGAAATTGCTTAGTTTTTCTACACACAGTTAAAATACATGTATTGAATTTGGTGTTATGTAACGTTTGATGAAGCATAACACTTAGATATGTATGATTTTTGAAGCCATTATGTCATGTTTATGAAGACACTATAAATGCCATAAAATGCCTAATGTCTGACTGATTGTTATTTCCATTGTCTGAGTTACATGTGGCCTGTCCTATCTGTGTGCCAACATGGACAAAAAATTTTAATTATTGGACAAAATATGGAATAATACTAGTAGTAATACTAATAATAATACTTTCAGCAGTTACCATAAGTGTCTTGCTTTGCAGTGGAACACTAAATATATCTTGTAAGATTACAAGTACAACAGTCCATGCCATGGCCAGACCATTAATTAAAGACTTTATGGACAAACATGTCCGAGACAAGGATCAAGATTGAATGTAGTAGAGGACAAAGCTTAAACTGTGTCTAGAAGTAAACGCAAAATACTAAGTTACATAATTGTCAGTTTTAATTTTTGTTACAACTGCAAGAGAAAGCTCATTCTTAAAAAAAGAAAAGAATTGGATTTTTGAATTGGATTGTGATTAGTACTACCATCCAAGGTTTTACTGAAAAACAAAAAAGATGACTTGGTGCTTGCTCTGCTGAAGCTGGACGGAAAGGGTTAACTTAATTCCAAGATCATGGTGAGTCAATTGGTGTATCTGGCGGTGTTCTTGTGGGAGAACAGAAGGAGCGCTTCATCACATGAGTGGCGATGTAATCAGATCTGTTCCTCCTGCTAAACGCTTGCTGTCAAATGAAGATAGACACAGGAGGCTAAATGATAAGGGCTCCCTCCTCATCAATTGCATTCAGCTTGAAAAGTGGTAATAGATATGTAGGGCTTCAGCTTCACGTGTAGGTGAGGCAACACCCACACAAATAAAAAAGAAGCACAGTTTTAGGTATTCTTTATTCAGGTCATATGGAAATATTTGGTGTTGTTTGATGAGTTTCTGAACCTTGCTTTTCAAAAAGGGATTAAACATGTTCCCACTGAAGATTCATAAAGAAGCCTAATTAATGACACAAATCACAGCTGCTCAGTAAATATGCATCATGCGTGCCTGTCAAAGGCCTCCCTTGCCAACAAAGGACACTTATGGTGTAAACATTTGATGCATCAGACTTTAAACAGAATTAAATCGCACATGGCAATACATCAAAAGGAATGCATTTCAAATCTATTTGATGTAATATCACAATATTACAGAAAGCTTTCATAAGAATCTGTATTCGGTCACATATTGTACACTTTTCCAGTGTTTTTTTACGTTCTGATTTCTATAAGCAGACATTTGTGTGGTTTTAAGTACCAAAAACAGTCATTACCAAGGCAGCTTTAGCAACTGTGTCTTTAAGGCTCATT
Source organism: Conger conger (assembly GCF_963514075.1). NCBI lineage: Eukaryota > Metazoa > Chordata > Actinopteri > Anguilliformes > Congridae > Conger > Conger conger. Next base: position 54,017,795 of record NC_083762.1, read on the forward strand.
AATATCAATGAACCTCTTTTGATTGGCTGGCTAGATCCAACAAACTGAACACTGTCTATACCGAGTGCTTGGATTTGTTCTGGCTACAAGGTGGGCCACGCAGAAGCAAACAGGTCCAAACGGCTGTGTAGATTTTTTTGGAGACGGTGTGTTTGAATACACACAGTCTTTTTATGACACCTTCAACTCCTTTATAATCATTGCAAGGAAATTTTCCACGTACAGTTTGTATTCTTTGAACACTGTCAAGATTGTTGTTGTTGCTTTCTATACTCAAGATGCAATATGACCACAATATGCTTCATCCTAATCTTTCAAAACCAAACATTTGAAAAAGAAAAATAAGCATATTAAGAAAAATGAATGCTTTTCTTATTCATATCAATAACCTCAGATTGATTTTGGTAGAATTGGGCAAGGGCCAAAGTTCAGAACAGGTATGACATTGAGGCATGAAATTTCACTAGAAAGGTGGCAGTGGACTCATTTATCAACACATCCCAAATTCCACCATTCAGCTCTGAGAATGGTCTCATTTTAAAGACCCGGGCAATGAAACTATGAAAAAGGAGCAGGATGATGACATCACAAGGGACAGACTGTTCCTGATGTCACAATAGAGCAATATCACCAGGTGGGGCATTCCTCTTACCCGGATGCCACAGTCCCTCACCCGGGTGGCCAACTCACTCAGTGGTCAGAGACTTGCCAGTATTACACACCTGGAACTTAGAGAGGTCTTCTGCCTCCTCATCGACCCTATGATTGTGCTATCAATCTCCTTCCAGGAACCACCCCATCCAGAGGACGGCTGTTCTCCTTGTCCCGTCCTGAGACTGAGACCATGGAGAAATACCTCAGGGAGTCTCTGTCTGCAGGCATCATTCGTCCCTCATCATCTCCTGCTGGAGCAGGATTCTTCTATCGACTACCAAGCCCTGAATGACATCACCATTAAGAACCGCTACCCTCTCCCCCTCATGGCCTCAGCGTTTGAACAACTACAGGAGGCTACCATCTTCACCAAGCTAGATTTACGCAATGCCTACCATCTTGTGCGTATCCATGAGGGGATGAGTGGAAACAGCATTCAACACCCCTACTGGCCATTGGGAGTACTTGGTGATGCCGTTCGGGCTAACAAATGCACCTGCCATCTTCCAGAACCTTGTCAATGACGTGCTGGGGGACATGATCAATACATTTGTGTTTGTCTACCTTGACGACATCCTGATCCACTCCAAAACCAGGGAAGAACACATCATACATGTTCGTAAAGTTGTTCAACGTCTGTAAGAAAATCGTCTGTTTGTAAAGCCTGAGAAATGTGTCTTCCACTGCTCTACTACATCTTTCCTGGGATATATAATTTTGGCCGGCAAGGACCTGCAACGCTTCCTGGGGTTTGCCAACTTCTACCGCCGATTCATCCAGAATTACAGTACCACTGCTGCCTCCCTTACTGCACTCACCTCCAACAAAAGAACCTTATAAGAACCGATAAGGCCAACCAAGCATTTCTCAACCTCAAAGATCGATTTACCACAACCCCTATCCTGATCCACCCAGACCCTACCAGACAATTCGTAGTCGAAGTGGCTGTCCTATCACAACGCGCCAGCAAAGACAATAAGATCCATCCTTGTGCTTTCTTCTCTCGCCGCCTATCACCCACAGAAGAAAACTATGACATCGGCAACCAGGAACTTCTGGCAGTCAAACTGGCCTTAGAGGAGTGGAGGCACTGGCTGGAGGGAGCTCAAGTCCCCTTTTTGGTGTGGACTGACCATAAGAACTTGGAGTATCTGCAAATCGCCAAGTGGCTCAACTCTCGCCAAGCCCGGTGGGCATTACTCTTCTCACGGTTCAACTTCACACTTGCCTACCATCCCAGATCCAAGAACGTCAAACCTGATGCACTATCCAGATGGTTCGAACCCTCTAGCAAGGAGGAGAAACCGGACACCATCCTACCTACCAACTGCTTCGTCAATGCTATACAGCTGGAAATCGAGGACATTGTCCGCAATGCTCAGAATGGCGAAGCAGGTCCCAGTAACTGTCCAGACAACCGCCTGTATGTACCACCAGCAGCCAGATCTCAGGTGTTACAATGGGGACACTCCTCTCTTCTCTCTTGCCATCACGGGATCTCACGCACTACCACATTTATTCAGCGAAGGTTGTGGTGGTCAGGTATGAAGAAAGACGTCTTGGATTTTGTCACTGCTTGCTCGGTCTGTGCTCAAGGTAAATCGTCTCACTCACCCCCGTCAGGCCTGTTACAGCCCCTCCCTATCCCTCACTGCCCCTGGTCCCACATAGCACTAGATTTTGTCACTGGGTTACCTCCTTCCAACTCTTTCACCACTAAAGTTTTCTAAAGCTCTGCACTTTGTTCCCCTCACTAAACTTCCCTCAGCCAAAGAAACAGCTGAATTACTTACCCAACACGTTATTCGTCTTCACGGTATTCCCTCCAACATAGTCACCGATAGAGGTCCTCAATTCACAGCACGCTCTTGGAAAGCTTTTTGTACACTCATCGGGTCCACTTCCAGCCTATCTTCAGGTTTCCATCCACAGACCAACGGTCAGACCGAGCCGGCCAACCAGGTTTTCGAAACGGTGCTTAGGTGCTTATGTGAGCGTAACGTCTCCTCTTGGAGTCAACTGTTGCCTTGGTCTGAATACGCTATTAACTCCCACACCTCCTCTGCCTCCAAGTTGTCCCCTTTCGAATGCTGCCTAGATTATCAACCCCCGTTGTTTCCCAACCAAGAGGAGGAGGTGGGAGTCCCGTCGGCTGAAGCCTTTATCCGGCGCTGCATCAGGACCTGGAGAGCCGCCTGTATCAACCTACAGAGCGCCAGTACCCGGATGAAGGCAACAGCCAACCGGCAATGGTCCAAGGCACCGACCTACCGCATTGGACAGAAAGTTTTCCTGACCACCAGAGACATCCCACTACGCGTCGATACACGTAAGCTGGCACCCAGATACATTGGCCCCTTCCCCATCACCATCCACCATGCGCCGGATTCACCCCACTTTCGATGTGTCCAGAATAATACCGGCTGTTACCCACCCTCTCTGTCCCACCCCCCACCCCCCCGACTCATCGATGGGGGCGAAGCCTACACTGTACGGCGGATTATGGACGTTCGCCGTCGGGGTCGGGGCCTCCAGTACTTGGTCGACTGGGATGCCGTCCAGATTGGTTCTGGATAAGGACTTATTGAAGGACTTTCATAGGACTCATCCGGTGCCACCTGCTAAAACGCCAAGAGGCGTTTCTTAAGGGGGGGGGGGGGGGGGGTACTGTAATGTTTCTGTATCTGTCCTGTGTGTATTTATTTTTATTCTTGTCATTTATTCATTTTTCATACATCCTTGGTTATTGTTTTCCATTACAGTTCAGTCCAGTTCATCCCCTGTTATGTCTGCGTCTGAATGTTTACCAGCCTAGTCACTCCCCTGCGTGTCCCACTATTTGGGTGTTTACGGTAGTTTCGGGTTTTCAAACATTCCTTCCAAACTTGCGATTCTTACTTCCTGCTTTTCTTGGTAGTTAAATGTTGTAAAGCACTATTCTTACTAACTACTACTAATCTAGGTATTGTACAGTACTAATCCGATTAATACACTTACTGTCTGTCTAACTAACTAATTGTTATTGGGTAGTTTAGAAGTATTCATGTAACTAATTCACTAACGCAATCTCTTAGTGTTTCTGCACTGTTCTATATGCTATCCCTGATTACTCGCTTAGTTGCAGCGAAGTGTTCGCACCTGTCTCTGACTATCACTACATCTTCAATCTATGCAAATGTCTACTCCCTAATCCGGAGCCGTATGTTTTACATGTTTGGTTACGTGCATCCAGTCGGCGTTTTCGTCTCCCTCCCGTTATTATGTTATTACCCTATTATGTTTCCCCACCTGTTGTCTATTAGTTTAGCCCACCTTTTTCCCAGCCCCACCTAGATTGTCATATTCCCTCATGTATTTAAACCTCAGTCTCTGTTTGAACCAGTGTCAGAACGTTGATCAGTTACAGTGCCGAGTTACCAGTACGCATATTTCTTGAGATTCATAAAGACACCCCTTCGACCTTGTTTTTCGAGCCTGCCTTACCCTCTTGTTTTGTTTGCCCTTCTCTTTCTCGGGTTTCTGATTATCTGCTTTGTTTGTGACTTCGATTTTTGCCTTCGCCCTTTTGTACTTTTGCCAATTGATTTTCTGGATTTTTGACCTTTTTTGCCTGTTTTCTCGATCATTCTTTTGCCTTCTGTCTTTGTATTGGATCTCCTGGCTACGAAATTGGACTAATAAACTAAATTTTTGGATTATCCGCTGGTCTGCGTCTGGGTCCTCAGTGCCGTACATAACAATATCAATATCTGTTCTTGTCCATTCTTGTCGGTTCTTGTGTTCTCATGAACGTTTAACATCATCTTTCAAAACGCAAGGCCAGTTCCACTGTCAAGAACGCAAGAAAACAAGAACGGATAAAATGCCAGGATGTGGATCCTTTTATCGAGGATGCATTGAATGCATTCTTGCCCGATGTGAACAAACATAATATCCTAATATTCATTGCAAGATGGCAGATGAGATGGGTCAAGATCACAAATCAAGTTTTTCGTTTCTCCATTTCTGCAAGAAATGTTGCTAAAATCTTTCCAAGAATAATGAGGCGAGAAATACAGTATGTATTATGATGACCAAATCTTATCTTATTTTAAGCATACAATGTAGGTGTAATAAAGTGCTTGGTGAGGCTTCCGATCAAAATACTCCAAACTGGAATATGGACTGGGGTATAAACAGCTGTCTGGGCGTTGTCAAATTCTTTTCCCCCACTGAATCTTGTTCCCCCTAATACCCTGTGTGTTCATTTTACATACAGATTATGAAAGCCAAGACATACAGATTATGAAAGCCAAGACAGTTCTCCAGGAATATCAGATATAGAAATCATACAGAATATTTTGCAGCCACAAAAGCAGCTTTTGTGACAATTCTCATATTGGAAATCGACAAATTGCTGCAAACGGTAATATACTTGTATTCATCACTTTCTGTGGTATATGTGCTAATTATTTATTGGGAGCAAGCTGATTCCAAAACACGCTTTATGTTTTTTTTAATGTAGAATCATTACAGCAAACTCAGTTCCAGAGTTCTGTCTGTTAGTTTATCATTGTTTATTATCATTATTTTTGTAATTTATTATATTTTTCATATTCATGTCTGGTGTTCTGTTTTATTCATTAGTCTTTGCACTCGTCTTCCCCTGTGATGTCTGAGTCTGATGATGGAGTCACTCCCCACTCCATCTCCAGTTTCAATTCTGTTATGTAACTCCGCCTCCCAATTCTATCACTGATTACTTGCTTAGTTTCAGCGAAGCGTTTGTTTTACGTGGGTCAACAAAAGCGTTTGTTTTACGTGGGTCTTTGTGAATCCAGTCCGCGTTTTCATTTCCCCCTCGTTATTGTGCTATTACCCTTTCATGTGTCTCACCTGATGTTAATTTGTTAGACCGCCCCCACTCCCATGCCCTGCCTAGTTTCTCTCATTCCCCTGTGTATTTATATCTGTCCTTTTCAGTTGCACCTTGCTAGTTCATCTTGTCCTGTTTTTTTTTTGAGTCCCGAGCCCTTTTATTCCTTACCCCCCATTCTGCCCCCTTTGTTCCCGAGCCCTTGTTCCCAAGCCCTTGCCCTTGTGGCATTCCGTCTTGTTTTGTTGATTTTTGTCTCTGGATTTCCTGTTTATGACCCCTGCCTGCTTCCCAGGACTCTTCTTTGGTCTTTGTGGATATCTGTACTTCTGCCTTGTTTGGACTGACCTCCCAGTTTTTGAACTTTGCCTGTTTTGGATTACGCTCTGTCTGCCCCTTCATCTGCCTTCATTACACCTGCCATTTCTTTTTCACACCCCTGTATCTGCTTCTGGTTCCTCTGTCCCCCCCACCGTGACATAGGGGAACATGATTCGATGGGGGAACGGAGTTCGACATATCCAATTTTATTTGGTGAACCCAGCTAACTGTAATCCTACTCCATGATATACCCCTGGACAACTGGCTAGTACATAACTGGATCATGAAATTGGTTAGATTTTGAAAACAGCTGGTAGCCAGGCCAGTTAGACCTGCTTAGTAACTTGCTTTATGCTTTACGAATTGCTGAGCTAGCATAACTCCCAGAATTTGACATAGCCAGCTGGACACGTCGGCTAACAAACTGCCAACTGTGGAAGAAAATTCTCAGAAGAAAAAAAGAAAAGAAAAAAAGAAACTCACAAACTCAATGCACGAATGCAAGCGTGTCACTTATCTACAAATGCAGATTCTATACTTCACAAACCAATTTTACATTTGAGACTCGACGCGCATTCATTTAAATGGCAATTTAGATGACACAAATTGAGGATAGTAAAACACGTTTGTAATGCGTCTCAAATTTGTTAATAATATTGAGACTAATCGCTCTCCATGACTGGATGTTTTTGTTTTTAGCACCATTCTCTGGAAACTGTTGTGCATGAAAGTCCCAGGAGATCAGCAGTTTCTGAGATACTCAAACCACCCTGCCTGGCACCAGCAATCATTCCACATAACCAATTCCAAGTTACTTAGATCACATTTCTGAAAACTGAACCTCTTGACCATGTCTGCATGCTTTTATGCATTTAGTTCCTGCTACATGATTAGCTGATTAAATATTTGCATTAACAAGCTGGTGTACAGGTAAGTCCACAATAAAGCTATCAAGCCAAGTATATTTATTTATTTACATATTTGAGGGAGGCAGGGGTGAGGTTTTGATTTTATTCATTTTTAGTAAGATCCTACATTAGCCCGCTCTCATAGAATTATGCTTGTTGCTTATGAACTTCAGTATTTTCCGGGAGACCATAACAAAACCTTAAATTTCACAGTGCAGCAAAAAAGTACTTGCCCCTTCCTGATTTCCTCTTACTGCATATTCGCCACCCTGAATGGTTTCACATTTTTAGATAGAATGTAGTGTAGATAAAGGGAACCTGAGTAAACACAAATTTATACATTTTTCACTATTTATTTTATGAAAAAGTCAAACAAACATAAACCCCCATTGCACCTTGTTAAAAAGTAATTGCCGTCTCAAACTTAATGGGCCAGTTTCATAGACAGTTTTGTATGGATAATCTCCATTCAAAATTGACATTAGTAGTAGTAGGCTTAGTCTGTGTCTGTGAATTGGACCACTCTGTTTTCCCTGACAATGTATTGTCTTTTTTGAAGCTGTGTTTCCAGGAGGCGGAGCTAGAGAAGATGATTGCTGTTACTGCTGTGGTTGAGGACGCTAATTGGCAAATTGGCTACACCTGTGGAAGAATCCCAAGAAAATAAATTGGCTCCTTTCCACAGCATTCCACAGCTTCATTCTACCATCTGCTTGCTAGCCATTCTTTGTTGGTTAGCCTAGTTGCTCATTTGTGTGGGGTGGTTGTGGTTGTGGTTGTGGTTGTGGTTGTGGTTGTGGTTGTGGTTGTGGTTGTGGTTGTGGTTGTGGTTGTGGTTGTGGTTGTGGTTGTGGTGACGGTTGTTGTGACTCAACAATCTCACACAATTTTTAGTTTAGTAAGGGTAGTTCTGAATAAAACTCCTTTTAGAATAGGAGGAGTAGATGAGGATAATAAATAGTGTCTTTCCTGTTGCAATTTTGGCTTTTTTTTATTGGTTTCTGGTTGTTTTGTGTTGTGGTTTAGTTTTGTTGTGTCCACTTGTTGTTGTCTTTGTTACCGAAATGCTGGGGACTGTTGGGACGGTTTTAACACCTTTGGCATCAAAAATTGCAAACACTGACTATAAATTGATATCAGTCTGTGGAGAATTTTTCGCCCACTCTTCTTTGTAGAACTGATTTAATTCTGACAAATTGGAAGGTTTCAGGTCATGCCACAGCATCTTTATTGGGTTCAAGTCAGTACTTTGACTGGGTCACCCCCATTGGGACCATTGACTTGCTACATAACCCAATTATGCTTCAGCTCTCAGACAGTTGCCTGGACATTCTCCTTAAGAATGTTCTAATACAGGGCAGAATTCATGGTTCCTTATGTCGGAGAAGCGAAGATTATGTAAAATGCGTTTAAAACTGCAATTCCTGAATCCAGCAGTTTTAACAGTCCGCAACCTTGTTTAAATGTCCAGCATTTAGACTCTGAATACTGAACACAAGTGTGAATAGCTTCTCAGTGTCATGTGATCTGGTAATGGACTCTGAATACTGAACACCTCACTTAACCAACGTGTAAAATATGTTTATTTGATTTAATTTGGTAATTATTATCAAATATATAAATGATCAATTAAATCAACAAATTCAGTGATAGGCAGAGAAACCAGTTGCTAAAATGCAGAACTTGAAGATATTTATTTTGTTATAGAAATTCACATCTAATCTAAAGATGTGGTTTATCTACCTTAAAACAATGAAGATTACAAACACAGACACAGCAGTCACAAAGGAAACGAATGGAAGACCGTACCAAACCCCAGCTTGTTTCCTCACCAAAAGACCAGGAATGTGAAGAACTTGGATGCTAACTTCCAATTCAAACCAAAAAGTAAAAAGCCAGGCCTGTTGTTAAGTTTGGGATATTATAGCAGGATGTCAGCATTAGGCCTGCTAAGCCACCCATTGAGACAGACACACACAGGCACGCGCACACAGAAGAACACACACCCGGATGGCCGACCTCCCAGTTATGTCTCTCTGTTTCTTATCTCTAGACCAGGCCTGGTCTGTTGAAGTTCCCTATGGCCCAATGGTGAATTAGGAATTAGTTCCCTGACACTTATATATGACAATAAAGTCATCCAGGTCCCAAGGCAGCAAAGCATCCACACACCATCACACTACCACCACCAAGTTTGACTGTTGGTATGGTACTTACTGTTACATTTTCACCCACGTTGTCCAAAAAGGTCTACTTTTAACTGTCCATAAAATATTATCCCAAAAGGCTCGGGGATCATCCAGGTGTTTTTGTTTGGCAAATGTGAGACAAGCATTGATGGTTAGCAGTGGTTTCCACCTTGCTACTGTCGGGTAAAATTCACAGAAAAAAAGATCTCCCTCCTAAAAGCATGATAAACAATCACAAGTCAAAATCAGACTCCATTTATGAGCAGGCTGGTTCCTCCAAAACTCTCGACGATGTGTGCTAAAAGTTTATTGTATTAAAGTATGATATGTACCCTGTATAGTTTCAAACTGATTAACTGCTAAATTGTGCTAGGATTACACAGTGAGCCCAGCCAGCAGGGGGGGGGGGGCGTCTTGAACTGTGTAGACTTGTCAAGGACACGGGCAGAGCAAGATATGACTGTACAGCTGATTTATCCGGGACTCTCAATGTTTTATGCCAGAAGTGTATCTATTTGACGTAGAACATTAATTATAGCTGAGCTTATGAAAACGCAAGAAACCACAGTGAAAACTGTTGAAATGAGAGCAAAGAATGCTGCGTACATTTACTCCATTAGAAGAGAATAATTAATCAAATGTTTACTATGTCTGTATATTAGAAAAGTATATTAGAAGTGAATATTAATGAAATGTTTAGTTTGTCTGTATATTTTCAATGATTACTGCTGCTTAGTTTGTCTTATAAAAGCAAAAGATACAGAGTGACGTGTATGGATGACGTGTTAGAGGGAGGGCATCCAGAACTTTATGAGGTCTGGTAGTTTGCCAAGAGCAGGTGCGGGGTGAAGTGAGGACACGTAGTTGGCAGAATGCCCTGAACTTTGTACAGAGTTGGCAGAGCATAAGGACCATTGGCAATTTGCCACAATGACGTTGTGGGAGGAGCGTTGGGAGGAGTTACGATAAGAAAAGTGTGGGTGATTTGCCAGAATGAGGTTTGAGGAGGAGTTGTAGGTGGAGTAACTGTGTATAAAATGGGTGTAAAAATGACAGTGGGGGTTCAGTTCTGGAGCGCTGATCCGGCTTTATGTGCTGCTGCTAATAAAGTCTGATTTTCCTGAAGATCTTACTGCCTGGTGTCATCTTTTCCCTCGCGAAGATGTTTTTCGACAAATTGAAGATTTGGACTGTCGTTTCCTAGACACGACACTACTCTCCCATGAATCCCATATTTGCCCAGTCACTTTCTTACTTTTGAGTCATGAACACTGACCTGCAGTTCTTTGGATGTTCTTCTGGGATCTTTTGTCACTTTCTGGATGTTCTCGATTTGAAGATACTCACTGTGGTTTGACAGAGTCCCAGGGCCTTAGAAATGGCTTTGGAGTGGTGTAATCAAAGTCTTGACGTGAACCTAATAGAGATTCTTTGGCAGGACCTGAAAGGAGCCGTTCATGTTCAGAAACCTTCCAATTTGTCTGAATTAAAACTGTTCTGAAAGACTGGGCTAAAATGCCTCCACAGTGATGTGAAAGAGTGATATCAAATTATAGGAAACATTTGGTTGCAATTATTGTGGCTAAAGATTGTGAAGCCAGTTAAGTTTAAGGGGGCAATTACTTTTTCACTGGGATGAGTTGGGTGTTTTTGCAACCATTCAGTGTGACAAATATGCAATAAGCAAGGAAATCAGGAAGGGGGCAAATCTTCCACTGTGAAATTTTAATCACTTGGGTGATAACCACATTTTTTTTCACTTGTCTTATGCATTGTTCTCAGCATAATATCTTTTGTCAATCTACTAGAACTTTCTTCTGTTGCATTTTCTACTTCCAGCTCAGGTGGATTGCAGTATCCATCATTAACAGAGGCTTAATTATTGAAAAGTAAACTATTTATTGGTAAATCATTTCCACAGTAGTCAGATAACAATATTAATGTGAAAATAAATTATTATTTGTGATAAAGCCAATTAAAACATTTTGAACTCCTACTTATAAAATGTAATGCAGTAAGTGCCCTGGGAATTTGGATATTGAGTAGTGCAGTATGTCCCAAAAGGGGATGCCAACAAAGTCACTTCATTTAGCTGCAGAGGATAATGCCCTGGTTTTGCTGTCTGAAAGTATCTCAGAAATATTTCCCTTTGTTCATTGACTGTCAGGTGATTACTTGGGTTGTTCACTTTGCTTTAGCCTTGAGATCTTCAGTGTGTAGCTTGCCTATTACTGGAAATAGCCGTCCCACTTCCTGTCACTTGCTACTGCAATAATTAACATGTTCAAGTGTCATCCAATGTAGGACATCCCTGCAGTTACAAGGGGATATTGTGGAGTAGAGAAGATCACAATGATTCAATGATGCACAAATGAAATAGGCTGGATCACTGAAACCTCACCAACAGACAATAATACTTATAATAAAAGGAAAAAAGGATTAATACATTCTGTAAAATGGTAGATGTATAGTCTTGCACATATTTATTGGAGGCAGTGAAAGTCAGTCTTTGCAGTCTCTTTTTATATTGTTTATTCTGTTCAATCGTTTGAATCGGAATAGACCAGGCCAGCATTTTTTTATCAGAAAAATAAATGAATTTTCAGTGCTTCATCGATGTGGAATTAACCCTCTCCTCAAATTCTCCTGCGAGTCTTTCTTGCCACAAATGATCTGATTTCATCTCAGTCCTGAAATAGCTACCCACCATGCAGACATCCCCTTAAGCCATTTTTTGGGGGCAATTTCTGAGATGAACTTGCTGTGAAATGTATGCCATTCTGTTTGAGAAAATGTGCAAATTGGTTAGTAGGGAGAAAATTAGAATGCTCTTAGTTTATCACTAATGTCAATGTCATATTACAGTCAATTCCTCCAAGAACTAAAGTGACCAAGATGGAGCACCAGGGAGGAACATCACAATCTCTTTTTTGTTTTCAATTTTCAGATAGGAATTTGATTTATAATGTGATGATAATCGTTGCTTCACCATTTCAAATTGTGGTGCCACTTGGTAGACAGCATAGCTGTGAAATCCATCACAACTGGCAGGACAGACTTGCACTCAGTGAGCACTTAATTTATTTATTTATTAATTTACTAGACTTATTTTTTAGAACTAGAACTAGTACTAGACTTTATTTTGAAGTCTTCTGCTGCCGTAGCCTATCCACTGAGAGGTTTAACACATTGTGTGTTCAGAGATGCTCTTCTGCATACCATTGTTGTAATGTGTGGTTATTTGTGTTACTGTCACCTTCCTGTCAGCTTCGAACTAGTCTGGCCCTTCTCCTCTCCTCTCATTAAAAACATGTTTCTGCCTGCAGAACTGCTGCTCACTGTATGTTTCTTGTTTTTGGCACCATTCTTTGCAAAATCTAGAGACTGTTGTGTGTGAAAATCCAGGAGATCAGCAGTTTCTGAGATACGCAAACCACCCTATCTGGCACAAACAATGATTCTATGGTCAAAGTCACTTAGGTCACATTTATTCCCCATAGAGAATTGGTGTGTTGGGCATAAAATTAAACATGTTAACATGAAAAATTAATGATGGAAAAGGAAGAATATAAAAATAAAATCATCAAAATACGAATGCAAATACTTGAAGAAAGCAGTATTTGACCTGATCATAAAAGGTATTTTCACAGCAAGATTTGCTTATATCAATACACTAAATTTGTATTTTTCCTTGAACATTTGGAGCACCTTGAGAACCAAATGACTACTAATTCAAGGCTGTCAGTTGCCCATATGTATAAAGTTGCCCCCTCAGATTGCCTATCTTATAAATAAAAAATAGTGGCATTCAGAAACCGCTGTCAGTAATGTAACAGTAATTGGTGGGAAGGTTTCAGGCCTGGTGGGGACACATTTGTAGGATCACTTACACAGCAGTGTCTAATGGACTACACCGCTGCTGTCACTAGCAGGCAGCTAAACCACCCTGATGAAGACAGATGCTGTTAGCGTCGCTTAGGGGAGGAGTCCAGGTCCCTGAAAGTACATAAAGATCACATGATGGCAGATCACATGACACAGAGCAGCTCATGTTTAAGTCAGGCTTTCGTAGTATATTTTGATTTGTGAAGAGGTGTGTTAAGGCAGCGAGAATTCTGGTGGTTCAGTCTGGCATATAAATACTGTGCTTTCACTTCAAAGAGCAATGGAAAAAAGAAAGAAAACACAATTTTACCAGTAGCTCCAGTCATCACAACCCCTTCCACACCCCAGTCCCCACAAGAATAGGGAAAAAAACGAACTATTATCACCCCTGGGATAAACATAATACAGACAAATCCATCCTTTTTATCTTGTGTTGTCCTGATGATCCCAACAGACCTAGAACAGTGCTCACTGAGCAGGTGTTCTCAACTACAAAGTGATCTGTGTCCCATTTTTTATTCTGTGTTCATGCCTTTATGAAGAGCTCCCATACCTTGGGAAAAAGAAATCAAAGATTAGGATCAGGGCAACTTAAGCCATTTAAAACAACTAGATTGATTTTGTGCCCATCCCTAGGGCTTTATAAATAAATAAGTAAATAGATGAATACAAACTCTTCGCTCCTCTATAGGACAGAGGAATGTAGTAGGGAGGAAACCACAGGACTACAACTAGAAGGCTGTCCTTCGACCAAATGCAAACCAAAGCCTACATTATTCCAAATGATAAAGTAAATGGCACTGCTCTGGGTCACCTGGGTCATCCGGTTTCTTCCGCTCTGCTGGGATGAGAGCGTTGCTGAGTGTATCAAGGAAATTGAGGGTTCCACCTTTGTTGTATGGTCCAGTTTATGGCATGATGATGGAGAACCCTGTTGTTGATGGGTAGCTGTGTACATACTGTAGTTACATTTCCCCTATGTTGGCAAGATACATCCACTATGGATGGCACAGTGGCCAGGTTTACGATTGTCTATTACTGCCAAGATAGGTCACATCATACTGCTAAAATCACAGATGTCCTGCATTAATCATTTTGATTAACTTTCTATTTTGATTGAGTTCCTTATACAGCCAATCATGTAGCAGCAACTAAATGCATTAAAACATGCAGACATGGTGAAGAGGTTCAGCTTCTTTTCAGACCAAGTTGGGAAGAAATGTGATCTTAGTGACTTTTAATGTGGAATGATCGTTTGTGCCAGACAGTATGGTTTGAGTATCTGGGAAACTGCTGCTCCCTGTGATTTTCATGCACAACAGTCTCTAGAGTTTACAGAGAATGGTGTGAAAAACAAAAAACATCCAGGGAGCAGCAGTCCTGTGGGAAAAACGCGTTGTTAATGAGAGAGGTCACAGGGCCAGACAGGTCAAAGCTTACAGGAAGGTGATAGTAATGCAAATAACCACATATTACAACAGTGGTATGCCGAAGAGCATCTCTCAACACACAAACCTCTCAGTGGATAGGCTACAGCAGCAGAAGACCAATAACTTAGAAAAATAAATAAATAATAATGTTTACTGTGTAATAAATACCTAATAAAGTGCTCAATGAGTATATAAAACATTTATTTTATACATACAAGTACAGTGTGGAGACAAAGCATCAATTCACATATGTATATATGTACAGTGCATCCAGAAAGTATTCACAGCGCTTCACTTTTTCCACATTTTGTTATGTTACAGCCTTATTCCAAAATTGATAAAATTCATTTTTTTCCTCAAAATTCTACACACAATACCCCATAATGACAATGTGAAAAAAGTTTTTTTGGAGATTTTTGCAAATTTATTAAAAATAAAAAACTAAGAAATCACATGTACATAAGTATTTACAGCCTTTGTCATGAAGCTCAAAATTGATCTCAGGTGCATCCTGTTTCCACTGATCAACCCTGAGATGTTTCTACAGCTTAATTAGAGTCCACCTGTGGTGAATTCAGTTGATTGGACATGTCTATATAAGGTCCCACAGTTGACAGTGCATGTCGGAGCACAAACCAAGCATGAAGTCCAAGGAATTGTCTGTAGACCTCCGAGACAGGATTGTCTCGAGGCACAAATCTGGGGAAGGGTACAGAACAATTTCTGCTGCTTTGAAGGTCCCAATGAGCACAGTGGCCTCCATCATTCGTAAATGGAAGAAGTTCGGAACCACCAGGACTCTTCCTAGAGCTGGCCGCCCGTCTAAACTGAGCAATCGGGGGAGAAGGGCCTTAGTCAGGGAGGTGACCAAGAACCCGATGGTCACTCTGTCAGAGCTCCAGCATTCCTCTGTGGAGAGAGGAGAACCTTCCAGAAGGACAACCATCTCTGCAGCAATCCACCAATCAGGCCTGTATGGTAGAGTGGCCAGACGGAAGCCACTCCTTAGTAAAAGGCACATGGCATCCCGCCTGGAGTTTGCCAAAAGGCACCTGAAGGATTCTCAGACCATGAGAAACAAAATTCTCTGGTCTGATGAGACAAAGATTGAACTCTTTGGCGTGAATGCCAGGCGTCATGTTTGGAGGAAACCAGGCACCGCTCATCACCTGGCCAATACCATCCCTACTGTGAAGCATGGTGGTGGCAGCATCATGCTGTGGGGATGTTTTTCAGTGGCAGGAACTGGGAGACTAGTCAGGATTGAGGGAAAGATGAATGCAGCAATGTACAGAGACATCCTGGATGAAAACCTGCTCCAGAGCCCTCTTGACCTCAGACTGGGGCGACGGTTCATCATTCAGCAGGACAACGACCCAAAGCACACAGCCAAGATATCAAAGGAGTGGCTTCAGGACAGCTCTGTGAATGTCCTTGAGTGGCCCAGCCAGAGCCCAGACTTGAATCCGATTGATCATCTCCGGAGAGATCTGAAAATGGCTGTGCACCGACGCTCCCCATCCAACCTGATGGAGCTTGAGAGGTGCTGCTAAGAGGAATGGGCGAAACTGCCCAAAGATAGGTGTGCCAAGCTTGTGGCATCATATTCAAAAAGACTTGAGGCTGTAATTGCCAAAGGTGCATCAACAAAGTATTGAGCAAAGGCTGTGAATACTTATGTACATGTGATTTCTTCATTTTTTTTTTTTAATAAATTAGCAAAAATTTCAAAAAAAACTTATTTCATGTTATCATCATGGGGTGTTGTGTGTAGAATTTTGAGGAAAAAAATGAATTTATTCTGTGTATTATTTTGGAATAAGGTTGTAACATAACAAAATGTGGGAAAAGTGAAGCTCTGTGAATACTTTCCGGATGCACTATATTCTACAGACTGGCATGAAATCAAGTGAACTTGTGTGTGATGAAATGAGACCAGAAGGTCTTATTGAATTCAACTAATTCACCCCACAGTGTGATTGATAGTGTCCCATATATAACAACATTGATTTATAATAAGGAAAGAAAACACAAAATCTCATGAAGAGTTATGGAAAAATCAATGGGATGCATGTGAAGAATGAATAGTTGATGACGGACTGACAGGTATTTATACACCAATGTTGGTGCTCACCAGACTGACCACAGCTAGACATGTTTCCCCAAGACTTAATTAAACCTGGGGTATGATCTTGAATAAATCATTAAGCACTTATCAAGATGACTTTATTTAATGTCTGACCAGCTTTGTAATGTGTAACAAGTAGTCACAAATAATTAACACATGCTTCAATTCCATCTCACTTTCCCCCTCTCTGCCTCCTTTCTTCACTTCACTTTGATGAGTCAGGATATCACACAACCAGTCGCCAATGCCAGTGTTAGCTGTTGAGTGGTTCTGCTATGTTTCAACAGCCTTTTATTCACAGGAACTCTGTATTCTGTATTCCTTCCAGGTTCTACTGATCACAGGAATGTTGAGCTGCCAGTCCAACAGTATTCACATTGGAAAAGACATGTAAACAACTAGATCTGATATTCTGTACTACTCCAATGCACTACTGTATACCTGTTCACATTCAGATTTGACCGGACACCTGCTGTACAATAAACTGCTGTTGATTTTTCCCCTTATTGAATTTTAGACCAAATGTCTTCTCGCTTCATGCCTATCTTCAACGTTTCCGTCTGAGCCAACACAGACACACAAAACATGCATGCATGCACTCACTTAATAATAGGTCATGCAAATGGGGTGAATGAATTGATCAGGAATGACTGGTTAAAGTGAAAGGCAGTGAAGATTTGCTTGCATAGATCAAGACTGCAATGTCTATTTAAGATATGGGGGTAAGTACCTCAGGTTAAGTCCTGAGGTTTTAAACACACCCTCCTTTGTTTAAAAACAGTTACAGTGAAATGTGAGATGCCAACAGTAGGGACAAAACTATTTTTGAGCTGGGAAAATATTAGTTTTCACACCTCTTCATTTATAATGATTGTTATTGCAATTGAAGTAGCGCCTTTAATGAAATTCCCACTTGACTTTCATTCTTTTTTTTGCCCAGTAACAGGCGGAGGAGTCATTTGTAAGCTGAAAGCTCTGCAGTACCAGTGTACACCACATAGTTGCCAGTGAATGCAGCATAGCTAAAAGTTACTAAAAACAATTCTTGTATACTTATGTTTGCTCATGTAAAACGGTAATCAAGATAGCCAATCAGGCTTATCAAGGGATTTTATTTTTATTTTACTGCAACAGTTTCATTAAAATGCATATACAAGGAAGGTTCCTTGTGAGATCTTTTTGTATAGTGTGTTTGCGTGTATCTATTTCACATAATAATAATAATAATAATAATAATAATAATAATCATAATAATCATAATAATTCATTTTCATAAACGTGGTGATTGCAATGAGACATGGAATAACCCAATGTCTGGTTATTTTGACTCAATGTACGGGTCAAATGATCAACCCAAGGCATGTCCTGTCCCATAGTGACCCAGCCATATGGTCAAAATGTTTTATATTGAGTTTTCCAGTGTATAAACTCAATATAGAATGCAATAACCTTGCCACCCTACCACAGACTTGCACTAGCATTTCTCACCCTACTGGAAAACCGCCAAAAAAACAGGAAAATAAGGAGGAAGCTGTAGCTCTCTGGTGAGGTCTCATATTGACTCACGAGTGAAACAAGCAAAGAGGCCTTCTGTAAAGTCACTTTGGCTAACTGCCTTTGCTAAATGGCTAAATTGTTGTAAATTTCTCCATGCAATCATAGAAGTTTGAATGCAAGAGGATACTGATTTCTTTGTAGAATAAATGAAAGTGATTTATAGATACGTGAGGTCACCCAGCAACAGCCTGAGCAGCTGAGCTTTTCTTTGTGGGGGTGGGGAACGTGGTTGTTTTCTGCTGAAGTTGTAGATTGATGATACATTTTCCGCTGAATGTGTGAAAGTCGTGGCATTTATTGAGAAGGAAAATATTAACAGGCACAGTCGTGCCTCTGTTAGATAATGTCCGAACCACACTTGCATTCAAAACACTAAAATCACCAGCCTCTCTGCAACCAATATACATGAAATTTTATTTTGGTAAGGCAAACACGTTATTCGAATGAATCCTTAAAATCTCATAAAAATCAGTTTGGTAGTTTTTATAAAAAAGATAAGTGGAGCCATATGGAGCCAAAATGGTGGAACGGCAGTAACAGCACTCTAGCAAAGGACTTAACGGCTCTGCTGCCTCCTGACGTCCAGTAATGTGAATAGCAGGCAGTGTTTTCCTTGTCATTTAGCTTGACATGGCCTACTTTCCTATCTCAATAGTCTACAACCAAATGAGACTTGGTCCATATCATTGTTTTCTCGTCGCTTGTAACATTACATCCCTGTCCAGTTCCGCTTGCAAATATCAAGCCCTGCGGACAAAAAACAAGGAGCTAGGTTTTGAAATTACTGGTTGACCACTTATACCAGCTCCATAGGCTAATCCCAGAATTATACTGTGTCCGATCTGAACACCGTATACTGTAATAGTTTTAGGTTCTTGGCTATTCTGCCCTACTAAGGTAAAAGGCAGTAACTGCCAATTTGGTCAACATTTAGCTATTGTCATTTTTGATACAATAAAGACAGGCTTTATCATGTGGATAAATATCCTAGCTCTACCGTGTTGTTTTTATGGTGAAACGAGGGGTCATGTTTACAGTAAGTGCAAAAAGTACTAAGGCAAACCACAGTAACTGCAGTTACGAGTATTCCCAGGGGAAAATGGTCAAACTTGGCCTGCAAAGACATCACCCAGACACAGCTATGAACTAATTAGATTGCTACCATGTTCTAAAATGTAAAAGATAGCATTTAGCAAGCGATCTAACATTGGGTATTGTGGAGGTCATTGTTTTTATTCTGAAATTTCATCTGATGATGAGTTGTCGAATCAGCGCGCATTTAAATTCGGTAACCATGAAAGCCTAAGCACCACCCACCCACACACACACACACACACACACATATGGAGCAAGAGCAAGAAAAAGTTCACCCCACCATTTACTACTCAGCATTTAGTCATAGCTAATACTGCATAAATACACTGACTATTAACATTGGCGAGTAGCATTACACTCACTAGCCTACTTCTATCATGTTCCAGTACATTATTATGGAACATTGATGAATTTAAACACATTTAATTATTACATTAATGGCATTTGGCAGATGCTCTTATCCAGAGCGACGTACAAAAAAGTGCAACGTGCATACCCATAACCAGAGAAGTGCGCTGAAAGACCCTCGAGGCAAATCCTTCAAAACAACAAAAACCTGAAATAAGCGGAAGATGAGCAACTACTGTTCAAACGGATTGAAGAATAGTCAGAATGGCAAAGATTCAGCCATTTATCAGCTCTAGAAAGATCAAAGATGATCTACAATTACCTGTAAGTGCTTTTACAGTCAGAAGATGTTTGATCGAAGCTAAGCTATCAGCAAGAAGCCCCCGTAAAGCACCACTGTTGAAAAAGGAACTCCATAGAGATTGGTCCAAAGAGAAATGGTGTAACATTCTGTGGCCTGATGAGAGTAAAATTGTTGGGTATTGAATTCAAGCCACAATACACTGAAGACAGTGTGGCATGGTGGCGCAAAAATCATGGTATGGGGATGTTTTTCATACTACGGTGTTGGGTTCGTATATCAGGGATGGATCATGGATAATGGATCAGTTTGAATACATCAAAATACTTGGAGATTATGTTGTCTTATGCCGAAGAGGAAATGCCCCTGAAATGGGTGTTTCAACAAGACAACTGAGATGGGTTGCGTGGGGAGTTGGACCCAAAATGCACAACTCAGAAACAGGGGTCCTGTCAGGGCTTTATTCAGGGAATGTCCAGTGAGCGTAGTCAAAAAAACAAGCAAAAAAACTAAAAGTACAGTTCCGTGGGAGAAGGCAGTCTCGTAATCAGTACACCATGCAAAAAGTCCAGTAGCCAGGAAAGCTGTCAGCGGGGCAGAAGTACAGGTGGACGGTAGGCAGGCTCAGGGTCAATGACGGCGCAAGAGTCAAGACCGAAGTTTGCTCCGCGGGGCAAAAGCACAAAGACAGCAGGCAAAGTCGTGGTACAGGCAGGCAATGGTCAACAAAACGGAAGTCAATAATCTTTGGTCAATAAACAGGCTTGGATCGTAACGGGTAGCCAATGGCTTGACAAAACCACTAAAGAGACAATTAGCTTGAGAGCAGCATGAGAAGGGAAATCAGGTGTGGAGGATTGACAAGTTAACGAGATAATTAGTAATTGTTAGTAATAAACCTATCCTGCCCTAGTGTTAGTAAATTAGTAAATGATATGCACAAGAAACGTAAGGTAACATGAACACATGGTTAGAATGTTAGTATTACCCAATCCTGATCTAAAGTTAGTAGATTAGTAAGAAGACAAGGGAAATTGAAACAATTAGGGTGTGAGTGACAGAAAGGGAGAGAGAGAAAGCAGGAATGCAAGGTTTGCAGAAAGACATGAAAAAGTATGCTAAACAATGAACAGAACCACATAACATGAAAGAAACATAAATCATGACATAACAAGTTCGCAACTGTGACATGAATAAACTACATAATGTGACATGACAAGACTAACAATAAAATCGTAACAACAACTAAACATGAAACATGACATGAAAATTAAATGTAACAAGAAATAAAGCATAACAACATAGCGAGACTAGACTAACATAATGTGACATGACAATAACATAACGAAGACAATGACTAAACATGAAACATGACGTGACAAACATGAAACGTGACAACAACGACTCCAAACACACGAGTAAATGAGCATCATGTTAGTTCCAGACAAAAAAGATAGAGGTAATGGAGAGGCCAGCTCAATCCCCTGACCTCAACCCCATTGAAAACTTGTGAGGTGACATTAAAAATGCAGTTTCTCAAGCAAAACCCAAAAATTGACAAGAACTGTGGAATGAAGTTAATTCATCCTGGGCTGAAAATCCTGTTTCTAGGTGCCAGAAGTTGGTTGAATCGATGCAACGCAGATGCGCAGTAGTTATAAAAAACAATGATTATGCAACTAAAAATTAGTTCAGTAATTTAAAGTGAAGTAAAATCGTTAAAAATGTCTTCAGTTTATACAGCAAGTGTTTGAGTTTGAAGACAAAAATGTTGACACTGCCAGATTAATATTCCTTTTCTTTGCTTCCTGTAAAAGAATCATGCAGACTTGATAAAATTTGTTTGTGCTTTGATTTGGAATTGAATGTGTTGTGTTTCCACTACATTTGAAATATGGAACTAAAAGCTATTGGAAAATATTTACACTTTATTCACTTTATTTATTTATCTATTTATTTGAACACAACTGTACCACACCAGACCTGAGGTTTTGGCAAGCCTTTCTCCAGTCATCTTGAGAAAGGCTTTGCCAAAACGTTGGCTCAGGTGTGGTAGTTCATTGATATATGAATAAATAAATTAAATAACCACTATCTTTTTGTGTGCCCCTGATAATACTGCTTCTTCAGTTGTCACATCCTTGATGTCATATACAAAATATGTCTTCTACACTTCTGGTTTTTATATTTTAAATTAGCATTGGAATCGTGGTGAATTTCTATAGTCACACTGTTGTTTAGGCTGCACCATTCTGGAGACTTGCAATAGCACAAGCTACAATGGTAGCTGAAAGTTTTGCAAAATCAGCCATTGCATTGCTTCCGGAAAATTTCCGTTGTAGAACCCACACAGCTAGACCAATGAGGGAATAGCTGGAGGTGAAGGGACGACAAATTTTTTCCTTGGCTGTTGTGAAGTAAATAAGATGTGTTAATTATTATCCTCTGTCCAAGAACAGAGCACAATTACGTTTAAGAATATACTGGGTCCGTTGCCACGGGTCGGATATGGATTGCGCTGCCCCATATCCCGCTTAAGGCTGGCCTGAATTCCTGAATTACCGGCGCCACCATTACTCAATATATGCTCCCAGGATTAGAATTATTGCTGAATCTCAGTTCAAGTTACAAATAAAATAATTTTTTCGCAGACAGGTAGGTTATTAGCTTTAGAATACCACAGTCAATTACAAAATAGACAAATTAAAAATAGAAACATAGAATAAATAGTCAGCCTGCTGGCTATACACATACAGTATACAGAGTATGCACGGTGTGGGAAGTCGAGTGCGATCTTCCCTGATAGGCTTGTCTCCCTTGCTTTTATTCCAAATCATGCGTTTGAACCAGGCAGCAGTGCCATCAATTAGCCTGGAGGGGTTGTCAAATCTGAAATTTAGACCCCCTCCCTTGGGGGGGTGTCAAGTAAGGTAAATAGAAAATTAGATGATTACCAGAGAGGACATTCCACTGTTCCAGTTTTACCTTGAGTTCCTGAAACTATGGTTTATTAAACTCCATTTGGTATGGAATGTATCTCCTCCGATTCCTTGATTTTACCAGATCACATCCATACCAAACAGATTATCCTAATGTCTTATTGTGGTGCAGTTATCATGAAACCTCCCTCCTGAGTATCCATTTTACATGCAATTCCTGTTACTACTCCATAAGACATAATGCAATACTACATGTGCAATGTTTACAAGGTTTTACCGGGTCTATTGACCATCTCAACATCAGTTTTGGAGTTTTCCCCTTGGAAGTGACCAGGTATGGGGTCACAGGAGAGGTCACAAATGTTCTGGAGCACATCCTTTTCCTAGGGGTTTTAATGATCCTTGTGACCTAATTGCCCTTAAACCACTCATACAACCACCATACATCTTCCCCTTATCTCCTTCGGAGCCGATGGCCTGAAACTCCCCAAAGGTAGTCCAACCAGCATTGTCCTCTGTTCCTTTGACATGTACAATAAGCCCCAGCTCTTCATGCCCCACAAATGGCAGCCCTTCCTGAGTCACACTTTGCTTCCCCCCTACACCGTAACTTCAACTATTTCATTTTTGAGGCGGAAAAGAATGTGGTTCAAGGGGTTCACAGCTTGTTGGGTACTTCATTGAAGCTCTTGCTGCTGTGATGTACACATGATATGATAACTTTTTTTACTGGAAGGTAATGTAAAGAAATTCAACCAAAAAACTACACAGGGAGGACTCATTGAGACATGTGTCTCATTTTCAAGAGTTCCCTGTTAACAAATATCAGTAGAAGCAGTACAATATGACAGGAAATACATTTACAATAGAACTATACATTTTAAAATAGAAACTAATACGATTTAAAAGTAAAAACAATCAAATCACAAATTCTACAAAACATGTACAAATGTTCTCTGCTGGGATCTGATTGTCTGGACATCGATTTTCATGGCTGCCATTAGTTAAGCTATACACTAGGTATCTTTTACAGATTACTCGAAAGTAACAAGACACAACTGGTACATTTTAAGTACATATAACAAGGAAAACTTTACCTAATTGATTTCTATAAATGAAAATAATCTGTAAATAATCTTGAAGATTAGATATGATTTTTCTGTTTTTCTTTCTGATCGTGCTGATTTAGTTAAGAAGGCCCTGTTGTAAAATAAAGCTATGATGAGCTTGTTCCTGTATGACCTCACCTTCACTTTTCAGTTCCTTAATTTATGATTGTCCATTAATTTGCAACAGGATATTGCCCATTTCTTTAGTGCACATTGCTGATTCTGCCCACTTGCAGAATTCCGGGAGACTCCTGGACCATTAGGGAGAGGTGGGATGTCTGGAAATGGGTCAGTCTCATGGAAAAAACAGTTCTATAAAGACAAGCTGAAACAGGAGTAAGAGCAGTACTTGCTTCCACGATATGACATGAGTGAAACAGACCTTTTGTGGGACTGAAGGGTGCAGAGTCGATTCAATGTCAAATGAGGAGGAAGATTTTATATATTTTTTTGGAATGTACCTGTATGCTTTAAGATGTGTTTGTATGGTGATAAAGAATTGACTAAATTGAGGAAAAAGTTCATTTAGATTTCAGCTTTTCTTTAATGGTCTGGGCCGTGTTTTCCGATAACGGTGTCCCTTATCTTTTTAAGAAGACTCAAAAGGTATACCTTACTAAAGTTGTTCATTTTTCTGGGCGTGTCACAAATTATATATATGGTTTGTGATATCAGATTGTGGTATAACACCTCGTCCTGCCTCAGTCAAAGTAAAAAAGTTGTCTCTTCATTGAACACTTCCTTGTCCCCTGAAAATCAATAAATTTTGTCTGCTGAAGGCATTGTGTGTCAGGGCTTCTATGTGTTTGTGTTTCTTTGTGAGGGGGGTGGGCAGCCATCGGTAGAAACAAAAGAATAAGAAACTTGCCATAACTGTTCTGCCCATTCATGTACTGTGTGATCAAAGCATGTCATGGGTGACCATCGCTGCTCTAAAAGGCAGACTTCCTGTAGACCAATCAAATACAACACAATCAAACAAGATTTTATTAGTCAATGTGTCAGTGGTAATGCTTGGTAATCCATTCAACTCATCATCTGTTTTTCTTTTCATTTGCAGAATGTAAAAAAAGGAAAAAGCAGTGAAATCCAACTCATTGGCTCCAGAGGGACCCAACACATTGTCTCATCTGTGCCATGTTCCATCCATCAGTTGGGCCATTTCAAATCTGTCAACTCAGGACGTGCACACATATGTTCCCAGCACCTGAGACAGGCTGCTTTTTTAATATAAGAGGTTGAATATGATTATATCATGATTAGAGTTATCATCCAGTTTTAGTCTGGATCAGTGCACATGTATATGCACACACGCATTCTCACAAACATATGTGTGCGAGCACAGGTGCATGGGTGCAAGCTTAAATCAGGATCGATGTGCATGCATTTATGCACACTCACAAAATGTACACAAATGCATTCCCTCGTCTTAATACTAGAAGCGGTGTGATTTACTGGCACAGAGCATTGCTTTAGATCAGACCTCCCCTGACTATGGTTTGTGGACCAAAGTCAGACCACTTCATTTTTCAATACCAGAAAAATACACTTTTTATATAATTGTTTGCCATTTATATAGCGCCTTTATCCAAAGCACTGTACAATTGATGCTTCTCATTCACCAATTCATACACATACTCACACACCAACGGCGATTGACTGCCATGCAAGGCACAAAACTTGGTCAGGAGCATTTGGGGGTTGGGTGCTCAGGGAGACTTCGACACACCCCGGTCGGGATCGAACCGGCAAGCCTCCAAATGCCAGATGACTGCTCCAATGTTGTCCCAAACAAGTCTGGGAAATAATGAGTGGTCATCCAGTGAGCAGCAGTTCTGTGGACGGAAACACGTTGTTAATGAGAGGTCAGTGGAGGACTTCTGACAGGAAGGTGACAATAAATAATGATAAGAATTAATTTTGATAAAAGCAGTGATTGCAATGAGACATGGAATAAATGTTTGGGTAAGATTTAATCCAGCAATGTAGTTATTTTCACTCAATGTCTAGGTGAAATGATCAACCCAACAGTCTGTTCTGTCCCATAGTGTCCCCGCAATGTGGTCAAAATTGGGTTGTCTTTTAACCCAGCATTTTTTATAGTGTACAAAAAAAAAAAGATTAACCAGATAAGATTTACGGGGAAAACTTCCTCTATGCAGCGGAAGATAAAAAATAAGACCGTAATGTTCCTGATCTTTGTCTGTTTGTTTATTGATATTCTTGTTATTTATGATTATTGCATATCTGGTTTATTGTTATCCATTACAGTTAATTGCATGTGTCATCCCCTGTTATGTCTGTATGTTTTTGAGCCATAGTCACTCCCCAGTTTCAACGATTCCTTCTCAGCCTTGCATTTTCTTACTTCCTGCTTTCTCGCTAGTTCATGTTGTATAGCACTAATCTCACTAATAACAACTAACATAGATATTGTACAGTACTAATTATATTAACACACTAACTGTGTCTGTCTAACTAATTAACTAACAGTCACTAGTCACTTTTGGGTAATTTAGATTTAAGCACAAAGCTAACTTTATCTCCCGTTTCAATTCTGCTCTGTAACTCCGCCTCTCTATTCTATTACTGATTACTTGCTTTGATTCAGCAAAATGTTCGCACCTGCCTCTCGCTATCACCACGTCATCTAACACTATGCAAATGTCCACTTCCTAATCTGGAATGCCTAGTTTTTCTAGTTTTCCTAGCCCCTTTGATTGTTTTCACATCTGCTTATTTGGTTTTGTACTTTATTTTTCTGCTTTTGTCGACTTTGATTTTCCCTAGCCCTTTTGTACCTCAGCCCTCTGACTTCCTGGATTTTGACCTTTTGATTATTACTTTTCTTTTGGATCTCAAATTGGCAAACCTGTTTTGTGATCTCTTGGCTTGTGACTTGGACTGAATAAATACTACGTTTTGGGATAATCCTTGGTCTGCGTTTGGGTCTTTGGAACCGTACATAACAAAGACTTGTTTGAGGTTTTTCAGCCAAATGAGCTACATTACGTATAAATGCTAGGTTTTGTGAAACAGAACCTATACCTACCATTATAAACTACCTTGATTTACTCGCGTAGCAAACTTAACCTTCTTTTGCTCTTTGTGAGCGGAGAGGGGAAACAGTAGGGGAAACCCTTGGTGATCACTTATTTGGACAGGTATCCTTTTCATTTCTCATAAGTGAATAACCTGCCTAAAAAACAAAATGTAAGTTAAGTAAAATTGACTAGACATATAAAGATGAGACCTCTGGTTGTTTTGTTGCTCTCTTTCAGAATAGAAGTTTGAGCCGGACCCAAAACGAGCAGCCTACAAATTGAGGAGAGAGATGCTGCAGAGGGCAGAACACCAGCCAGATCTTGTAAGAAAACTTGTTCTCACAAAAATGTGAGAAATCATAACTTTCTGTAAATTACAGAATGTGGAGTGGGCCAGATCGTTCATGGTCAGTTAAGCTATTGTTAAATTACAAACTTTCTGTTTTTGCCACACAACATAACTATTTTAATTGGGGATGGGTGGCATTTCATTCAAAGTTCAATGCTGTCTTGTTGTCATCTCCTTTCCCTTGGCTCTCCAAAATGTCTGGATGCAATAAGGTCCACAAACAAATGTATGTTATTTTACAGTTTTTGAGGGAACACTTCCCTTTCTCTCTTGTTTTCCCTCCCCTTGACCAGGGCTTCAAACATTCCTCCCTGCAGCTTTGAAAGATGTCATACAAGCAGCAGCCATAAAATAGTGCTTTATTAAAGTAGGCTACATTAAATGTATTAAATTGCCTTTAAGATGAATGCGATTCAAATATCACTACAATAGGCTGGAACTTGCAGAGCCTGTGCAGAATATACTTTGCTTGGTTAGCATTTAATTGATTGGGTTAATTTCTGATATGTGTATGTACACTCAGTGAGCACTTCAATAGGTATTTATCGGACTTATTATTTTTTACTTCTGGTGCTGTAGCCTATCCACTTCGAGTGGATTAATGCATTGTAGGTTCAGAGATGCTCTTTTGCATACCGTTGTCATTATGTGTGGTTATTTGCGTTACTCTCACCTTCCTGTCAGCTTTGACCAGTCTAGCCATTCTCCGCTGACCTCTCATCAGGTGTTTTTGCCCACAGAACTGCTGCTCAATGTTTTTTGTTTTTTGCAAACTCTAGAGACTGTTAATTCTACTCTTATTGAGTCAGGTGTTTAATATTATTTCCCGAGGATCTGCATTAAAAGACAAAAATCATCCAACTTCCAATGTCCTTTTCGTAAACAGAAGGAATATGGAAATAAAAATATTACTGTACAGCCATCTTCTGCCAACTCTCAGTGTAATGTCGGAAGGGCCATTCCAATACTTCAAAATGTTGTCTCATCACTGTAATGTTTATACCATTCTACAGCTGGTAAAGAGCCAAGAAACCCTTTTAAATTAACCAAGGTCCTCAGAACTAATGTCTGCCACTGTATGCACACACTCTGGCCTGTTTTGTTTATGCGTCCATAGATTGCACTTGCCTACTGCAGTATTGTTTTATTCCAATGCGAAACAATTTCAGTTCTCCACATAACATACTCACATTAGTGGCAAAAGTCATCCTGAATGAGCTCTTCTTGCACCAGTAATGTGTGCCCATACCATGGCATAAAAAAACATTTCATGTCTTTTGATTGGCATTATGAGGATGGAGTGTGTGGGCCTGGAGAAGGCACTTCAGCAGATGCTTTTGTTGTTTTTGAAGGGGGAGGAGAAGGAGGAGGAAGGGGAGGTGGAGGGGTTGATGTGTGGTGGTGAGAGGCGTTCTGGCAGTGCCCGGTTCAGAGCACTGCCGCTATAACACAAAACAACACTGCTCTTCGAGACTGCCGCTATGATTTTTATTTTATTTTTTAGAGGGTACTAGATGTGCTGGTTCACTGCCTCCATGTGTCACGCATTTTAGATGGAGGGCTCTCTGAACAAAGTTAGATTTTTCCCCCTAGACCACTGATGCAGTCCCCCCCCATTTGTGGTGAAGAGTGTTAACACAGATTTAACTTTTGCTTGTACCCAAGCTACCGTTTTCTGGATGCACAGGAACTCTACCGGTGTGATTTACCTAGATGAGCACATTTGCAGATGTAAGACATCCTTACACAGGTTACTGTCATCCCAGGAAAAGCTAGCTCAAATACTCCCAATTTTGAATAATACAGACTGCCCTGAGGACTGAGACTGTCATCCATTACATTACATTACATTACATTAATGGCATTTGGCAGATGCTCTTATCCAGAGCGACATACAACAAAGTGCAAAGTGCATACCCATACCAGGGATAAGTGCGCTGAAAGACCCTAGAGGGAAGTGCAATTTCGACTACTACCTGTACAATCCAGAATGCTGCAGCCCGCCTGATCAGCAGTCAGCCCAGGTCGGCTCATGTCACCCCACTCCTCATTGGCCTCCACTGGCTTCCTATTGCTGCACGCATCCGATTCAAGGCCCTAGTGTTGGCATTTCAGGCTGCTAAGGGGACTGCCCCACCTTACATACAAATCACTTAATCACTCCCTAATCCCCAGCTAGACCACTCCAGTCTGCCAGCTCTGGTCGCCTTATGGTTCCCTCTCAATGTGCAAACATATATGATGACTATATGTTTTAGAACAACACTTCATGTGTATTTCCCTAGTTATGGATGTGATGCTTTAACTTTTGGAAGAACCTATGCACTTGTAAATCACTTTGGATTAAAAGTGTCTGCTAAATGACAAAAATGTAAATGTACAACAACGATAAGGACCAGTGCCTATTTGATCATCGGATTTTAGAGAGGTAGGGAGGGACCGGGAGAGGTGCAGCTTGAAGATGGCAAGAGATTCTGCTGTTCTGACCTCCACGGGGAGTTTGTTCCACCACAGTGGAGCCAAAACAGGCAGTAGTCGTGAGCGGGAGGTGGAAGTTTGGAGAGGGGGAGGCGCCAGACGGCCTGTGGTGGCCGAACGAAGAGGTCCTCCAAGCATCCAAGCAGCAATTTGTCATTTATCTATCCGATGTGTAACTGTATGAATTTCCACTGGCTGATTGAGCTTACAGATGTCATTGCCCTTGCATAGAACAGTGGATGGTATACTGTATATGTACACGGACACACACAGACACACACACACATACAAACACACATTAATTATTATTATAATAGTAGGTGAAGATTTTAAGGTGAAAAATGAATTACCTTTACATAATCACATAATTACTTTAATCACATAATTAATACAATACCAATAATAGTGAAAATACACAACATACACTCCACAATTGTATTACATAGTCCTTTTCGATAATGTTTTTAAGTCAAATCAAACAAAGCTAAGCTGTCTCTAAATTTCTTTGTTCAGACAATAGAGTAAAGAACTTAATTTATCTTGTGATTACTTTGGATTAGTCCTAATGGACAAAGAATCTCATTCATATTGCCAGCTCCTAGGGAGTTGGCAAGTTCCACTATTGGAGGTCTGGGAAACACGTACATGGTAAATTAAATATACCATGTGTTCTTTGGAATCTTTATTTGCATATTTGTGTAACATATATAACCTCTGTGTATCTTCAAAAATGATTCACTTTTGGCAATACATCAATTTAGTTAATATGGCACTGTGCCAGATATGCATGCTGTGACAGCCTATGATTGAATTAAAGAAAAATGTTTTAAGAACAAGAGGACAATGAAGTAGCCAATGGCTGTTCTTTATATTCAGTCTGAATATAAACTATGGAAATAGTATACTATGGAAATAAGGCATAACATCACGCTATCAATTTAAAAAGCATAACATATTAAATTAGACCATTACATATTATCTGTCCTGATAAAGAAAACTATATTTTGGCTGATTACAAGTCAACCTCAGCTGTGTACCCATAGGTGAATCCACCACTGAGGGTGTCCCAGAGTATGGCAAGTAACAGGAACAGCTCCGCAACAGGGAAAAGGCTCCTCCCTCACCCCTCTCAGTATGGAAGAATGGTTTGAAATGAAATATGGGTGCTATTGAACATGTACCAACTCCCTTGACCTTGCCGTAATAGGGAGGGCTTACTTGTGTCTCGGGTCACATACATATGTATTCAGC
Source organism: Conger conger (assembly GCF_963514075.1). Lineage (NCBI taxonomy): Eukaryota > Metazoa > Chordata > Actinopteri > Anguilliformes > Congridae > Conger > Conger conger. The sequence continues at coordinate 54,048,636 of NC_083762.1, forward strand.
GACTCAAATTTGAATAAATCATTTCATTTTGATTGGAAAAGTTACTTTTAACCTCCTCATTTCCTTTCCTAACCTTCTTTCCTTGGTGAATACACAAGTCGATCAGTTATACGTCACACATACTGAAAACACCTCAGTAAAGGAGGCGCTGGTGTTCAATGTTCTTAAATATAGCAAACATTGATCGATTCCTGGGTAAGTCAAGGAACGAAGAGACAAGGAATGATAAAATAACCAATTAGAGTGAGCCCAATGTCTCTTTGTAGGTAGGTTCATGAATACTTACAGTCCCCTCACATAAATAGATAATCCAAAGACCAAAATGTATTGATAACCTGCCATCAGCAATTACTTCATGAACTGCATGATTACACATTATTTGCCACATAATTTTTGAATCATAGTGGGACATTCTGTAACAACAGGCATTGCAAAGTCACAGAGTTTGCATTTGGTAGCCTTTTGGTTGATGATAATAATGATATTTAAAAAACATCCCAGACCAATAATTAATTCACAAAACTAATTTGTTAAGCAGCTTTGTAAAACCACAGGCAATGAAAAAAGCAAAAAAAAAAAATCTGGTCTGGAAAATGTTTATTCATCACATTTGTCATGCGTTTGTTACCCTGTTGTATGATTTTGTGAAAGACCCCGTGAAATGATTTTCTCTCATATTTAGAGTGCTTATTAAGCCAAATGATACATATGTATACTTACTTTCCCCCAATTTATAAACAGGAACCTACAACATGTATTTTTGATGATCCAGACTTCTAAACAAGCCTAGCATGGTGTGGCAGTTGTGGTGTAGTGCGTAATCACTTAAATTCATTGTAAATATAACTGTAGATTATTGCACATTTTTGCACATCATTGGGACAATCTGAAGGTAGCCAAGAAAATGTTTAATTGATCAGAAATGTCCACACACATATTACAAAATATAATGAATATTCAAGTGTATTATTCTATGTAATACATTTGCAAACTGATCATATTTCTGCTTTTGAAAAAAAGTGTCAGGTGAGAAAAGAGATGGAGAGATTTTACACTTAATGATACACAAATAATATTTTTTTAGGCTGATTGCAACAAAATAGACATTAAGTAAAGGATAATACCCTATGAACGAGTCAGTTATGACAAAATAATTTCCTGAAGGGCAGTTACCTTCTCGCTTATACCATGGCTAACTTGTCAAAGTAATGTAGCTATGGACAATACATTTTTAGTTTAGAAACAAATTGATATTAATTGAAACACAATGGTAACAAGAGAAAAAGTCGCTTTGTTCAGCCTGCTGCGACTAAAAGCTAACTGCATCTTCGCCAAAGAGAAGTTAACTCGCTCACCGTCGGCGAAAGGAAATATATAACGTTAGGCTACGAACTAATCTTAGCTCACAAAATAGCTTTGTTAAACGCTGTTTCACCTAAATAAAACGCCAGTTAAGCGCAAACTTGGTATGTCCTGCGATGAGAGAGTGGAGCCGTAATCAGTGGTGCAGGACGGTGTTACTACCTTTGCTGGCTGCTGGCCATTCCTTCATCCACCAGGTAGTTGAGGTATTCCCTTAGAGCAAACACCAAAAAACCCACACAAAATGTACATTGGTCCTGGCTGAAGGGCATCAGATGGAAAGTGAATCTATGGAGAGAATATAGTTTTAGAAACACAACACAAATACACAACACAGCATAGAAAAAACTAAATTATCAATAAATTCATTATATTCATTTTACCACGAATCTTTAAACAAGCAAGTTTAAATTACCTAAGTTAATTAAAGCCTTTTAAATGCCTGTGATCAAAGGGATCAAGATAGAATATTATAATGAGTGCCCATAAATTTTACTGTTAACTGACCATTACTTTTTATTGTGTTACGTATTTTTGTGTTCTAGGCCAATTCACAACCATCTATAGAATTGAAATTCAGTTATTTATTTTATCCAAATAGCAGAGTATGAAGACATTGTATCAGATGTTAATCAGCTACCTGTTGAGCAAAATCAAAACTGTAGTGCATCTTAATCTTTCTGCTGGCTGGATGAACATGGCCCCCCAAAGAAAACTGTACATCCTTGCAGGTTGTCTTACAGTCATCAATCAATGCTCTGTACACTGTCCTCTCAGAAGCCACAAGCTGCAGTTTCTTTAGTTTAGCACTTTTCACAGCTTCTGGTAGGTTGGCACTTCAGTATACCTGAAACAAAACAAATAAAACACAAGAGAACTTTTAAGAATGGATTTATGATGCCATCTTAACCATACAACAACACAGCTGTATTGAGATATTATGAGATAGACACCATGGTATACTTAAGCAATAACTCATGACAAGCAGTGGTCTATAGTCATTTTATCACAGCTAAGGGGCGTTGTTCGGCCTGATGCACAACCCCCTTAGCTGTGATCAAATTTGGATATACCACATCCTGGAGTGAGTAATTGCTTTTATAAAACGGTTACTAACGGTTTTCAAGAAAGTAGTTCCTGTATCTTGTAAGTAGTGCCAGGTGCAACGGAATGTTAGTAAACTCTAACGTTATTCTGCCAAACTCGCCAGCTAGTTAGCTTGTAAGCTACTGTGAGTGAGTAAACAAGGGTGTCTTTTTGATGTTTATTTGTACCATTGTGCAAGCACTGAAACTGTCCAACATTAGTGGGATCACGTTATGTAGGTCTACTCATTTTATTTTTTGGTCCACAAAGATTCCACGTTTCGATCATCTTAAAGCTCTCACACTTCTGTCTGCTTACTGACACAAATCTCTCTTGAAAATTAAGACACGCATTGGATAGTTTCTGAATCACGTGGAAGTGGAGGCAGTATGTTGCATCCCTGCTTGCTTGCAAATTCTGGGCAACATTGTTGCAAGGTGATTGAAGGGCATCTTGCATCTAATGGTTTTTCCATTTTGACATGAATGGCTGCTTCGTTGCGGAGTGAAACTTGAAATATAACTAAACAAGCATTAGAAAGCTCAGCCATGGTATACATAAAATGTATCACTGCTATGAACCGAGATTGCCAGATTTGTCCTCCCTTTATTAAAAAAAGAACAACATATTCCATACCTGGTAGGTGTTCCTGGTTTGGTGCTGGTTATATGTGGTAGTAATGATTTCCAGATGTCCCTTGAAGTAGTCAGCTGCACACTATGACTCCCCGGAAAATAGAAGGGGTTAATATAGTGTAATAATCCCATGTGTAGTATTATGTTTTATACACAAATAGTTTGCAATTTACCAGAAGTCACTAGTGCTGTCTGGTATTTTCGATGCACTGGTGCCTTTGTTACATTTGAGGGAAGCAGTTTTCCATCAAAGTTCCTTGACAGAACGCGAGGCAGAAGAACCAGTAGCAACCCGGAAGTATGCAGAATAAAGGTTTCTTTATTCCAACAGAGATAGTCCAAGAAGTCACAAGCAAAAGTTTGTTAATCAGCAGGCAGTCCAACCAGGGAGAGGTACAAAAGGAGATCCAGGAATCGTAAAAACAGAATGCAGTCCGAAATCGAAAATGAAATATCCAAACAGAGGCAAAACCAATAATCAGAAAGTCAGGGTACACAAAAAGGGCTGATACATGGGTATGGCAATCAAATAAACACTGGAGAGTCAGAGGTAAATACATAACAATCTAGCAACGAGACAAAGGAAATAGAGGGGTATAAATACATAGATGAATTAACGAAAATGAAAAACAGCTGAAATGAATGAATGACTGGTAGAACTATGAAAAGCAACAAGGGACAAAAAACACAAAAAACACAAAAACGCCACGGACATAGACACAGTATAGCATGAGTCTAAACAGATTAAAACAATAAAAACAAATTGAGAACAAAATTGATCAGCACATACTTAATAGAAACATAAAAATATTTTTAAAAAGAGACTTACCAATGAATGTACTGAAATGTGCTCCTGCAGACTGTAATTCATGATTTATAGCGTGATTTATACTTGACACATCTGCAAGGGTCCACATGGCCAAAAGGATGTCACATCTGCAGACACACCCCTGCGCGAGGGTCCACACGTCTGTCTCATTCTGGTGCGTGTGCTCAGCAAACAATTTAGCTATCAAGCTCAACTAAACAGTTTCTTTAATAATATAACTCACAATGCAATTGCTTTTATGTTTCAAACGATATACAGAATTCTGTAAAATGGGGGATTTGCGGTTGATACATAAACAGTTTAGTATTGTCTTATTGTGCATTTGATTTTGTTGCGGGTGTGGCCGATATTATAGCCCTGTTCCACCTGGGTCATGGGATTGGCGACTGGGGTGAGGAGTTATGTTCGGAGAGGGTAACCTCTGTCTCCGAGAAACACACTCTGGCCAAAAATCCCTCGTTCGGCATCTTCACCCACCGCTGAATTGGCCCACACAAAGCTGTCGTGGGTGCTGCCAGGCCACTTTGCCACCACATCCACGATTTTCCCCCTGTGCTCCACCCCCACCTGGACATTGATGGCTGAAAACCCTTTGTGAGAAATTAAGGCCTGATGGGTTTGCAATGGGGATAAGTGTCCCGTCGACCAGGCCTCGGACTCAAGGGATGCCAGCGATCACATGGAAGGCTTGGTGCACCTCCACATGATTTCATGTCTCGTGGAAGGCAGACGGATGTGGTCTGTCGCATGACAGAGTAGGATGTTGGTTGCTTCAGAAGCACTGCTTCGGACAAGCCGGCAGAAGTTTTGCCAAATGAAATGATGAACAGAGACGAAATGGCCCCACGGATGGCGCCTTCTCCGATTGAGCACAACTACACGTTGAATCGCTGCCATAGTTTTGCCTTACTCATCACCATAATAACTCCTATATATTGACTCCTACCCATTTAGCCCCTAATTGCTTGCCAGCTGATATCATTTTGGGAAATATAATTTAAAAGGCAATTAGGCTTCATGTTCAATAAAGTGCAACATGCATCCATCGTAATTTATAATTTTATTCTTTGCATGAAAGAACTCCCATTAATGTGCTATTTTAGTAACATTATTAGCCAACTACAACTGTACAATTATTATTGTACATATTGCTTAACAGATTGAGGTGTAACTTTGTTCAACAGCTGATTTCAGAGGCTTGCGGTCGGAAGAGTGGTGGCCACTAGCGGAGTGAGCTGACAATATCGATAAGGTATAGCTAAGTCTGGTCCAGACCAATCTAACAAAAGTACGACGTACAGAAGGTATACTTAGCTAAGAACGTTTCAGGAAACACGCTGAAACGTTAAGGTACTACTTACAAACAACGTTGCGTTAAGACGGCTTTGGAAAACGCAGCCCTGATCTCAAGAACAATCCTCGTCATTCTACTCCTTGCTCCTCCTCACCTACCATTGATCTCACCTTCGTCAGTGTCAAGAAAGTAGCTTATTCCCACCTGGCTCTAGCTGTAGCGTTGTGGAGATTCGTGGAGATTCATGGAAATCTGGTTGAGTGCATCAGCAATCGTCTTTCCACCACTATCCATGTTGTTGAAAGTGCTTGATCACCAGAGTTTGAAAAGGTCCAGGCCTTTACCCATTAAAATGTAAGCCCCGTAGAAATACACATGTCTAAATGAAAAAACCAACCTCATACATATACATTTCATAATATTAATACAACCTTGTTTACAATATTAACATTACACAATACATCACGCTTGGAAGTTACAGTGTGATAAGATTTGCAACCTCACGGTTGTTTTGTTTCTAGTCCTTAAAGGCTACAATACATTTTATTAACAAGAACAAGATATGCATAAGTCATACTTTCCTCGCAGTAAAAGCAGGTATAGGCATATTGCCATTTTGTTTTGTGGAAAGGTACTTCAACATGATCAAGAATATTGTTAATATAAGTTACATTAGCCCCAATAATGATGATGATGATCAATGGGTCTCATTCATGAAACGTTAGTAAATCTATGTTCAGATTTGCACATAAACGTCCACGCTACTAAAAACCTACTCCGGATTCATGAACGCCGCGGGAAACTCAGATCTGATCGTAAACTCGCGTGTATGATCATGAATGCCAATCCATCGTAAAGTGAAAACGCGCTCCCGGTAATCAGCAATTAGCATAAATCCCCGCCCATGAATAGACAATGATTACCATATAAGGAGGTGTAGACGCATCCAGTCGACCTGTCAGTCATCATGGCGCAAACAAAGAGAGAGAAAGAAAAAAAACTTTTCCGAAGCGGAGATCGAAATCATTTTGGGTGAAGTGGAGTCAAGAAAAAATATTTTCTTCTATCAGTAGTGGTGTTGTGACAGGGACAGGCAAAGCGAAGGCCTGGAAGGAGGTGACAGATGCTGTTAATGTTGCCTCTGTAGACAATAGAACCATATCTGAGCTGAAACGTAAATGGTTTGACATGAAACTGGAGGCAAAGAAACGTATAAGTGCACACAAAAAACATGCATCAGCCACAGGAGGAGGAGGCTCACAGGCACAAATATCACCTGCTGACGAGCACATCACTGGCATTATTGGGGAGACCTTTCTGTCAGGAATTATACCTGACGGAGACACCGACATGCCTCCACTGGAGACAACATCAAACCCAGGTGGTAAGGAGATAATTGTTGTATCATAATACATTCTGAAAACCATCACTGATAGCTTAGTGGTTAGTATAGTTTAACCTAGGTTGTACAGTCCCACCAAAGAAACAGAACATTTGTGGGGGTTTCTCTTCGGATTGAATGAAGTGGAAACGGGAAACCAGTAATGTTATGTTGTGCGTAATGGATATCAGTGTCGGAATGTAGAGCTATTTAACATTAATTTCAAGAAAGGATATGGATAACATATAGCCCACTGCAGTTTTGTATGCATCGTCTTCAAATTATTTGAATCTTAATAGCGTAAAGCTCCGTTTTATACTGTACAGCTCCAAATAAGTCAGTCTGCAGCCAACGTAAATTAAACATTTTTCAAATAAGATTTATTAAAGGTTTCTTTCAAATGAAAAAAGAGCCACACATAAAACGAAAAAAAACAAACGTTGTCTCATATTTCTAGCTGGCGAGTGCAATTGTATAGGCAGGCTATATTCTTACCAATGAGCCAGCCGTTCCTCACAGCTCCATCCTCCAAACGCGTGCCAACTGCGCTATTACGCAGGATAAACCGTGCCACAACGTTTTGCACACACTTTGCATCACAGATCAGTTGCACATTAACGGAATGAAAGTTTTTCCGGTTTATGTAAGCAAATGCATCACCAGATGGAGCCTTGATGTGTACGTGTGTGCAGTCTATGGCACCGATGACACCTGGAATGTTTGCAATTGCACTGAATCTGCATCACTTCTATTTGATGTACTCTGGCACTAGTTTTAAAATACCATTGAGCACAGCAGGGAGGATGCGGCTCATAGTTGGTTGCGAAATGCCGGACGTGTCACCTATCTCGCGCTGGAAGGTCCATGTGGCTAGAAAACCAAGCACAGATAGTACCTGTATTATCATTCAACATGTAGAAAGAATGTGTAATCTATTGAGTCGATTTACATAGATAATTCACAATCATGAACCTAATCGGGATCTTAAACCTGCTAATTGCCAACTAATTTAACTAAATGTGTTATATTTTTAATTGTTTGTCATGTTCATATCACGTGTTTCAAAGGCATCTGCGTATTGTTTACATAACAGAGCGCAATATGAAGTAAAATGTAAATTTCCAATAGTGACAAGCATTATTTATGTGCATTCTTGAATTTACACAAGCACTACGCGTGGTCAGCAGCAGGTGTAGATTTTGTTAGTAGCTACGAAAAGATCAGAGCTACTAAAATATTGATGAATGCCAAAAAAAAATGCCGTAAATTTCCTTCTACTCACATTTTACACACAAATTCATTCTGCCCACGTTTCATGAATGAGACCCAATGTCTTTAGCATGTCTTTCAGTTATTTAATCCATATAATTAAGGTAGATGAGAAGAAACAATGGGCTAGGTATTGTAGCCTAAATATTTTTTGTCATGTTAGGCTGCAGCCTAACTTAGACTCGCTGTGTTCCAAACAGTTGATCATTTACTCTTTTTTTTTTTTTTTTTAAGCTAAAATATCATAGCACTGAATGCACATCACCTTTTATGGCTTAGAGTGGCTCCACTTTTAGCAAAATTGAGAAAAAGAAAAATCCAGAGGATATCAAGGCATTTTATTTATACATAACTAGGTACATCATGTTACCACTATTGTGGACAGCACCTTGTGACTGAACGCCCAAATAAGGAGTTCAACAGCATATTTTTTTGGTTTTATTTCCTCATCCCTGTTTGCGCCTCTCATCCCTACTACTAAATAGTTATTATTTCCAATTTCCCAGTTTATTTCCCTGTATTTAATTAGTTATACACGTTTTATGCAGTTGTATAATATCCAATTTTACCCCTCTTCTAGTTGTATGCCATCATTCCAACAGACTCTGATGAAGATGGGGGAAGAAGCACATTAGCATGTGCGTCTTCCAATATACCGTAGCACTCCGCCTGAGGGCTACACCTCTGACACAAGCAGTGCATGGTCCTCTAACTGGGTTAGCTAAATATCTTAAATTGCCATTGTGTGTGACTGTATTTATGTCTGAATTAATGTCTTACATACCATAGTAAGTCTTTTGAGATACATGGTCATTTAATATGTAAATTACATTTCCTTAGACTGTAGAAGTGTGTTCATTACCTATAAAAATGTCTTATTGGTAGAGTTATGTGCTTCCATTTTGGTATCCTGGAAAGTTTGAAGGGAGAAGAGAGCATTGTGTTGGTCTTCCAGTGTTACTTTTTACTGATTCTTATCAAAAAAAGGTACACTTTTATACGAGCTAAGGATATATAAGGAGTGAGCTTTTAGACGTTAAAAAAGCAGGAAAAAAGAAGGAGAAGAAATAAAAAAAGCATCTTAGAATTTTGCTTCACAAGATATCTATGGGCTGTTGAAGAGAGAGCAACGCAGGACAGCTGTAGTCAAGCTGGAGTGGCGTACTCCCTCTGCGCGCCACTCCAGGATATGGATATGGAGAACGGAGTGACGTACGCGGTGCGGACTTAGCCCAAGACTTGTGGCAACAGGACTGATGTTGAAAGAGCAACGCAGAACAACTATAATCAAGCTTGAGTGGTAATTATAATCTATATTACTTGTAGAAGTAGGAAAAGTAATACATAGAAGTAATACTATTACTATTATAATACTATTATAAGTTTCCTTTTATTTTTATGTCTTTTATTTTTCATTAAGATACTATATAAGGTAGAAAAATGTAGAGAAGTTTTTAGAGTTTAGTTTAAAAGAAACTATTCCTAGAATATTATGTTTAACGTCCAGAAGGGGGAGCTATAGGATAAGGCTAAGGCCAAAGAGGATGGGTATTTGAGGGGTGTACCTTGAATTTTAACATCATGGTGGAAAGGTAAATTAGAAAGAGCTAAAGGGGTATATGTAACTTGCATGTGATCAGCAAACTGAAAGATGATATATAACCTCACAGCTGTATAGCTCTATTCTTTTGATTGATTACAATAAAGTATATCTTACTATAATCATATGTGATAAAGGTTATTTTAGAGGAATACAGTGAATACAGGACATCGTATACCAGATTTGCATCACACCCTTCACTTCGAGACTGGGCTGGAAGTTCAGTAGAACTTACAAGGGCTCCGGGACGTTCGGAGTGCTTAAAGTCCCCGAGACACCTCCTGGTGAGGTACTGCTCGTGGGAACGTGAGGTCTGAGCTCGGCAAGGGGTCCGTGGCTCACGACACCTTGTCCAACCACGTCAGAGAGTGTTGCTGTTCGAAACCCAAAGTAGCTAAACTCGAAGGTGGGGCAAAGTAAATTCTAATTACCAGGCCCACTGTACTTAACTTGTAAAATTAGGAAGAGTAGCGGTACCTCATTCTGACGTACAGTATACGTCTACCACAATTTTCACAATTGTAACACATTTCACTGCTGATATCTCTGTACAGAGATTGTCTTAGCCAGCCACACAAATAATTCATCAGTTAAGCTTTTGTCTGGTTAATGAGCTAAATGTTATCTTGAGGTGGAATTCTCTTTTAAAAAGCAAATGACAAACTTTATTTGGCTATTAGCCTACTTATCCATGCCCTTGTTGAGCTGCCCTTTCTATGCAAACGCATTTCTGTGTCCCACTATATATACACCGATAATCCTTTTTCAGTGAACATGTGAGATTGTGGTGGGTGAGGTAAACAGCAGTGTATTTGTTTTATGAGGGGCATTATTACCTATTATACCACATTTTCAGCACTATTGTTTGTGAATATTCAGTGCACATGCCCCATTATAACCCCATATTTTATCTACTCTTTGTAGGAAGCGAAAATACAAAGTGACACCATCAGCTTTTTTATTGTAGTTGTTTTCCAGGACTCCCATAGGAAATTGAGACATAATCAGCACTGTGTGCAGGTATTAAATTGGAACTCAGCTAAGGCTTAGCCCTGGAGTTCCTTTCTCTACAGAATCCCTTTGAGCTGGCTTGGCTGTCTAATTACGATTAAACTTCACAATAAAACAGTTCACATCTTTTAAGAAGGGAACCATGAGAAAATGGGGGAAACCTCTGACTGTAGATGCATTTAAAAAAATTAAATTATATATTGTTTTGCTGTACAAATGGTATAACTTGAGTTGAAAATAGGTCACACTCTGGGAAGCAAGTATACATTTGGCTTTAGGGCAGTAATGAACTGGGTCATCTGAATGCTCATGAGAAGTGTCCAAACACTCAACAGTAACAAAGAGGCAGGTTCTCTGATTCATATGTATTAACTTAAAGTTTATCTTGGCACGAGCAGGTTGATCCCTACATTTTTTCCCAATTCAAAGGGCACCATGAAAGCTTGTCACCTGACACATTTCCAAATCATATTATCTCAACTTCCTGATATATGGTGACCTGTTTTTTTTGTTTTTTTTAAAGGTGATAATTAAAGAGCATGGGCGAGGACATTTGATTGGCAATGTTCGTTAGGGAATCAATGGGTGAATAATTTAATTCCTCACGTTTGGTGGTACTCTCCAGGGAGTCATCATTCATCATTTTAGATGATGAATTTTAGAAACGGGCCATGGATTTGCCCGCAAGCCCCTGGGTTAGATGAGCTGACAGCAGAATGAGGGGGATAAATTGCTTTTCTCACATTCCATCCAGCATCTTGCATCAGCGCAGGAAAGAACTCCTGTCTCCCCAGCAAAAATCACTTCACAGAACATGTCCCCACCCCCCTCCCAGCCCTGGCTGAAAATGGTCGGTGGAATAGTGCAACGGTGGGGAACGGGGCTTGTATCGCAGAGGTTGCAGGTTTGAATCCCAGGTGGGGAACTGGAGTCTAAGCAAGATGCTTTACCTCAACTGCTTCAGTAAAATATCCAGCTGTATAAAGGGATTGTGTGTACTGTAAACTGTGTAAGTTGTTCTGGATAAGAGCATCCGCTAAATTACTAATATAATATAATTAATGTAAATCGCTAAATGTAAAACCGGCCGCTAAATGTTATTTCCTTTTTTTATCCAAAACCACTTACAGTTGATTAGACTAAATGTTATTCTTGGTGTAGAGTTAGCTAAGCTTTAAGCAAATGAAAGTGAAACTGAATTTATACTTTAATATAGTTGTGCCAAGTCCAAATTAGAGCCCTTAGTCCTTAAGACCAATATGTTTAATTCCAATATCTGAAACGTGTAATAACCCCCCCTTGGGTTTTCTCTGTTCATATGTACTATTTCAAGACCAGCAAACAAATACACGCTGGACTGAAACCACAACGTACACTGTAGCAAAGGGACATCAAGTATTTATACTCCTGCGGCAGGAAAAACAGCAACAAATGACAGTCATTGTAGTTTTGGGTTGACGTATAGCATTACATTGACCGATAGTAACATTAAGTGATCACTCCTGCCAGGTAGCCTAAACATTTACAGATGCATTTTAGAAACCTAAGTACAACTCTAAAGAGCACTTTCTGAAAAGAATCATCATTGAGACCTACAAAATATGATTGTGAGAAACATCCAAATTTTGGTCATTTCACTAGCCTAAACTTGTTTTTTATTATTAATTATTATTATTATTATTATTATTTATTGAGGCATTATACTCATTAATGATTAATTATACTTCTTGCCTATGATTGCTATTATTATCGATGATCATCAGTGTGGGTTTGGACGAAGGCATTATTACACAATGTTGTATTCTTTTTTCTATCTCTGAAACATACCATGGGCATATTAATGAAAGTCATTTGATAAAGTAGTGTTGCTGTAAACCTTGAGCAAATTGTTCTGCTTAAAGTTATCCTGTAGACATAATTCTCACAGTGGTTCATTAACCACTGAATAAAATCTAAACAAGGCCATGACTCACGATCCTGCTATTCTTTTTTTTTTCTTTCTTAATTTAGAAAAAACCTTGACGAGTGCTCAAATCATGCTTCTTCAGGAAACCTGGATGGAAAATTGAGAAATGTACTCTCTGTAAAAGTGTAAAGCTTGAGCGACTCTCTGGCTTTGCATGCCATATTGGCAATTATTGGGAAGAGCAGCTTTTCTTCCATGGATTTTCCACATAGTTAGAGCCTGGTGAAGGTTGTTACAGGGAAAAACCTGCCGAGTTGTCAGGGCTATTGGTTGCACACAAGACCTGCTCCTTTTCGAACTCATATCTATCCCGTTTGGCCTCTTAGCAAATTCACATTTACTGGAGACCCAATATCCCTTCTGAAAGACCTGCAAATGATTGGCAGAGAATGGTAAAAGGCTGATTTGAAGACAAGCAGGCCCAATGTGGGGGATTTTCAGGATTCAGGTGTTTTGTTTGTGAGCCGCTGGCAAGAGGGAAAATAATAACACCCTAGCTGTGAAATTTGTTACTGATTGATGCTTGCCATGTAGAAGCTACAGACACATTGATTAAGGGAATTGCAGCAAGTCTCCAGGCCCTGATAACACGTAATTTAAAAAGCCACTTCCCCTTCAGCAACACATTGGTTGTTTATGCAGGAGATTATTCTGCACGGCTCCTCAGAATTTTCCCTGTAGAGGACTTACCCCAGAGTTTGTCAAATGGCTACCTTTTGGAAGGAGGAAATAATTATTATAAATTATGAAGTTAATTACTTTAATGCATTTTGTTTTCTGCATTGAAAACTTGAGCATACATTCAAAATGATTTGTGTACAGCACATTAGACTGTTTTCTAATGTGCTGAATTGTGTATAAATTATCAGCATGTTAGAATTACAAGTACAGTAGGAATCAGTGTTTGACATGGTCAGCATAAATTAAATTTGCATGATGCATCATTAAAGGTGCTATCTTTTTTAACTTAAACAAATAAGTAATAATAAGCCATCCACAGCCTGCAGAAAGTATTGCCTTTTCCTTCCCAAAAAATTATATTGATGATGAATTTGTCATTCCAAATATATTTTACAGTCTGTAAGCTGTGTTTGTCAGACACGAGGGTTTCTACCTCCAATAACACTTCTGAACAAAATGCATCTTTTTTCGTATGAATAAAATGCGCAGCCAGTTGCCAGTTAGTGATAGTGAAGAAATGGCTGACCTCATTGGTAACTGCCATTTAGATATAGAGCAGTCCATAAGTATTTGGACAATGGTATAATTTCTTGTTAATTGTTATTTTGTTAATCAAACCTTTCAAATAAATGTTAAGAGTAGTCACCATGCATGTAAACGGTTCATTTGACATCTCAATTGGAACAAATGATTCGGAATTAAGAAATATTCTGCATGTAAACGCCACTTTGATTCTCAATGTGGGAATAAATTATAATGTTGTCATATGTATATAATTTATTTTGAATTTATCTAAATAATAATATGTTGCCATGTTAATTGTATGCATATAATTGGGTGTAAATGAGAGACTTGTTCTGCACAAACTGAATATAAGCTACAGGGCTGTAGCATGTTGTCAAAGATCTGTGCTGAAACTTTTGGAGAGTAGGCTGATGTTAGCGTTAATTTAATTTCTGTCTTTTGAGGCTTTCAAGCATTTCACTTAAAACAGTGTTTTGTGATTAATTTCCTTCGTTTTCACACCGTAAGGTTCAATTAATACTTAATAGGTAATTGTACATATGTATTAAAAATAAAACCCCTGGCTCAGAATTTACATTAAATAATCTATTCAGACCACTAGCTAACTTAAGCAAAGAAAATTCCATTCTCCCCATTTCTCACGCGCTGATCCCATACCCAAACTGGTATTTTGCCATTCATTGATGATACATTCTTGGTTCTCAACCGTCTACAGTCTGTTCTCAAACAATGTATTTGTTTTCATAGCTAGTATGCATATCGATGCATTATTTAACCACACTCACTATAATAAATGAATTTGGCTTGAGCTAGAAATGTCTAACATTAGGCTAAGTTAGATCATGAGTACACAACAGAATGTGGTAGCGATACCGTTGGTAAACATAACGGTCTTGTGATTCTCATGTTTGTGAAATAACAAAACATTCAATTAGCCTAATTTGTGTCAGCGCTGTGTCTCCCCATGTTAAGTCTATGGATAATACATTGTCGAAATTTAGAATTTTGCGGTCTAATTCAAATGTAATAAAATCTACAGTGATCAAATTAGAAAAAGCACATACCATTCACCAGCACTTTATTAGGAACATTTCTATTGATTCATGTGATTGTCTAATCAGGCAATTGTGTGGCAGCAGTGCAATGCATACAATCATGTAGATATGGGTCAGGAGCTTCATTTAATGTTCACACCAACAATCAGAATGGGGAAAAAATGTGCCTTGTGAATTACTTTGACCATGGAATGATTGTTGGTGGCAGAGAGGGTGGTTTGAGTATCTCAGAAACTGCTGATCTCAGAACATCAGTGGTATGCATTAGAGCATCTCTGAACACTGAACGCATCATAATCAAGTGGATAGGCTACAGCAGTAGAAGTCTAAAAACTAAGTCTAATAAATACCTAATAAAGTGCTCGGTGAGTGTGTATTTCTGAATTACCCACAGAATGAGAGGTCTTGTGTCGGGATCCGTTAAATTTAAAAGTAGTTATTTTCATGCAGAAACAGTTCATAATGTCTTTTTTTAAGGGTATCCATAACACAGAAATAGCGCAACATAGCAATACTAAAATCAGTAGTTAGTTGGCGAGTCCATTGCCATTGTAGTAGACCTGCGAAATAGCATTGAGAATGGTTTTAAAACAAGTGGGATATTGAATTGAATGGAAGTGTAATGAAATGTGCTGGATTACAGAGCCAAAGCAACAGAAATATTACCACTGTCCAAATACTTACGGACTGCACTGTGTATAATAACTGGAGACAGCTTCCACTTACCGGTTACATGGATTCCTTTGGGAGCTGCTCAATGGCGCGAGAAGCCAATTCATGGAGGCAGTCATGTTTAACTGTCAGGCTTTTTCGCACAAGAGCAGGTGTACTGGGGATTTTTTGGTACCAGAGCATGCACACTGGGTACCTACAGTGAGGTTGCCAGATCGGGTATCTGCGTGAAAGGGTCATTGCATATCATTTAGTTTAGTTTCAGATGCACACACAGCATTATTACATTACATTACATTATTGGCATTTGGCAGACGCTCTTATCCAGAGCGACGTACAACAAAGTGCATACCCATAACCAGGGATAAGTTCGCTGAAAGACCCTAGAGGGAAGTACAATTTCAACTGCTACCTGTACAACAAAGATAAGGACGAGGGCCAATTATTTTTTTTTTTTTTTTTGAACAAAGAAACAGACAAACAGAGCAAAAGTGACCAAAGTTAATTATCCAAACACTGCTTACCTAGCCAACTAAAAATACCGATACACAAAGCAAGTCACAGAGACAATAATTAAGGTTCACAGGGAGGTAGGGAGGGATGGGGAGAGGTGCTGCTTGAAGAGGTGTGTCTTCAGCTTGCGCTTGAAGGTGGGGAGAGATTCTACAGTTCTGACCTCAACGGGGAGTTTGTTCCACCACCGTGGAGCCAGAACAGACAGTAGTCGTGAGCATGAGGTGGAGGTTTAGAGAGGGGGAGGTGCCAAGCGGCCTGTGGAGGCTGAACGAAGAGGTCTGGCAGGGGTGTAGGGTCTGATGATTTTTTGTAGATAAGCTGGGGAAGACCCTTTAACTGCTTGGAAGGCTAGCACCAATGTTTTGAATTTGATGCGAGCCATGACAGGCAGCCAGTGGAGGGAAGTAAGCAGGGGGGTGACGTGTGAGTGTTTGGGAAGGTTGAAGACCAGACGAGCTGCTGCATTCTGGATGAGTTGGAGGGGTCTGATGGCGGACGCTGGGAGGCCAGCCAAGAGGGAATTGCAGTAGTCCAGGCGGGACAGAACCATCGTATGTTGTATAGGAAGAACCTGCAAGACCGGGTCACCGCCACAATGTTCTCGGAAAGGGACAGTCTGCTGTCCATCACCACGCCGAGGTTCCTTGCACTGGGTGACGGCGTGAGTGTGGTATCCCCGAGGGAAATGGAGAGATCCAGATGGGGAGAGGTATTAGCAGGGATGAATATCATATCAATATCAATATCATCATGGCATCAGGTACCAGGATATTTTTGAACAAGTCTCGTTGCCTCTATGAAGAGACCACAACTGGGTCATGTTTGGATCATCCAGCAGGACAATGATCCAAAGTATTCTTCCAACTCCACCAAAAAATGGTTAAACATGTCCACAGAATCAGGCTTTTGCAACGGCAACAGTCATCCCAGTTCCTTGACCTATACCCTCCTGCAAAGCTTTGGGGTGAGCTGAAGAGGAAAGCCCACAAGTGAAGACATTACAAATCTGGAAAGGATCAGCATGGAACAATGGACTCAGATCCTTTTCTATGTCTTTTCCCAACTCATCAAAGTTTTTTCATTTGATGTTAATGAGTTCGTGGGTTTTTATCTGAGGACTGGTATCACAATAAGATTATATCTTCTTTTACGTTGCTGAACATGAAAAGCAATACAATTAATTTTATTCAGCATGATAAAGGCTGCTCCTAAATATCTTTAAACCACATTGTCTTAATATTGTTACTATGTTCTCACCCTTTCTCCAGAGGATATTCATGCTTCTCCCATCAGTCACTGGAAAAGCCTCATTCAGATAAGTCAGATACCACAATTCATCTCCCCTCTCCTCGATTCAAATCTTTTTGACCACAGCTCCTAGGGAACTCTGCCTGGGTATTGAATTGTAGAAAATTTCTGCTTTATAATCCTGTGTCTGTATAAGGGTGGGGTTGGAGCGGAGGACCAAGTGCGCCTAAATAATACCCCTCCTAGATCCCAGGGGCAGAGTACAGGGATAAGTGGGACAAAAAATGAGAATAACTCCCGTAACAGGGGGGAGAACAAAAACAAACCCGAAGGCGATTCTTAATTGGGAAAACAGAAAAGGAGCCCAAAATGGCTGAAGAAAATAAAACGACCCTTTGAGAACAGGGCGAGTGTACCGACCAGTAACTGTGCCGAATAACGAGCACAGAGAGTGCCCAATCAGGGGCAATGAAATAAAAATACAACCTAGCCAAAAACAGCATAGGCTAAACAAAAACCATGAGGCGCAGCTCAGGAATAAACACAAACCAAAATACATTTACCGGGGACAACGTCCCTCTACCGCCGGCTCACACGAGCCCAAAACAAAAATGAAAACCCTTAGGGAAGGCGTCGGTGAACCCAACAACTAAACCGAGCGCCTTCCTTACCTTTGTTCTTTTCTTTCTTTAAATAGTATTGCTTCGACACACACACCTGCACAGAACCTGACTCGAATAAACACAGAGTCTACCTTGTGCATTTACCGGCTTTGTGCTAGGGCGAACGGTAACACAGAAGCACTGAAGACCAGTCAGAACTGGCCTTAAATACTCTGCTGGGAGGCAATTCCCCTGGTGCAAACGAGGAACAGGTGTTACCAATTATCCTAGGCCCTCTGGCGATCACCACGGGTATTACCTCCCACCATGACAGGACCCCCCTACTAAGGAGTGGCCCCAGACGCTCCTTCAGCCCCCCGTCTGTGGAACTCCCGAATAAGTTCCGGGTCCAAGATGTCCCTTGAAGGTACCCAACAGCGCTCCTCCGGGCCAAAACCCTCCCAGTCAATGAGGTACTGCCTGCCTCTGCCTATGCGGCGCTCCGCCAAGATGCGGCGCACGGTGTAGACCGGGCCCCCGTCGATGAGCCGTGGAGGTGGTGGGGAAACCTCCGCCGGAGCCAGCGCACTAGTGAGCACCGGTTTCAGGCGAGAGACATGAAAGGTGGGATGAATTCTCATGGACCGGGGTAACTGGAGGCGTACTGTGACCGGGTTGATTTTTCTTATAATTTTAAATGGGCCCACGTAGCGAGGGGCAAGCTTGCGGGATTCGACCCGCAAAGGCAAATCACGAGTGGACAGCCACACTCGCTGCCCCACCCTGTAGGACGGCGCCGCCCGACGGCGCCTATCGGCCAGTCTCTTTTGGGTGGCGGTGGCCCGTAAGAGCGCAGCACGAACCTTACTCCAGGTGGCCCGGCACCTCCGAACGAAGGCCTCCGCGGAAGGCACCTCCACCCCCCGCTCCAGTTCCGGGAACAGCGGTGGAGCGTACCCAAATTGTGCCTCGAAAGGCGAGAGGGGGCGGTAACCCCGTGATAAAATCTAGAGCGATACAGCTCCACGGTCTTCCTGGGGTGGGTAACGGTCGCAATAGGCCTGCGGGAGCCTGGTGGGAGTTCTTGCTGCGAGCGCAGACCGGACAGGCGGCCACAAAATCCCGTACGTCCCTCTCCATGCCGGGCCACCAGAACCGTCGGGACAGAAAGTCCTTAGTGCGGTGTGCCCCTGGATGCCCCGCCAGCCGGGAGGCATGTCCCCACTGTAGCACTTGAGAGCGGACCCTAGCCAGTACAAAGAGGCAATGAGACGGCCCCCCCCCCGGGTCTGGCTCATGGCGTAATGCCTTCTGCACTGCTGCCTCAATCTCCCAAATAACAGGTGCCACGATTCGCGCCCCAGAGAGAATTGGCTCAGGAGTGCGTTCTCTGTCAGTCTTGTCAAAGACACGTGAAAGGGCGTCTGGTTTCGCGTTTTTGGACCCTGGCCGGTACGTCACCGTGAAAGAGAAACGCGCAAAGAACAACGCCCAGCGCGCCTGGCGCGAATTGCGTGTCTTGGCAGTTTGGAGGTATTCTAAATTCTTGTGGTCCGTCCACACAGTAAAAGGATGTTCCGCCCCTTCCAGCCAGTGACGCCACTCCTCCAAGGCCAATTTCACCGCTAGTAATTCTCTGTCCCCTACGTCGTAGTTCCTCTCAGCCTGGGACAGAGACCGAGAGAAATACGCACAAGGGTGAACCTTTTGATCTTTCGGCGACCGCTGTGAGAGAATAGCCCCCACCCCCAGCTCAGAGGCATCCACCTCTACAATGAAGGGCAGCGACGGGTTTGGAGTTTTAAGAATGGGCTCTGAACAGAACCTGCTCTTTAACTCCACAAACGCTGCTTCCGCCCGAGGGGTCCACACAAAGCGTGCGGGTGCACTCTTCTTCGTGAGCACGGTAATGGGAGCGACCACAGTGCTAAAATTTCGAATGAATCGCCGATAAAAGTTGGCGAACCCCAGAAACCTCTGCACCTGCTTAATAGACTCTGGAGTGGGCCAGTTCTTAACGGCATTAATCTTTTGCGGATCCATCTCCGTCTTACCTGGCGACACAATAAACCCCAAAAAAGAAACGGAATTTGCGTGAAACACGCACTTCTCTGCCTTAACAAACAGACGAGCCTTTAACAGGCGTGTCAATACCAGCTTTACGTGATGGATGTGCTCAGAGAGAGTGGCGGAAAATATCAGAATATCGTCCAGATAGACGAAGACGAACTTTTCTAACATCTCCCTGAGCACATCGTTGACAAGCGCCTGAAACACAGCAGGGGCGTTGGTGAGGCCAAACGGCATAACTAAGTATTCGTAGTGTCCGGAGTGAGTGTTAAAAGCAGTCTTCCACTCATCGCCCTCTTTTATGCGCACCAAATTGTACGCATTCCGGAGGTCCAATTTGGTAAATACAGATGCCGTTTGTAGACGCTCGAATGCAGAGTTCATAAGCGGGATGGGGTATCTATTTTTTACAGTGATAGCGTTCAGTCCTCTATAGTCGATGCAGGGTCTTAAGCCCCCCTCTTTCTTTTTGACAAAAAAGAACCCTGCCCCCGCTGGTGATGAGGATGGCCTTATGAACCCGCTGGCTAAAGCATCGCGAATGTACTCCTTCATGGTTCTACTCTCTGGCACAGATAGCGAATAGAGTGAGCCCCGAGGTGGGGTAGTACCCGGATACAGGTCAATCGCACAATCGTACGCTCGGTGTGGGGGTAACGTGGTCGCCCGTTGTTTGCTGAACACCTCTGCTAGCCAGCTATACTCCCTCGGGACATTATTTGGCAGCGGGAATTCAACAGCCCCTACCATCCGACCCCCATACTCACTGCCTGCCGTTTGGGAAAGGCTTTGGGTGTCCCAGTCTATACCATCACTGTCCTGACATTCGTCAATAGGACGTTCCCAATCATAGACCGAGTCCCACTCAAGCCCCCCCCCCTGCTCCTCCTCCGGCCCACCGATATTAGGGTCCCGAGGCTCCCCGGACTCCTCCTCGTCCCACTCGGACCCTATGTCAGTCTCCCTGGGAGGAGTCGAGGACATATGCATCAGGTTGGAGTGAGTCACACATTGTGAACCCCAGCAAGACACCGGATTACTCCGGTTACCCCAGTTGATACGTGGCTGATGCTTTACAAGCCAGACATGACCTAAGACTACCGGGTAAGCCGGGGACTCCACCAAGTAAAAATATATGCGCTCCTGGTGGCCCCGAACCGGGATCCGCATAGTGACCCGTTCTGTCTTGTGACGGACTACCCCGGACCCCAAAGGGCGGCCGTCGAGGGCCGTGATAGATTGGGGCTGTGGCATTGACCGAACTGGCAGTTTTTCCCGTTCAGCCCACTGACGGTCAATAAAGTTGTCCACCGCCCCCGAATCGATGAATGCCTCTGCTTTAACCACGACCCCTCTCCATGTCAATTCGACAGGGATAGTAGTGCGAAAGCTAATCCCTTTGGTCGGTCCCACTAGCGACTTTCGCTCCGCTAGTGGGACTGATCTTTTACCTTCAGAACGGGACAGTTTTTTACCATATGCCCTGGCCGCTTGCAGAAAAAACACAGCCCTACTCTCCCAGGTCGCCTCTTAGTGCACGTCAGCGTGGTACTGTCCAGCTGCATGGGCTCCTCTACCCTGTGTGCCCCCTGTCTCCCCTCTGCCACTTTACCTCTGTCTAGGGAAGGTGAAACCGGCCACTTTACCCCGCCAGTTCTGCCGGCTCTCTCTCTCTCTCCCTCGCTCCCGAACCCGGTTATCAATCCGGATTGCGGTAGAAATGAGCGACCCTAAATCCCTTGGTGGCTCTAATGTGGCCAGCGCGTCCCTGACGGGATCTGACAAGGCTCCCGTAAATAGAGTCATTAGCGGTTCGTCCGCCCACCCCGTCTCCCCTGCCAGAGCCTGAAATGCCACAGAAAATTCGGCGACACTCTGAGCTCCCTGCCTCATCCAAGTAAGTCGGGCCGCCGCCTCCTTGCCCGTGACATCATGATCAAAAACCTGTGTCATCTCTTGTATGAGGAGCTGGGAGTTATTCATTACGGGGGATTGTGCCCGGATCAGCGGATCTGCCCAGGCCAGAGCCTTGTCAGTCAATAAAGACAGAATAAAAGCCACACAGGCGTCATTGGTCGAAAACCGTGAGGGCTGCGCTTTAAAAAATATCAAGCACTGGGATAGGAACCCCTTGCATTTACCCGCCTCCCCCCCGTACCGCAATGGCAGCTGTAACTTAGGCTCCCTGACCAATGGTGTAAGAGGCTGGTAAGGGGGTATCGCAAGTGGGGGGTAGTGGGTGGGTGAGGTGGGTCAGGGGATGGTGCTTGTCCCTGTGCTGAGCGGAACTCGTTCATTAACTGTCGAAAACTATCGGCGAGCTCCAACAGCACATCCTGCTGCCTACCTAACCTGGCCAGGATCTCATCCTGGCGCTGAAACACGATAGTTTGCTGCTCGGTGGTGGCAGCCTGCTGTGCCTGCAACACCTGCAGCGCCTGTTCCTGCCTGCCTAGAGCAGCCTGCTGGGCGGCTACCACCGCCTCCAGTGGGGAATCTCCCACATTCATCCCTGAACTAGTCGCTGGTCTCTCCAAGATGGCTTCTGTGTTCTATAAGGGTGGGGTTGGAGCGGAGGACCAAGTGCGCCTAAATAATACCCCTCCTAGATCCCAGGGGCAGAGTACAGGGATAAGTGGGACAAAAAATGAGAATAACTCCCGTAACAGGGGGGAGAACAAAAACAAACCCGAAGGCGATTCTTAATTGGGAAAACAGAAAAGGAGCCCAAAATGGCTGAAGAAAATAAAACGACCCTTTGAGAACAGGGCGAGTGTACCGACCAGTAACTGTGCCGAATAACGAGCACAGAGAGTGCCCAATCAGGGGCAATGAAATAAAAATACAACCTAGCCAAAAACAGCGTAGGCTAAACAAAAACCATGAGGCGCAGCTCAGGAATAAACACAAACCAAAATACATTTACCGGGGACAACGTCCCTCTACCGCCGGCTCACACGAGCCCAAAACAAAAATGAAAACCCTTAGGGAAGGCGTCGGTGAACCCAACAACTAAACCGAGCGCCTTCCTTACCTTTGTTCTTTTCTTTCTTTAAATAGTATTGCTTCGACACACACACCTGCACAGAACCTGACTCGAATAAACACAGAGTCTACCTTGTGCATTTACCGGCTTTGTGCTAGGGCGAACGGTAACACAGAAGCACTGAAGACCAGTCAGAACTGGCCTTAAATACTCTGCTGGGAGGCAATTCCCCTGGTGCAAACGAGGAACAGGTGTTACCAATTATCCTAGGCCCTCTGGCGATCACCACGGGTATTACCTCCCACCATGACAGTCTGTAAAACGAACAGCATTTGTAGCTAATGTGGGCCGATTTTATCATTGCACAGTATTTTTCATTTTATTTCCCTGTGCTCTTTGACCTCTTTGACGTCTGTTGAATAACCCATCAATACTCATTCCCCCATGCCCTCTGGTCGGGTCCCTGCTCTCCCGTGCACCATTTCATTTTTCCTTATCTAGCCAGTTGTGGTGTTGGAGGTGGAGTTTGGAGTGCTACAGCTTGATGGAAAGCAGTCTGCAGTGCCAGATCCCAGCTTAAAGGTACTAAGTAATTTTGGTCAAGAGCAACAAACACCTTCAAACCACAACACTGTTTATCCCTCCCCCTTCTCTGTAAATGCGCTGATGTTGAAATGCCATTGGCTGTGACAATTAGAACCAATTTTCAACCAATGAATTGCTATTATTGTACAGTTATACAATGTTTTGGTACAGAGTGTTAGGCCGTCAACTGTATATTTTGAGAACCGAATTTAAGGACTATAAACACAGGCAGAGGATGAGTCAACATGTCAGTGACCCTTTTTCAATAATAGGAAGGGATTTACAATAGTCTTGTAACAATTAACAAAATCTTACCTATTGTACCTTTAAGGGCCCTGGATGGGATTCTGAGTTTACCATAGTCAGAGCTGACATAAACACTCACTTGTTTTTACGGCCACAACCTAGGGTATGAAGGACTAAATGTGCCAAAATGAAATGAATAAATAAATAAATAAATAAATAAATACATCTGAAAAGCATGTGTTCAATACACTGAACTCATACGCTCTATGGTCCAATAGAAGAAGGAGGAGGAGAGAAAGAAGAGACTTGTATGGATTGGCTACTACTGTGATGCGTTAGCTGGGTTAGCGAGATATAGCCTTGGTGGCTAAGTAAAGTAAGTGGCTGGACAGCGTTCATTAGGTTGTTGATGTTATTTTAGGGATATTCTACCAGCATGTTTCCAAAATACTTCTGATAGAAATAGTCCTTAGTATGCATGCTTATGTTACAGAATTGTGCAATGCCTTCTCCCAGGCAGGCTAAGGCAGGCTGAAATCCACTGGTTTGTGCTCGCTGGTTTTGTGGCTAGCATTGGTTAATTAAATCACCACAAGTTTTGGCATACTTTTGATTGCCTGACTGGTATGAATGCAGCTATTACTGCATTGTTGAAAAAGACACCAAGGGGTGGCATGGCATGTTTGTACTTGCTGTACACAAAATTTCAGTGATGTGTCAGTGATGTTGCAGGCGAGATTCTTTATCCTCCTTCTAAAAAAGTTAACACCGCAGTGTGAGATTATTTTGCTTTCAAGAGGGTTGGAGTTGTTGGTGATACCCCAGTGTGCGGATAATGTGGTGCAGTTTTTGCCAAAAGAAGCAAAACCTTCTATGTGTCTTCATCTTCATCATCCCACACAATGTCAATGTCACTGTAGAGAGAGTACGTTCTGCCCACAGTTGAGTTAGCTTGTATGTTAGTGTAACTTGTTGAATGGCTAGCTAGCTAATGGCCTGTTCAATACTTAGTGGTTAGCGATAGCTTTGTTGTATCAACAGTGTTAGCTGTTGTAGCGAGGTAACGTTAATGTGCCAGCTCGAGTACCAACAAAGTCAGGTGTGATGTGAGGTGACCTGGGCTGAACAACATACACCATTAAAAGCCAGGATTACACTGGCAGGTCATGGAGAAGGGCTGCTACTAGACTTATGTCTAATAAACTTTGCTGGAAGCTTTAGGACTACTGTCGGAGCTCCGAACACTTCACCCTCCAGAGGCTAAGTTAAGTTAAGTTACACATCATTGTTATTAACAAACGGTTCCCAGTTTCATCATCTTTCCCGGTTCCAATGTTTGTTCACGGCGAAAAGATTAAAATGAGAGACGTTATTATCTGAGAAATTCTACCTTTTAAAAGTACCTTCAGAAGGTATGCGGATCACTGTGCTCAACCAGTGGAAGACAGAAGAGGATACATGTGTGTTCAGCGGTTATAGATCCAATCGTCTAATGTCTCAGAAAACAACGTCTCTTGTTAAAAAAAATAATTGTGCATGCACGTGTATTTCAAATACACATGACCTTGTGTAAATAAGACAGCTTCAGAATTGCTGTAAGGTGTATATTTTCACTTTAGGCTACTGACTCCAATGGGCTTCAGGTCTTTATGCTAAGCTAACACATTATGCTAACATAGAAATTGAGCCAGTGAATGCAAAAAATGAAAATTAAATTGAACTAACTTGATTCTGCCCAGATGTAGAAAGTCTGGGTAACTCAAGGTATAGTTCAAGTGTAAAGAGTTGTAGTATTATCTGTTGGACAACCAGAAAATAAGATATCCAGACTAATGATGTTGATAGGTCACATACATCAGGAAGTCATGGAATGCAAAGAATATGCAACAAAAAATGCGTTCATTGACATAGCATTGCTGTCCCAAACATTATGGTGCCCTGAAATGGGGGGATTATGTATAAACACTGCTGTAAATGGTAAATGGTTGGCATTTATATAGCGCCTTTATACAAAGTGCTGTACAATTGATACTTCTCATTCACCCATTCATACACACACTCACACACCAACGGCGATTGGCTGCCATGCAAGGCACAACCAGCTCGTCAGGAGCATTTAGGGGTTAGGTGTCTTGCTCAGGGACACTTCGACACTGAACCGGCAACCCTCCCACTGCCAGACGACTGCTCTTACTGCCTGAGCCATGTTACCCCTAATTTCTACATGATAAAAAAGTATTGAAATCCATTTGAAATCACTACGATTTTTTGTGATTTTTTTGTTATTATAAATCTCAAATCTCAAAAGTACAGAGACAATAAATAAATGATGGGTCTTTGTCATAAACAATTAGGCAAGATATTACACCAGAAGAAATAGAATATATAAAAGTTTGTTTGGAACACTTTGTCACTGGGAAGTTAACTTTTAATGCGTTCTGCCATATAACTTCCTCACATTCAAGCAAGCAGCTGAGTTGAAAAATCCAAACCAGCGAGCTACGAGATACTTTACTTTATGTCCAAAAATGACTTGAAACTCGACTCAGATTTGTCAATAAGGACTTGTGGACAATAAGAATCTGCCAAATGTCATAATGAAACTGACAAAGTGAATAATGTCACAGCCAAGGATTCTTTTTCAATTATTTACATTAAATATATTCTTTAGTTTAAAACACGTCCAACATCGCTTTACGCGCCACACCGTGCGCCTTTTAGTTAACTAGCAAAAAAGAAAAAAAAGAATTCAAATAAAAGTTGCGGGGCAACCACGTCAAATTTCAACAGACATTTGAAAACTCATGCGGAAAGGTAAGTCAGTTTATGTAATGTAACTTGGCTTGCATTTCAAATGGTTGCTAGCTAGAGAACCATGAGCATAAGGTAGATTAACTTTAAAACAAACTTCTTCAGGTTGGCTTGAAAAGCCCCACACATTTTCATTGTCAGCGTTCAACAAGCAGCTGTGTTTTCAGTAAAAAAGCCATGTAATGGGAATTGGATCTGGAGCCTGATCAAAGGTTGCACTATTTTAAAAACCTTTCAGTATAGTCTTTAAGATCGATATGCAAGCAGGACAGCGAGTGACTTTGAATGTCTTGTTAGGTGACTTTATGTACTAGTTGCATTAACATTGTTCGGTATTCCAGTGTCATACATATATGAACTGTATTTTCAAGAGCGCTTGTTTGTAATTGACGTTAATATTAAAAGCTACAGTAGAACCCAAGTTTGGCATGTACTGTAGTTGCATGCGGTTTTTAAATGATTAATAATTTTACTATGCAGTAGTGCAATGGTACTCTTTAGGATTCAAGGTTTTCCTATTGCATAATGTAGATGTAGTGACAAAATCATAGCTCCTGAATTCTTGCATAAACAATATCTAGCCTCATTAGATTTTTTTGAACAGTTACCTTTCATTTAAAAATGAAAAAGTATGAGTATGTTAAATAACCAATACTGCAACGCGATTTCAACTTTGTAGTTATAAGTATTATTATTATAAGTATTATTATAAGAGTTGCAGATACAGATTAAGCCTATCGTAGACTAAATTTAATTGAAGATTATCCATACAAAAATGCATTTTGACCAGGATCTGTTATTGACCATCATCTTATATTACAGCCCATGGTAATGCTTACATTATGTCACGAGTCACACAGTTCTTAAAAAATGTGTTCTTAATTTTTTGGTTTTGTATGGAGAAAATTTAGTCCCAATATTATTCACATGTTGCAAGCTAGCTAGCTAGTACATTGCAAAACACAATCCAGGCATATTTTGCACAGCGCAAGTGCATTTCATGAATTGCAAAAAACAACAAATTATTTTACAGATCTCAACAAATTGCAAGTCAGAAAACATTAATCTGTAAAACCCCACGCTAACCCAACGACGGAATTTAGTGAGGGCCGAAGTTATCGGCATGCTTGTCCTTCTGGTGTTGCTGAAAGAGTATTAGTAGGGTTAAATATTAGGGTTAAATATTAGTGGCCCCTATGCGGAAAGTCTAGATCAGCCAATAAATAAACCACGATACAAAGACAGTAGTACCACTCTGCCTTCCGCTCTTTACTGGTCTGGGCTCCACAATGGGGCCAATACATTCACCTTTGTTTATCTGACTCCATTTGAATAATAATTTAGATCCACATTTGGTGGATGTCTTATTTATAATTTAGACTTGATCGCTACAGGAATCCTGTACTGTAACGGGCTCCCTGAACAATCCTCTGCTGGTTCCGCCGCATGTCACATCGCACATTAAGTGCACGTCTCACGAGCTGGCTAGATATCTGCAGTCATTCCAGAGGTCGCAGGAATAGCTACTTTTGGGTATATCTGTTTACAGACCCAAGAAGACCAACATTAGCTACGGCTGTTCTCGACATGAATGAACTACCACGCCGTGGAGGCGAGTGATTTACCATCAGAGGTCTACGGGTGCAATACGCCGTGATACATTAAGTGTAATTTCACATCGTCCCTAGACCAACTCGAGGGGGTAACCAAGCATTCCCTGTGTAATAGTGAGTGTTCAGTAAGCGAAACCACACAGATCAAGTTTTAACCATTTATTTTACCAGGCAGGTTACATATGTAATTACACTCTAGTTCCAAATAAAATATACATAAAAGTATTACAAAGGAAACCAAATTACAGAGTCTTAAAAGTCATACCTGGTAATAAAAGCTACATACGGGGGGGTCTGGCTACAGACACCCTGTACATAGAAGAAGGTGTGCAGTCTGATTGCATCCTCCCCGATTGCTTGGTTTGGTCTCCTTAAATCCAAAATCAGGCCTTTGATGTTGACCACTCAAATGGGTCCGCAATGAACCAATGAACCATCAGGCATTTTATAACCATTTGGAATTTGGAGCCAGGCCTCCCCAGGAAACGAGATTTGATCAGGGGGGTTGAGACACATGGCTTTCACTGGGGCAGAGCTCCACACAGTTTCTCCTTGGTTCCTGGTTGGTTATGATGTCCAAGGTTTGCTGTTGCAGAAATGAAACCATTGCACCAGTCGCACTGAAACAATCAGAATAATACCAAACATGAATATTATCTAAACTGACCTTGTCATGAAACATCCGATGCTTTATGCATAATTTCAGGGAAACTGAGGAATGGGGGAGATGTGAGAGGGAGGGAGTAAGGAAGGGGGGTCGAAGAGAATAGTCTGGAGCCCAGCAGGCAGTGCTTTCTGAAACCTTCCCGTGCCGTAAAGGATGTCGTACCCTGATAGGAGGAGGATTTACAGGGGGTTCAGGAAGACAGCTGTTTTGGGAACAATGCATGACTTTTTCCCCCACAGGTTCCGGGGGTTAAATTACTTTACAGCCACATATTGCCACACTATCAGAGGAAGCCAGCAAGCTGACCAGCGCACTGAGGGACAATACCAGATTTTAATAATTTTAATAATTACAAATCTCTTTGGCAATAATTTTCGATAGGAAAATCCATGATATGATAGGAATGTGTTAAAAATCTACAGCCAATCAGCAGAAGAGTAACTCATAACCAATTCTGAAGCAGATCACAGCCCCGGAGCCAGACTGAAAGTTCCTTCAGCTCATACCTAATGGAGACAAGTATGCTACCATGGTGCCCTGTCTGATTGGCCCAAGAAACGCTCCTCGGACCTATCCTCTTTCTCACCCTAATTGATGATGCAGCCACTGAAACAGAGCCCCCCAATACTGTCTGGAGGTTTGTAGATGATATGAGCTTTCTGGAGTCCAGATTGTGGCAGCAGTCCTCAAAAAAAGCTTTTCCTCCTCTGTCCATTTTTCATTAACCATTGGGTAATTTGAAATGTATTTCATTTTTTATGTAAGACATGGGGCTATACACAGGCAGGCTGTTCAGGCTGCTTATGATCACCTCAGCAACTGACATATCCAGATCGCGAATGTGGGAAATGGCTTAGTATTTTATCTAATCTAAGAATTATATTTTAAATGTTTTGTGAAACAACCGTTAAGGAAATACTAAGGTTAGGAAAAGATCAGACCTTATAGGTACAATAGGTAAGATTTATGTGTTAAATCATTGTAAATCCCTTCCTATCATTGAAAAAGACTCACCCTCTGCCTGTGTTTATAGTCCTTAAATTTGGGTTTCAAAATATACAGCTGACAGCCCGACACTCTGTACCAAAACATTGTATAACAGTACAATACTTGACCCTGAGAAGTCTGAAATTACCTATTGTACCTTTAAGAGAAATCTTAATAAGAACTATTTGATGCTTTGTGCAACCAGCCAATGGTCTACAAATGGCATGCTGCTAAATGGAAATAAATGTACATCTATCTATAATGTATGCACATATCTTTCAGTAAAATGTCACCACCACCACCTCCTTTCTCCATTAACAACATTCCCCTCTATGTGCTGTCTAATAAAATGAAAGTATTGGGACTTTCCATCTAGCATGACCTCGGGTGGAGTGATCAGGTAAATGTCATGACCGTGAGAGCCCGCTGGACAGTATACCTCCTCAAGCGTTTCTCTGTTGCTACAACTGACCTTCTTACCATTGGTTACATTAGACTTTACTGGAGTACACAGCCCCTGTCTGGCACCCTGGTCTTACCCAAACCTTATCGACTCGACCAACTGGAGCATGTGCAAAAGAGGGTCTGTATTATTCTTTACATGAGTGTATTAGCTGTGTTAATAGTTTTTGTAAATGTATTATTTGACATAGCTTATGTGATGTTATGATGCAATAATATATGTAAATTGGTATGCGATTTTCATCTGTGACTATGAAGAGTCTGCACACTGCAATCTTTATGCTCCTGCATTTGGTGAATTTACTAACACCAGACAGTAACATTTCCAGCCTTCATCAGACCTTGTGTTACTTTCTGTGTCAATATATTCATGTTGCACAGGAGCATATACAGTGTGCACATTCTTCCTTTTTACCTTTTTACATTCGTATAACTTCTAATGCTCATCTTCAGGTTGGAGTGAGCTTAACATTAGCTTGGATAATAGGCTAGGCTACTTGCTGTCTGATGATGAAACAACATCAATGTATAATGAAATACACATTTCAGAATAAATTGGCACACTACCTATGGCTACCTATGTCTGCGTGTATGATCGTGGCCTGTTGGAATAGCTGGCCTGGCCCTGCTCTGGGCCTCTGAGTGGGCATACCAGACACCAGTCCTGACAGCCACTGTAACATCTGGATTATGGTTCAGAGCATGTTCACAAATTGTTAAATGTTAGGTCTCTCTGGTGTTCACAGTGGCTAAGAACTCCCCAGAAATATTCCGGGGGAAGCAGCACTTATAGCCACTATGAGGAGTTTTGATGACTTTGGTAGCCCCTGTGTCAATTATTATATGTAGCTGTGCCATAGGTACAGTGGTGTGAAAAAGTGTTTGCCCCCTTCCTGATTTCTTATTTTTTTGCATGTTTGTCACACTTAAATGTTTCAGATCATCAAACAAATTTAAATATTAGTCAAAGACAACACAAGTAAACACAAAATGCAGTTTTTAAATGAAGGTTTTTATTATTAAGGGAGAAAAAAAATCTAAACGTACATGGCCCTGTGTGAAAAAGTGATTGCCCCCCCTGTTAAAACATAACTTAACTGTGGTTATCAAACCTGAGTTCAATTTCTCTAGCCACACCCAGGCCTGATTACTGCCACACTTGTTCTCAATCAAGAAATCACTTAAATAGGACCTGCCTGACAAAGTGAAGTAGACCAAATTATCCTCAAAAGCTAGACATCATGCCGAAAGCTAAAGAAATTCAGGAACAAATGAGAAAGAAAGTAATTGAGATCTATCAGTCTGGAAAAGGTTATAAAGCCATTTCTAAAGCTTTGGGACTCCAGCGAACCACAGTGAGAGCCATTATCCACAAATGGCGAAAACATGGAACAGTGGTGAACCTTCCCAGGAGTGGCCAGCCGACCAAAATTACCCCAAGAGCGCAGTGATGACTCATCCAAGAGGTCACAAAAGACCCCACAACAACATCCAAAGAACTGCAGGCCTCACTTGCCTCAGTTAAGGTCAGTGTTCATGACTCCACCATAAGAAAGAGACTGGGCAAAAATGGCCTGCATGGCAGAGTTCCAAGATGAAAACTACTGCTGAGCAAAAAGAACATTAAGGCTCGTCTCAATTTTGCTTGATGTTCCCCAAGACTTTTGGGAAACTACTCTGTTGTCTGACGAGACAAAAGTTGAACTTTTTGGAAGGTGTGTGTCCCATTACATCTGGCGTAAAAGTAACAGCGCATTTCAGAAAAAGAACATCATACCAACAGTAAAATATGGTGGTGGTAGTGTGATGGTCTGGGGCTGTTTTGCTGCTACAGGACCTGGAAGACTTGCTGTGATAAATGGAACCATGAATTGTGCTGTCTACCAAAAAACCCTGAAGGAGAATGTCCGGCCATCTGTTCGTGACCTCTGAAACTGAAACGAACTTGGGTTCTGCAGCAGGACAATGATCCAAAACACACCAGCAAGTCCACCTCTGAATGGCTGAAGAAAAACACAATGAAGACTTTGGAGTGGCCTAGTCAAAGTCCTGACCTGAATCCGATTGAGATGCTGTGGCATGACCTTAAAAATGCGTTTTATGCTCGAAAACCCTCCAATGTGGCTGAATTACAACAATTCTGCAAAGATGAGTGGGCCAAAATTCCTCCACAGCGCTGTAAGAGACTCATTGCAAGTTATCACAAATGCTTGATTGCAGTTGTTGCTGCTAAGGGTGGCCCAACCAGTTATTAGGTTTAGGGGGCAATCACTTTTTCACACAGGGCCATGTAGGTTTTTTCTCCCTTAATAATAAAAACCTTCATTTAAAAACTGAATTTTGTGTTTACTTGTGTTGTCTTTGACTAATATTTAAATTTGTTTGATGATCTGAAACATTTAAGTGTGACAAACATGCAAAAAAAAAAAAAAAAAGAAATCAGGAATGGGGCAAACACTTTTTCACACCACTGTAAATACCCAGCATGTCAGTTTATTCAAATATGTTTATTTCATTGTAGACAGACAGCCGATTATCCTAGCTAACATTAACACAAGCTAGAAATAGCCAGTTGTTCCACTAAAGGTCACTTTCGCTTACGTTGGTCGGAGCCTTCAAAATTAAATTCAGACGGGTAAATAATCAGCGAAAAATCATTGTAGGAGCTTTAAGTTAGCCAGTGATGTGATGGTATGAGATGAAGGAAGGATTGGCTGTGGATACCTTCATTTTGATTGGTGCATATGTTTGTCCTTTTTTCCCTATTGTACACTGAGAAATAGTGGCCAAATGATTCATATTTTGTGACTTGTATTTTGAGATCTAAAACATGCTGCCAGTTGCTTGACCAGTGAGTTTTTGCATCATTAGTTCATGCACAAGAAAGCTGGATTAGATTTTTGTTGTGGCATTTGAATTAAGAGTCTGTTGCTGTTGTCTCTCAACAAGAGGACCAACGAAGTGTCAACGCCAGCGTAGCAGACCATAATTAGTTGGAAAAATCTGTCAGAATAAATTGATCAGAGTTGAGACTAGAATGTACTTGTGAGCTCAACGTTAACAAATAACCTTACCAAAGAATACTTTAAATTGTGAAGAAAAAGCCCTTTTCAACTAAACAGATCAGGAACACTCTCCAGGATGCAATCATAGATGCCTCACTGACTACCACAAAGAAGACTACACCAGCATAACCTTGTTCTGTTCACTGCAAGATGCTAATTATTGGTGAGCCTCAAGTACAGAATGCCAAAGTTAGAGTTTGCTGAATAATTCAATTAAAAAGAACCACAGAGTTCTGGAAGAAACTCTTATGGATATATGAGACACATTTAAATCTTTACTAAAGTGATGGAAAGAGAGATGTGTGGAGAAAGAAAGAAACTGCTCATTATCCAAAGAATACCACCTCTTCTTTGAAACCTGGTGGAGGTTAGAGCTTGGGCATACAGTATATGGCTGCTACTGACAGCAGCAGGATTAATTATGAAGTATACAGAAACATCAGCTCTGATCAACCGAATGCCTTCAAACTCATTTGATGTCGCTCTACCTTGCTGCAGGACAATGACCCCAAACAGACTGCTAACATAACCAATGAGTTTTTCTTGGCAAACACTTACAATGGTCTTGACTGGTCAAGTCAATCACCTGACCTGAATCAAATTGAGCATGCGTGTCACTTGCTGAAAATAAGGCAAAAAGCCCACAAAACAATCATGAAGTTGGCTACGGGTTTGGAGAGCATCACCAAGGAAGATCCAGCATCTGGTGATGTCTATGAATCACAGACTTAAGGCAATATTTTCGCAACTATGTGTGATCAAAAATTTACTAACAAATTCCTCTGGATTTATCAAACAGGAGTAGACACAGCATTTTTTCATATCCACAAACCATTTAAATTGTTTTACCATTATATGACTGTGTGTGCTACATCTACTTTGTAACCTTTCTTTGTGGACATTAAAATGCATATTAAAACTTATTTAGGACTTCACATCTTCTATGCCATGATTTCTTCTTATTACTTGAACTTGAACTTGTGGTTATTGTTCATTGTTTAAAAATAAACAAGGAAATTAAGCTGATTGTCCTGGTGGAGAAACATACAGCGATGTGCCAAACCTGACGAAGATCCACTGGGATCAAAACATTGTTTACAATAAAGGTGTGTAAGGAGCATATCAGTGTACAGGCTTCCATCTTTTTATCCAAATATCATTTAAACAGTTTGTTGATCATTCGCCTCGTTTTGTTTATATAGTCTACATAAACTACATATATGCCACATAGGACTGGAATAAAAGTGGTGCAAAAATGTGGATCAGCGTCCTACCTGCTCTATAGGCCTACGCCTCAGAGATATTGCTGTTTTTGTAATCTCTGTCTTGAGTTCCACTTATTGTGGAACAGGTAAAACAAAAATACTTTCATATAAAACTGGAGGCAAAGTTATAAAATGATAGGAGAGACGTTGCTGTCTGGAATTACCAAGGAGGGATTATATTTTCACTGTCCTGTGCCAGTCCCTAAGAAGCTGAGGATGGAAAGCACCTGACCATGTTCTGGAATTGGACAGAAACGGGTGTGGATCTTCTGAGTTCTGGCTCCAGTGTGTTGCACAAACTGAGACAGGAGGTGTCTGGGTCTTTGAATATGCACTCTCTCCAAAGCAATCTTCTATTAAAGCAATAAATGTAAATTTAATGTAACCATATCAACAAAGCTATTACTTGTACCCCCTATTTATAGCAAACTTTGTTTACGTGTTTTATGGAATTCATATTGAACTCCACTTAAAGGTACAATAGGTAATTTCGGACTCCTAATGGTCAAGAGAGGAATTGCAACAAGAAACACCCTCAAACCACAACATGTACTATTTTGGAAAGTTGACAGTGACAAATGCGACAGATCCTGCCGTCTTTTCGTAGTGTTCTAGTAAGAAAATGTTCGCTGAACAGGTGACTTTATGAAATGTTGACTTTAGTGTGCTGCACAACACTATTTATATGTTTTGTCTTTTTAAAGTTTTCACTTTATCTAACCAACCATATTATGAGCAAGCAACTTATTTGGCTATGGAACTAGCTGGATATATAACTAAGATATGATGGTGTACCACAAACGATGCAACTGCAACTTACAGTTTGAGACAAATAAAGCTTTGGCTAAACACGCATGATTGAACATGGAAAGAGATATGATACCAGTAGCAACAAGCAATTAGTTAGCTTGCTGAATTTTCAACTATCTACCTGAGGCACAATGCTTGTGAAACTAGGCTCGCAACGGTCGCTACTGTGTTCTTATTGGATATTTGTAAATTTGTCATTTGTCATATACATATGCTCTATATTTCCAGAGCACAGAGTGGAGGAGCATTGTAGTGGAGTTAAGGAGTATGCACTTTTCAGCTAATGGGACACACTCTTTGCATTGACAGGCTATTTCTGACCGCTTTCAAGATGGCAGTTAGCTCAGCTAACATTAGCTATTGATAGCTAACTGTCTTGTTAGTTACTAGTAGCTAGCGACACAATTGTACTAAGCTATAATTAAGCTAGTCAACTTAAATACATTAAAAAAATATATGTAACCAAATAAATCTATTTGGTTGTTGATTCAAAGAGAATATTTGATTGAATCCTCAGCAGCCTGCCCAGTGGTACATGTTATTTTTTGAAGTAGACCACCATAGTTACAGTACCCATAGCAGGTATTAATGCATTGTGTGCTGGAAGCTTTGTCAGTGCATAGGTCAAGAAATGATCTTGGTGCTTCCTGTCTGTGAATTTCCTTTTTCAGCTTTTGCCAATCATTATCTCTTCTTTAAAATATCGTTTTTGAGTTGAATATTCTTGTGCTCAAATACACTGGCAGAGTCAATGTTGAGGCTGTTATGTAAACAGATGGCTGCTCTCTTGTTCCTCAGCTGTGTCAGTTCTACCCTAAATGCCTTTCATTCTGTGACTTCCATATGGATTGGCTTTATTGGTGTTTTGGGGCCTTAGTTTTGGCCTGAATTTCTTTTTCTTTTTCTGCAATTTAAAACTTCCCAATAATTACAAAAAAATGTACCTGATTTTAATTTTGAATAGCACAGCCACTGGATGGACTACAGAAATGACAGACAATTATTTGCAAAGGTGAAATTCAGAAGTAACCAAACAAAGCACTAGGACTGATCAAACAGCTGCTAGGTGAAACAGTGCCCACTTCCAGGTTAAGTCACGCCCATTTATTAGTACGTAGATGGATACCGATAATATATTTCGTTGAACAGATACAGATACAGATAATGCAGTACTTGCTCGCTGTTAAATAGTAGGGTGTCGAAGGTCTTTTAGGTTGGCACAAAAGATAGCTGTGAGGCAGATGTGTTTTCTTGGTATTTATTTTTCCACCACCAGGTGTTGAGGCATCCAAAATGCAAGAAAATGCAGAAAAATGACAAAAAGGAAATAAAGGAAAATAATAGAAAAGAAATGGCTACATCAGCCAAACCAAAGTACTTGAATAAAGTCAGACTTCAATAATAATAATAATAATAATAATAATAATTATAATAATAATAACCATGATGATACTAATAATAATAATAATAAAATAATAATAAAATAATAATAAAATAATAATAAAATAATAATAATAATAATAATAATAATAATGAGACCATACCTCACACAACTGAGGGATAAGGAGAACCTAAGCATTGGTTCTTTCCTCATAGAGATCTCCCCAACAAATGCAATGCCTTCCTTTTTAACAGGAAGACATGACCACCCCAAATTGGCACACACCATGACATTCCATAAACACAGGGGTGTTTACTTATCACAACACAAATACGTGTTAAACATTTAAAAAGGTACCTATTACTCAAACACTACACCAGGCCTTTAAGTTTAAAACACTACATGGATACATGCCATTAAACTTACCGTAAGTGTTACACAACACATAATTGATTTTATGATGACGCAGATCGCGAACGTACGCAACCATATAGCTGTCTCAGGACGGGAGCGCGCTTCCCTAGAAGCACCAGGAAGAGAGCCAGCTGATATGGCGGTAAGAAGCTATGCCTCTAAATCACTGTATTTAACCAAGCACGGTACATTAAATAAATAACTTATGCTCACAGACATTGTCCAAAGGCAGATATCTTTTGGGTTAACATGCATATTTTATCCGAGCACAACCGTATTTGCAGAAACACATGAATAACTTCATGTGGAGGGAACATATGCACTTTATGAACGCAAGTCCATAATTTATAAAAACGCATATAAAAGTTCAGTGCTGCCACAATAAGGACGCGTGAGGACACGCCAATGAGCCGCGGCATCACAATCGCTCACCCCTAGTTGTCATGTGTTCCCTCGTTCATCAATTAACAACTTGTTCATCAAAGTCTTTTATCATTAAATAACTGTGTTACATCGTTACATCTTTTTATGTATTTGTCTACAATATAGTATAGCAAGCATAGCATGAACATCCAGCATTTCCATCATGATGCTGGCAACAACCAAACAATGTTGCCCCAGTAACATGTAATTTGTGAACTTGCCTGTTACAACCTTGAATTTCTCTCTTGTCAAAACACTAAAAAGCTACGGGGTGCAGTACACAGTCAATATCCAATCCAGTTGACTATCTACATCCAACAGTATCTATGACAGTATCTATGGGGCGGCCTGTAGCGTAGAGGTTAATGTAAATGACTGGGACATGCAAGGTCGGTGGTTCTAATCCCGGTGTAGCCACAATGCACAGCTGTTGGGCCCATTGCTCCAGGGGAGGATTGTCTCCTGCTTAGTCTA
The DNA here is from genome assembly GCF_963514075.1 of Conger conger. Classification (NCBI taxonomy): domain Eukaryota; kingdom Metazoa; phylum Chordata; class Actinopteri; order Anguilliformes; family Congridae; genus Conger; species Conger conger. The sequence goes on from NC_083762.1 coordinate 54,086,627, forward strand.
ATCAACTCTACGTCGCTCTGGATAAGAGCGTCTGCCAAATGCCAATAATATGATGAAAATGCATAGGAAGCTGGCTCAACAGCCTATTAGAATATAGAAAGCCCACACCAATCCCCTTGACAAATGTGTTGTCTCCTCACTCATGAAGGGCATCAGCTCTAAAACAGTCCCATAATGATGCTGTATTGATAAATCTCTAAAGTTACTGACAACAGTAGCCTGCTGACAGACTTTTTGCCTTGGTTGAGTTGTGTGTTGGCCAAATTTTTTTTAAATCAGGCTTTGACTTAGCTACCTTTTCTCCTGGTTGGTCTTCTCTAGAGACCTACCTTTGTGTTTTAAGGTATTTAAATTTGTTTCGATGTCGTTCACTCGTCTTTGCTATTTTCCTAACTGCTAACTGTCGCTGACTTGAAACTTCACCACAAAAACTACCTACGGATCGCTTCATCCATCAACAGAAAAAATGGACACTTAACAACAACTGCGTGTATCCCAGAAATCCTTACATATTATCGGAAAATAAGACAATTAGTCTACTGCTTTTTAGGACAGTAGGCTACCACAGGCATTGAAAATGTTTGCAATATCTGGATTCTCTGCACATGTTTGACATGATCAGAGACTATTGTAATTGAGAGAAAAATTTGGAGCAACCCTGAAGCGGATATGTGGATTAAATCGATGGTGTATAATAGGTTTAGCAGTAATGGCTTGGCTACTGTTTTTTTTTTGTTTTCTTGCACCTTGTTCATGCTTTTTGTTTGTGAAAGTTGGAAGTAAATGAGACCTAGTGTGATTATTATGTATATCCCCTTGGCTGACATGGCAATAGAAAAATCACGCACATCTGCTTGCAGTGGAGATGCTTAAATAGTTATTAGACAAGAGTACTCATATGTGAGCGTATCTAAATAAGTTGCAATTTGTCTTCACTGTTGTTTTGTATGGGGTGTGAATGTTGTAACATGTCTCAAGGTGGCAGGAAATAGATTTTAAATGTGTTTTAAAAATAAAAGGGGGAGTTACTTTTGACCCCAACAGTGTCACATTCCTGAGCAGTTTTTTGATATTGACACTTTATATTTTGCATTTTATAATGATCATTTGTTGTACAATAATTTGCCATTGAAAAGAGACGTTGAAAAAAGACCCAGGGCTATAGCCCAATAGCCAGAGCCTATAGGCACACCATTATACCAGGATCAATAAAATGTACTGCAAAAGTCTCTTGTCCTTATCTGTTACTGTGGGGGAAATTAAGTCCATCACGACAGCTGTGGAGAAGAGTGCTCATATTTGCCACCAAACTGCTCCACCTGTAACAGGACAAACTTTATTAATACAATACAAACCAGCAGTGCAAAAACTCAACGTTGTTCAAACGTTAATGTGCATACTATTCACTTGTTCTCCCAAACGTGGAGGTAAACTTTTCCCTAAATCAGTAAACTCGTAAAAGAAAGGCATTCACAACAACTCACATGCAACTTACGTGGCCAGCTTTTCTTGGTAATCTTTTGGCAGTTGCTGCAAGACGGTAGTTCGTGTGCGGATGGAGAGATTACATGTTCTCATAAAACGAAAGCACCAAGAAGGACCGCCTCGAAAGTCATTGATGTTCATGTCCTGTGCTAGCGCTGCTGCCTTCATTCGAACAGTGACTGTAGAGACGCTTCTACTTGCTCTGTTCAACAACCCACTGTTCGAGTTGGTCCTCCAACTGTGGCCATCTCGCTTTGTGCCCTCGCAAACTCTTTTTAGTCTTCTTTACTTGGCGCAGGTCTTCTTCTTGCTTCCTCCATTTCCGTACCATTGATTCATTAATGTTGAATTCTCTCGCTGCTGCTCTATTCCCATGTTCTACTGCGTGACTGATAGCCTTGAGTTTGAACTCTGCGTCGTAAGCGTGTCTCTTCAAAGGTGCCATTTTGGGGTCTTTATTTACAAGTGGTGTATGACTGGGGGTAGGTAAGCACAGTACCTACCGGTATTTGGCGACCCCCCCTGACCACCGTAATGCTGCAAACGGTGCGCATTTGTAGTTTACCAGCCGTACTGAAACATTTTGACAGAGCGCCGTGTACAACCACTATGGATCAACCAATTAACAATTTGATCCATATACAAGGCGCACCGGACTATAAGGCGCACTGTCGGTTTTTGAGAAAATTAAAGGTTTTTAAGTGCGCCTTATAGTCCGGAAAATACGGTACAATGAAGATTTCCACGTTGATGAGGTCGACATGTTTATATTTTTTCATGAGATTGCGTGTGAAATAGAAATATTTAAAAAGTCTATTTCATCCCCAAATTCATGCTAAGGAGAATTAATACACAACTGTCTGAGTGAATTACATTACATTATTAGCATTTGGAAGGTGTCTTATCCAGAGCGACATACAACAAAGTGCATATCCATTACTAGGAACAAGTGCGCAAGTAGAATTTCAAGTGCTAAGAGTACAACAAATTATCTAAAACCGTTTTTATACAGCAAAATGCAATAGAGTGATATTTACATTTTAGCGATTTAACTATGTATTGCATAGAGTGTCAATTTAACTATGCATTGCATTTTAAGATTTCTCAAATTTCCAATATAATGATCAAATGAAAATCCTCACAAACCGCTTTCATGAAACGAGGCCCTGCTGTCCACCAAACACAGGAGTGCCAAGAATGTTTGAATACTAGATGTCCTTCGGGTTGGTGGGGGACAAAGGTGGGACCACTGGTTCATCGATACTGCAGGTTTTCATGTCCTTTCTGTCTTTTCCCCTTACCATATGTTAAGTCCCTAAATACACCTGCATTACAAAACCAGGTGTATGGTAATGGGCATAACACTAAACCACTTAAGCAGTAATTGCAACCTCAAAGAAGACCCAGTTGAACACAAAGTGATATAAAAGACAAGTGGTCATTTATTATACAGCAAAGCAAGTAGTTATATCCATCCTTTAAGATGTTAAAAGCATAGACAACTATGCAACTATGCAAAAGTAACACCCAGCAATATTATAAACACATGTACAGAGTTGAAGGTGTTGTTGTCAGGAACAGCAATAGAGAGTGGACAACTGACAGCGGAATGTGGACTAACAGAAAAAGATGCATATTGTCTATAGCAGTCCTGTGTCTTTTTAATAATGCTGCTCTGCAATGGTGCTCAGCATCCATCCAATAACAGGCAACCCTCAGTCTGGTTGCCAGGCAATGTTCAACAGCGTCCTCGCCTTCATACATTTCCTGAAGAGGGTTGTCAGGCAACGGCATGCATCACCTCTCCAACATCTTCTGACTGGGCTCTTTTGAACACTTCATAAGCAACAGCTGTAGGTGAGACAGAAACAAGAGCAGCAGCAACAAAACAAAAAGCATAAGACCCCCTGGGAAATAACACATTTGTGAGAGTTTAACACATTTGTGAAAGTGTTCCATTCATAGGGTATTATTTTTGTGAGGCTATGGTCAAACAGTAGATCAGGAAGGTGTACTATGAAGGTTAGCCAATGGGGGCGGGGTTAGCAAGATCAAGATGAACTTACTTCCACTAACTACGAGATGACAGCCTAAGTCCCGTAATTCTTCAGTTTATAATAAACTGATGAGTTAAAGAATACACTTTTTGGCCTCAGGTAATATTTTAAAGGAATACACCAACATTTTGGGAAATATATATTTTTATACAGTCAGGTCCATAAATATTGGGACATTGACACAATTCTCATCTTTTTGGCTCTATACACCACCACAATGGATTTGGAATGAAACAAACAAGATGTGCTTTAACTGCAGACTTTCAGCTTTAATTTGAGGGTATTTACATCCAAATCAGGTGCACGGTGTAGGAATTACAACAGTTTGTATATGTGCCTCCCACTTTTTAAGGGACCAAAAGTAATGGGACAAACTAACAATCATAAATCAAACTTTCACTTTTTAATACTTGGTTGCAAATCCTTTGCAGTCAATTACAGCCTGAAGTCTGGAACGCATAGATATCACCAGACACTGGGTTTCATCCCTGGTGATGCTCTGCCAGGCCTCTACTGCAACTGTCTTCAGTTCCTGCTTGATCTTGGGGCATTTTCCCTTCAGTTTTGTCTTCAGCAAGTGAAATGCATGTTCAATCGGATTCAGGTCAGGTGATTGACTTGGCCATTGCATAACATTCCACTTCTTTGCCTTAAAAAACTCTTTGGTTGCTTTCGCAGTATGCTTCGGGTCTGCACTGTGAAGCGCCGTCCAATGAGTTCTGAAGCATTTGGCTGAATATGAGCAGATAATATTGTCCAAAACACTTCAGAATTCATCCTGCTGCTTTTGTCAGCAGTCACATCATGAATAAATACAAGGGAACCAGTTCCATTAGCAGCCATATATGCCCACGCCATAACACTACCACCACCATGCTTCACTGATGACGTGGTATGTTTTGGATCATGAGCAGTTCCTTTCCTTCTCCACAAAGACCCACACGTAATAGAAACGGCTCCGGACTAGGGAGTAGACAATTGCACAAAGGTTAAGGAACGTAGTGATAGAGGAGAAGAGGTGCGAACACTTCACTGAATCAAGGCAAGCAATTAGATATAGAACAGAGAGGCACAGTTACATAGCAGTATTGAACATTAGATAGCTACTTCTCCTGGGCTGGGAACTCATGCCTAAATCCAAAAGACTCCCAGACTTCAGAAGACTTGAGATGTCTGATAAAAATAAAAGCAAAAATGAATTGATGTGTTTGTGATTATGCCTGTTTATGTTGTGCAGGCAGGCTAGAGAGCAGAGTGAAATCCAGTGGTGCTAGCACAAGCATCAGTGGCTAGCATCACCACAAGTAATGTTTAGCTAAAGTACAATACAATACAACAATACAAACACAAGTAACGTCAGTTAAATAGCTTACTAAATGGCCTGTGTGGAAAGCGACTATGAAAGCTAGGGTATATGAATTATATCAGACCAAGGTTTCTCACCTCATTGCTATCATGGCACATGGTCATCTGCAATGGAGAGGCAGGATTGAGAATGGGGCGTAAACGTTATTTGTTTACAAACACAGGAGTGAGAAATTGTGCATAGTCTGCCTTTAAGTTTAAGTTTTAGTAGCTCTAGAATGTCAGAAATTAACTGCAGGACAATTAGGCTAGTGAGATTGTAGATCTATTTGTTAATTCAGCTAAAACATTATTTAGATGACCAAATTTACTCATTTTTGCCAACCCTTGTATCTGGATTTGTTGGCGGAATCGGTTTTGCATTTTGTCATTCGCCTATGAGTGTTTTATTGTTCGTATCCATCCTTGATATGCGTACATATCTTTTATTTTCCCTCAGGTGAGAAATACACCACTTGAGTAGCCTACAGTCCATGCTGCACTGCTATAGGCAAATTTGTCAGACAGCCACTTTTATTGGAATATGCACAGCTCTTGGTCTTCCCTTAGCAAGCTGATCCCTGGGTATGTTAACCCTATCCACTTAGTTCCTTAGTTGTAGTTGAGTCGTCAACATCTCAAATTATTGTTGAGTTCATATTTATACAGTTGAGGCCAAAATTATTAGCCCCCCTTGTGAAATCAGACAAAACCTTTGATTTCTCCATGGAAATGACCATTAACAACAAGTGTTTATAGTTTGTTTGTTTCCAAAATATCAAAGACAAAATGCCCACTAAGTTTGATTAGAATATTTTATTGATGCACTGAGTTGAAACAAGAAAAGGCAAAAATGACACAGCCAAAATTATTAGCCCCCTGGCCATTAATAGTCAATAGTGTACCCTTTCTGGGCCACAACTGACAACAACCTCTTAGAGTAGTTCTTCACAAGGTTGGCACATGTCTCTTGAGGGATTTTGGCCCATTCTTCCATTGCAAATTGTTCCAGCTGGTCCAAATTGCGTGGTTTCCGAGCATGGACATTTTGAGCCACAGATTCTCAATAGGATTAAGATCTGGGCTCTGTGCGGGCCACTCCAGGACCTTGGTTTTGGTGTCCTTTAAGAACTGTTGGACCAATTTTGAGGTATGCTTTGGATCATTGTCTTGTTGGAAGACCCAGCGACAACCTAAGCCTAGATTAATAGCAGATTTTTTCATATTATCCCTCAAAATGTCAATATAATTTTCTTTTTTCATGATGCCATGCACCCGAACAAGGCTCCCTGTGCCTGAGGCTGCAAAACAGCCCCACAGCAAGATGCTCCCACCACCATGTTTAACTGTGGGAACTGTGTTCTTAGGGTTGAAGGCCTCGCCCTTTCTTCGCCAAACATAAGCAACATCCATGTGCCCAAACAGTTCCAGTTTAGTCTCATCAGACCGAAGGACAGACTTCCAAAACTCATCTTTACCTTTCAAATGTTCACGGGCAAACCTCAGTCTGGCTCTGATGTGCCGCTCTAAAGGGGTTCTTCTGGGACTATGGCCCTGAAGCCCACCACGACTGTGTTCCTAGAAACATTAACTCCAGAAGAGGCCAGGGGCCTCATTTATAAAACTGTGCGTAGGATTCACGTCAAAAGGTTGCGTAAGCATGAAACCCAGGACGTGCGTACGCACAAAAATATTCTGATTTATAAAACAGTGCATACGCACGTCCTACGCCAGTTTTCCTTTATAAATCACAATCAACTCTAAATGTGGCGTACCTTTGCCAGCTTCATGTCCCGCCCACAGTTGCCTATAAATAGGCAGTGAAACACCCCTAATGAATATGCATTTCACGAAGATGACAATGGCAAACGCTGAAAAGAAGGCCAAGAAAAGGGATTTCAGCCATTTGATTGCCTCTGAAAAGATACAGGTGTGGGAATTATCCTGATTGATTGTAAATGAAGAACAGTTCTGCACAACGAATGTGATGATGACGATGATAATAATAATAATAATAATGATAATAATACACGTTATTTGTCTAGCACCATTGAAAACACAGTTACAAAATTAAGAGATAAAACAAACAAAAATCCATAACAATAAACACATTATAAAACCTAATATATGAATATGATAACAATATATGAAACTATGCACTCGTATCTGCCTGACTGACGCTTTGTAAACGGCATCAGTGCAGTGTAACTTGTCCGACTGTTCACCATATTATTTATGAAAATACATTTAATAACATGAAGTATTGTTTAACAATTCGTCTACATATTTGAGGGATTATTTTACAACATCTCCGTTTATATTTATCATCCTAAATCATATTTTTTGGGAACTCATATTTTTTGGGAGCTGTTTGTTTATTCGTTGTAAGAGGCTTTTATCCATTTTTGCTAATTAACTCTTCATATATGATACGTGAGAGGTAATATTTCGATTTATTTTACACAGTGGTATCTGTATCATTTTTTACTTCTCTCGTCGCCAAATGTTGTGTTGCACTTAGGAAGGGAGAGAACCCGTATAGCGAGATTCAACAATACAACACTTTAATAAGTATAACAGGGACGAAGCACGTCCTTACAGCAGCCATACCCAGCCACAACTCCCGGCAAATCTTTATACCTTTTTACATCCTGTTTCACTTCCTGTTTTCCTGGTCTTACGTCAGGAGCATTAAAGGCACAGGACACAACAGTATCAATTTCACACCATTTCTTGCACACCGGGGACCGGGGTTCGATTCTCGGTCCTGCCAAAAAGCCAAGTTTGGCCGGCTCACGTGGAGCAGCAACAATTGGCTCGCTGCTCCAGAGGGAGGGACTTGGCAGGGTTAGTAGATCGCCGCACAATAACAAGCACCTCGGGCGCCTCGGAATCACGGTTACAACTTGGTAGGCGAAACGGCTTGAAGAAGGCGTGTCGCTCTCCCGTTGGCCGCCGAGGGACAGGGTGTGGGCGGTGTATCTAATACTAGCTCTAATTGAATCAGACGGGGTCCAATTGGCTACCAAATTGGGAGAAAAAGGAAAAAAAAAATCGCGTTTCATCCTATTGTCATCGGAGTCACAGTTTCTCATTTCTCCAGTTAATGTGCGTACGCATGGGTCAGAGTTTCTGTGGAGGACCGCACATTTTCCCGTCAAGTTCATTTTTTTATAAATGCCAAAGTTTGCTTAGAAAGTGGCGTACGCATTCTTTTGTGCATACGCAACATTTATAAATGAGGCCCCAGGTCAGCAACAATCATCTTGGCAGATGTCCGGGGCTTCTTGTTGACATCTCTGGCTATTTTCCTCTCCAGAGTTCTTGAAATCTTGCGCCTTCGACCACGCCCAGGTTTGTTTCTTACAGAATGTCACCTTGTGACCACGTACAGCTGTTCTAGACACTGTACAACGCTTGGAAATGGCAGTATAGCCTTCCCCCTTATTATGAGCCTCCACTATCTTCTTTCTGAGCTCAAGACTGATTTCCTTTGTGTTTGGCATGGTGAGTAAGAGTATTCCCTCTCAATGTGTTCAAGTGCCCTGTTCTTTGGAGTCCCTTAAGTAAAGCTCAATGCTGATTGAATGCTCAGGTGTTGTTGGGAAGCTAATTGACTGCACAGGTGTGGTTTGAAAGCTAATTGGTTGATTGTATGTGTTTTGAAAGCAAAAATGCACATGGGGGCTAATATTTTTGACCACCCCATAACTATATTTGTTATAAAGCAAGCCTAAAAATGTATTTTACATTCCAAAATGTACCAAAAGCTATTAAATAGCACTGGTGAATGTTTGATGATACCAAGTTTTAGCAATAATGCAAGCATTGGGCAGAATTTTAGAAAAATGTTCATAATTCCTGGAGGGCTAATAATTTTGGCCACAACTGTATAATACAAAAAACTGCTATCAGCAAAGTAGGGCAATAAAACTCCAGCCTCCCCCATGACACACTCAGGGTTTACAACCTCACCTCGCCTAAGAATTTAAGAACAAATATATACAATTCAGAAGTTGCCTGAATAAACAGTTTATTTCGTAATCCGCTCAGCCATTTTCGAGAACTATATTTTTGCCGGGACTTTACCTACGCGAATTCCGTCTTCAACTACTTCTTGTTGTTGAGTAAATTGCTAATTCATTTCAGTGCCAAACTAATCTAAAACATCTTAAGCTTCTTATCCTTTCCAACCAAGTATAATGTGTCATATTCAGGAGATGAACAGTTTTGGAATATAGCTGCATTAACATAGTACAATGAATATACAGATGTGCATAATTACAAATTTGGACTTGCTGTAGATAAACCCGTACTGGCTAACGGGGCTCTAGTTAACCTCATTTTGAAATAACGTCCAATTTTAAATGTGATGCAGTTTGGTTAGAAAACATTAGGTTGAGTAATCCTCTTTGGAGAGCTTTTTTGACACTTTGGGCATGCTCTATAGAACACGTTATTAGTTATTTATTTGACTTATTTTTCAGTCTTCAGCTGCTGTAAAATATCCACTTAATAGGTTTGATGCATTGCGTGTTCAGAAATGCTCTTCTGCATACCACTGTTGTAATGTGTCGTTATTTGAGTTACTGTCACCTTCCTGTCAGCTTTGAACAGTTGTCAGTCTGGCCCTTCTCCACTGACCTCTCTCATTAAGAAGGCTTTTTGCCCACATAACTGCTGTTCATTGGATGTTTTTAGTTTTTTGCACCATTCTCTGGAAACTATTTCATCCCCATTCTTACATTTGGTCTGAAAAACAGCTGCATGCTTTTTGGCATTTAGTTGCTGCCACATGATTGGCTGATTAAATATTTGCATTTATAAGCTGGTGTACAGGTCTGCCTAATAAAGTGAGTTTATGTGAGTAAAACACACATTAAGTTAAATTTTCTTTACATTTTGGATCATAAAATCTGTTTTAATAGAAAAGCAAGCTTTGCTGATCATTCGTGTACCTGGAAAAAAAATATGCAGATGTTTTTGTATTTGGAGAGATTTGGGGATATTTTAGGTCATGTGGAAATTGAATTCCTGAAAATAATAGCCTTCCTGCTCTGTTTTCATCTGATGAACATGAGAAATGTAGCCCAATGCTATCTATGCTTTGTGAATGGAATTACGCATGCAAGCAAAATGCTCAGCTCTTTAAATTCACAAGCTAAATTTGCTGAATTGCTGGTCCTTCCATGGTGTGAAATGGCGTAAAATTCTGTTCTCTTTTGGCTGGCAGGGGAAGCTGAAGGAGACAGTAATGTCACAACTCATCTAAATCTAAATGGGCAGATAGTTCTTTAATGAAGCGGCCCACTGGATGCTTGGTAAACCCGGGGGAGGACATTCAGTCAGTGCGCTCTCATTAAACACCAGCCTCGCCACTAATAGGCACGTTTCCAGCACGGGCATTGGGCAGACCTTTCACAGAATAGGAGAGGGGGCCCAAGAATGATGGGTGGCGTGTCGCCCGGACAACCACTCAGTTGCCTGCGCACACCCCCAGTTGTGAAAGCTGTCATCCCCTCCCACCCACCCCCAGCCCTCCTTCTGAGGGACTGGCTGGCTATCCTTGTGATGCTTAAGGCTTAATCAAGTCAATTCTGTTTCATTAGTCCCTCCACCCACCCCACCATTATCTTCCATAAATTAGTCACATTCGCTCGGTAGACCCCCCCCCCCCCCCCCCCGCTTAGTCCGGGCCAAGTGGAAGTCTCAGCAGTCATTCCTCCCGTGAAGGGGCTTGCATGCTATGGAAGCCTGCCGTCTACCTTGTGGCAGCGTCTGTTAATTCTCCGTAATCACTGCCTTTCGATCATCATGCTCGCTCACCATCTGAGCCATCCCCAGAGGGGTTATCGCTATCAACACTGTCGTCTCACAGAGAACGGTTTATTGATCTGTGTTTTGTGTCATGTGAAACAGCATTATTAATGAATCTGCCTGTTTGCGTTTCTACAATCTCTGATTACACTGACGGAATGAATTGCCATTGGACCTTATTAAGGTGGTTACGGTTACGGTTACGGTTTATTAATTCAATATTTTAAAAAAAGGAAAGTATTAAGGAATGTATAACAAAGTTCCTGGGTTTTAAAAAAATCTTTTTTTGTCTTCATTCTGCAGTAATTGTGTTGTAATATGTGCAAGAAAAGTACATGCTAGCCATTTAAAAACTGTTGATACAATTATTGTTTATATAATTATATTTAATTACAATAGGGTAATTAAGAAATACACACACTCAAAAATCAATATCAGAAATGGTTGTTTATAAATATGAGCAGACCTGGGTGTTTTCTGTGCTCTATTGATCTTGCCTGGTGCATTTGAGCCTCCAGGGAGGAGCAGATGGGTGGGGTTTTCACTATTGGGATCTAGTGCTGGATATTGCAAATCACTTTGTCCTTTGCTGATTTGAATCAGTTCATTCAGCAAAGGTTCTAGTCATGTGATTTCTTCACTGAAGCGTTCAGTGGAGCAAGCGCACAAATATTCCAACAGGCGCATTTAGTTCACGCTAGTTCAATTCATTAAAATAAATCAGTACGTTCGAGTCAGTACATCAAAATTAATCAAACTTTACAGTTTTTTTGTCGTTTCCAGCTCTTTCAGAGTAGAGCAGAGATCAACAACTTGCACTCCAGCTGCACTTAAGTTGCACATATACAGACTCCAGACTCAATTTGGGCTCAAATGACTTGAGACTTGACTCGGACTCGTCAATAAGGACGAATGGACAATAAGAGTCTGCATATGCCATTGTGAAAATGATGATGTTACAGCCAATGATTATTTTTCTATTATATATACAGTGGTGTGAAAAAGTGTTTGCCCCCTTCCTGATTTCTTATTTTTTTGCATGTTTGTCACACTTAAATGTTTCAGATTATCAAACAAATTTAAATATTAGTCAAAGACAACACAAGTAAATACAAAATGCAGTTTTTAAATGAAGGTTTTTATTATTAAGGGAGAAAAAAAAATCCAAACCTACATGGCCCTGTGTGAAAAAGTGATTGCCCCCTAAACCTGGTTGGGCCACCCTTAGCAGCAACAACTGCAATGAGTCCCTTACAGCGCTGTGGAGGAATTTTGGCCCACTCATCTTTGCAGAATTGTTGTAATTCAGCCACATTGGAGCCACATTTTCAAGCATGAACCACCTTTTTAAGGTCATGCCACAGCATCTCAATAGGATTCAGGTCAGGACTTTGACTAGGCACTCCAAAGTCTTCATTTTGTTTTTCTTCAGCCATTCAGAGGTGGACTTGCTGGTGTGTTTTGGATCATTGTCCTGCTGCAGAACCCAAGTTCGTTTCAGCTTGACGTCACGAACAGATGGCCGGACATTCTCCTTCAGGATTTTTTGGTAGACAGCAGAATTCATGGTTCCATTTATCACAGCAAGTCTCCCAGGTCCTGAAGCAGCAAAACAGCCCCAGACCATCACACTACCACCACCATTTTACTGTTGGTATGATGTTCTTTTTTTGAAATGCGGTGTTACTTTTACGCCAGATGTAATGGGACACACACCTTCCAAAAAGTTCAACTTTTGTCTCGTCAGACCACAGAGTATTTTCCCAAAAGTCTTGGGGAACATCAAGCAAAATTGAGACGAGCCTTAATGTTCTTTTTGCTCAGCAGTGGTTTTCGTCTTGGAACTCTGCCATGCAGGCCATTTTTGCCCAGTCTCTTGCTTATGGTGGAGTCATGAACACTGACCTTAACTGAGGCAAGTGAGGCCTGCAGTTCTTTGGATGTTGTTGTGGGGTCTTTTGTGACCTCTTGGATGAGTCATCACTGCGCTCTTGGGGTAATTTTGGTCGGCCGGCCACTCCTGGGAAGGTTTTCGCCATTTGTGGATAATGGTCCCAAAGCTTTAGAAATGGCTTTATAACCTTTTCCAGACTGATAGATCTCAATTACTTTCTTTCTCATTTGTTCCTGAATTTCTTTAGCTCTCGGCATGATGTCTAGCTTTTGAGGATCATTTGGTCTACTTCACTTTGTCAGGCAGGTCCTATTTAAGTGATTTCTTGATTGAGAACAGGTATGACAGTAATCAGGCCTGGGTGTGGCTAGAGAAATTGAACTCAGGTTTGATAAACCACAGTGAAGTTATGTTTTAACAGGGGGGGCAATCATTTTTTCACACAGGGCCATGTAGGTTTGGATTTTTTTTCTCCCTTAATAATAAAAACCTTCATTTAAAAACTGCATTTTGTGTTTATTTGTGTTGTCTTTGACTAATACTTAAATTTGTTTGATGATCTGAAACATTTAAGTGTGACAAACATGCAAAAAAAAAAAAAAAAAGAAATCAGGAAGGGGGCAAACACTTTTTCACACCACTGTATATATATGAAAGATATTCCTTGGTTAAAACACATCAAACGTTGTTTTATGTACCACACCGTGCACCCTTCAGTTGCAGCCATAGCAGCACCCTACACTATTTCTTGCAGCATAGCTCGCTACCGTTCCACATGTTGTGGCCTATGAGTTTAAATAATCCAGGCTCATCGAGTCAAACAAAATGACTGCAACTAGCAAAAATGTTCATATTTAAAATAAAGGATGTGGGAGCAACCACGTCAAATTTCAACAGACATTTGAAAACTCATACAGAAAGGTTAGTCAGTCTACCAGCAGCAGAGCTCATCCCACTGTTCATTGTTGCATTAATGTAACCTGGCGAAACTGTGGCCAAATGATGCGTTTCAGACTCACTATAATGTTCCTGTCACCATTTATTTTATTTTCTTACTTCCAAGTTGTGCGATTTTGGCTTGCATTTCAAATAGTTGATCTTGAAAAGCTATACAAGCTAGAGAACCGTGAGCCTAAGGTACAGTAACGTTAAAACAAACTTCAAGTTGGCTTGAAAAATTGCCATGTAATGGGATTTTGATCTGATTTCCCACTATAATTTGATCCATATTTTATATTCATATTTCTCTTGATTTGTTGATGAGAACCACTTTTTTAGTGAAGCCCAGCTTCATTCAGGCTACTTGCTTAATATCAATATGCAAATTGGTAAAATGTAATTGCTACAATCTGTTCGTATTATATAATTAAGGACAACACAGTGCATTTTTATACTGTAAATAATAGCCTGCTATGCTCAACTGGATTCTGTTTAGAGAAATAGCCTATATGCTACCAAATAAGGGGAATATATCATCATAGCACTGTTTTTAAAAGTAAAAATTATCACCAGCATATAAACATCCTATAAACAACCCAGTTACATATTTTCCCATCCCAAAATGTTAATTAAAAAAAAAACATGCAACACACAAAGAAAAATGTTTCATGGATGCTCCTGATAATAATGCCATTACAAAAGGAAACATTCTACTGAGTGTTTCAGGGCTGGCCTTTTCTAAAATACAATTCTAAAAACGTGTATTGGGTTTTGTCATTTCCCTTCTTCAATATGGCCTTCATTTAATGATGTTTCTAATGATCTCCACTGAAACATTTTCTGTCTCTTTTGCGTATCTGGCACATAGTACTCTTTAGCTGTGATAGATTCTAAAACAATTATTAAAAAACCAAAGGCTTGAACAAAATGGCTTAGTTTTAGTTGAAATATGCAATTTACTCTTTCTTCCTGATCCCAGAACCATTGTCTTCATGCTAAAGTAAACAATGTTCCACTTTCTAAAACAGTTCATAAATGGTTACCCTGCAGTACCAGTGAAATAAATCTGGGGAGATGCATGCGAGATTGGCCGCACACAACAGCACCCTGGGTGCCTCGGAATCTTGCGGGCAGGATGATCCGGCTTGGAGAAGGCGTGTCCTTCTCAGGATTGCCTGATCCATCTGGGCTGCTGAGGGACAGGGCGTAGGCGGTGTATCCCTTGCTAACACACAGGCAATTGGAATAGATAGGGTACAATTAGCTACTAAATTGGGAGAAAACAGGAACAGTTTAAAAAAATTAAATTGAAAAAAAGAAGAAGAAAGTAAGTATTTTGTTTTGTTTTAGGAACATATTGGCAGTTAGAAAACAAACCACAGACAACATTGCTTGCTCCTTGCATATGCATTTCAGCTCAAAATCGGTCTCACGTTACTCAAGAGAGTGAATAGACATGGGGTGATCAAATGAAACCGCAAGAGAATGGATTGGCATGGATATACTTACTTTGACGGCTCATTTGATTATACTGGTATCTTCATGCAAGACATAGTTTTGTCAGACATTGCACAACTGTATAAGTACCCATTTTTGGTATATGGGGCAGGCAGGAGAACTGGAGGAGTGGGTGCCACATTATGAGAGAGGGATTGAAGGTGCTCTTTGGAATGGGTCGACTCAATCTTTAAAAATACCACCTTGGTACTTATCTTGTATCACAAAGTTACAAATATGGATTTGTATTAATATGGCATATCCACTGAGGAGATTGCTCACTCCCATGTTTATTATTACTGGCATTCATCACCATAGTGGATTTTGTCAGCCTTACTAGTCAATAGTCAATGCCACCTTGCGGAATGCGGAATTAATCTGCAGAACCACATTGATGATTCAGCTTTTTAAATATTCCCTCAGTTGATTAATTAAAAAAAATTATATATATATATATATATTTGATTGTCATGGTTACTTTATTCGACATGAGGCAAGCTAAGATTTTTTCATATGAACACATACCATATTTGAGACACATTCCCTCTGGAATTTTTCACTGCATTGTTTAATTTCATTTCTATATATAAAAATTCTTAGTTGGTTGTGTATATGAATGTACACACAGAACCACACACAAAACCAAGGATATTGTTGTGATGTAACATTCAAAGGACCCAAGCGCAGACCAGGGAGTATGCAAAAATGTTGTCTTTATTCAGTCCAAAGTCAAGGCCAGGTAACCAGAAGGAACAATGCCAAATGAAGTTGAAAAAGTAGTCAAAAGACAAAAGCAGGGGTAAAAAATCCAGGAGGTACAAAAGGGCTAGGCAAAAACAAAGTCGACAAAAGCAGAAAAAGAGTATCAAAACCAAATAATCAGATGTGCAAACAAATCAAAGGGGCAAGGCAAACTCGAAACTCAGGCAAAGGGATGTCTTCAGGAATCTCAATTAATCAGGCTTACAAGAAATTGGCGACTGAAAAATGTTCAACGTTCTGACAATGGGTATAGCAGAGACTGGGGTTTAAATACACAAGGGGAAATGACATACTAGGCATGGCACGGGAGTGAAGAGGGCTGAACAGATAAACAACAGGGGAACATGAATGGGTAGTAATGCAATAACAAGGGGGGAAACGAAAACGCGGACTGGATACACATAGACCCACATGTAATACAAAGGCTCCGGATTAGGGAGTAGACAGTTGCACAGAGTTAGGAGACGTAGTGATAGCGGGAGGCAGGTGCGAACACTTCGCTGAATCAAAGCAAGTAATTAGTGATAGAATAGAGAGGCGGAGTTAATGTAGTGCTATCTACGACATGAACTACAGAAAAAGCAGGAAGTAAGAAAAAGCGAGGCTGAGAAGGAATCGTTGGAACCCGGAAAATTCCGAAACCACCCGAATAGTGCAGCACGCAGACAGGGGAGTGACTTGGGCCCAGAAACATGCAGACACAGACATAACAGGGGAAGACGAATGCAATGACCGTAATGGATGAATAAACAGAAATGATAAATTACAAGAAATAACAAATAAACTAACAGACAATCTCAGGAACATAACAATTGTTGCCACTTTAAGGGAGATTAAATTTTTAGTACTAATAATTTTACAAACATTTCAGTAATTGGCAGGTACAAAATAAGAAACTCTGATATAAGCAGCAGCGAGATTGTAGATTGGTGGCGGTTGGGGGCCTGTGGCCGCCAACAAGCATGGAGAAAATGTGTGCATTTTTCCCCTTCATTTAGTCCTTAGCATACACATAGACTGTATTATTTCTGCTGAACCGTCCATTATTAGGTTACAGAGGTTTTGATGTAGCCATGACTGTCACTGTGACTGGCACTGCTATATCCAATGAATATTACTTTTACCATTCAATCCAATTTACATTCCATTATGTGTAGTTTTTCCAGTTTCCATTATGGCTGACGATTAATAGCAAGTTTTGATATTAAAACAATCAGAGTCAGGATTTATGGTTTGCAAACAGTGCAATACTAAGTGATTAAAGATCCAATTAAATCTTTACATTACCCTATACATCAAAAAAAAAAAAAAAAAAAATTCTTTTAAATGTTTCATTTATCTGTAGCCATGGGATGTGAAAAATAAGCTACTGCCTGCCTGTGCACAATCACACATTATGGCATTTCTAGGGTGATTTAAGGCCCTTGGCATCACTCCAGGCATGCCATACATTCTCATATATGTACGTGCTGTTGTTAATATATTTTTTTTAATGCTTGCTGCGGATTTCACATTCACTACTGACTTTACATAAAGCCTGAACATTCAGTTTCGCATTACCGTGCATTTTCAATCTCTTTTTTTTCTCTTTTTCATTTTGGCTGAGGAGGATTACAGCTGGTTATCTGTGCTCAGGCCCCGCTTCAGACACCCACATTCACAGTCATCTGCTGCCACCCACGCCACTCTCCTCCATCTCTCTGTATCAATCTGCCCATGAATTCAGCCTAGGACTCCCATCTGTGAAGCGGGGAACAAACCACAGCCGGTTAGGTGCAAACTTCACCGTGGCACAGAAACCTATACAGCACATGCTGGCTTCTCGCTTTCTTGCTCTCTCTCTCCATCTCCCGCTTGTTCTCTCTTTCGCGCTCCCTCTGTCTCTTTCTCTCTCACACATGCACATCTCACACACCCAAGTACTCGCACACTGTCTGTCTTTCACTGTTTCTCTCACTTTTTTTCTTGCATGTACATAAAGCCTTTCAAATATTCAGCCCTGTTATACAGGGGAAGTGGCTGGTACAACATCTGAGCCATCGCTGTAATTTGTCAAGTTCTTTATGAAGCAATAATACAGTGGAGTGGAAGATGAACCTCTCTTGGTGAAATTATGCAACATCAATAAAGCTAATTGAGTTTTCTGTTTGATTACTGTGGTCCTCCATTCCATCACCGGGGCAAGTAATGCTGGGAAAACTTAAACAAAGGGAGTATGAAAGCAGGTGGTGACTCAGGCTGAGCACACTCTCAGCATTGTTACTGACTATGGGGGGGGGGGGAGGGAGAGTGTGCTAGCAGCATACATGCAATTTTCCTGCTGGCACGCATTGCCAGGTACGCGTTTGTAATCACTATTGATAGCCTGACAAACACCCACCGTTTATGTCTAATTAGAGAATCAACAATAACTCCATGTCAATATGATACCGCCAGCATGTGTCATTTCAGCTGGATGGCAGAATCTGGGTTCTGCCAGCACTGTTTATCTCAGCGGTGAGGGCTGCGCAATGCAACGCTGAGCTCATCCACTAAAATGCAGCACAGGGCCGGCACTCACCTAAAGCCTTGCCTGCGGCCCTTCCCCCGCTGAGCTCCTTTACCGCAACACAGTGCATAATTCATTCGGCTGCCACTCACTATCTTCTGTGACAAAACGTGTACAGACGCTAACATAATAAACATCCATTTACTGAAGTGGTTCAGGTTATTTATCCCAGTCATTAAAAAAAAAAATCATAGATGGCTCCAGATTCAGTGAGCACAATCGGGGCATTAACCAGAACAAGTGTTTCACCTAGGTCACCAGAAGAACAGGACATATGAACTTGAACCATGAAACTACTATTTAAATTTTCAAGCAGAGTATATGCCAACTTACAGGTTCGTCACAATATCAATTAGTTATCTTACAGGCAATTGTTTTTGGTAATCAGTATTTTTGTATGTCATACAGTGCAATATTTTCTGCTACATATCCCAGAAATTCACTTGCCCCCCCTGTAGGGGACATGAGTCACTGGCCTATATTTTCACTGCAACATGCTTTTTTGTCCAGTACCACTCCATGCAGATGAAGAGATGGACACTGTGGTGTCATCCCAGGTAAGGGTAAGAACAAAGAGGGCAAGTATGGCATCTTAGTTCTAGCCAAGCTGAGCTTCAAGAAATGGTTTGCTTTTGCCCTTGTTTTTGGAAAGGTTTTTTCTTTTGTAAGATATGCCGCCTAACATCATGCCATCTTTTCTTGGTATCCTTGGTTTGTTTTATAAAAAAAACTATTCTGTAGGTTATGGAATGTCACTAAATCTTTGTCTTCTCCATTAGTGTTGTACTCCTATGCTGTACATGAAGCTGTAGCCACTGTACCTCCTTGACTATATTTCCTAGCCCGTAAGTTCTCTTTTCATTATGGTTCCCTTGCTAATTGTGCCTTGTTGCTCTGCACTAATTTCTTAGTTCCTTGAAATCTGGATGCCTACACGTCCCTTTCTGACCCTTTTTATCGGTGTCTGCAAAATTGAAAATGTTTTTGTGCTGCAACCTGTTTCCTTAGCAAAGCTGGCCCTCTATTAATGTTCTAATTATTCCACACTTGGTAAAATATTTTACAGTATTGCATGCCGTATTTTGTGTTTTATTATATCGCTGATGCTGCTTTCATATATTGCTAATATTTGACAGTTCACAATCAATAGCAGTGGGGTTTATTAAAACTGAAGAGCAGCATAGTCAAAGAGAGACACAATTGCTAAAAGCAATTATTTTAAATAATTAATTTATTTAGCAGTCAGCTAATAAGACTGAATTATGAAAGTTAGAGCCCTCACGATTTTATTCCTTGAGGTAACACGTAATTTATACATGCTGTAGTTCTATATTATGGATAAATATATTATAACTTGCCACACAGCTGTTTTTTTTTATATAGAGTGGAATTTGTCTAATATAATTTGACAGCCTGACACCATTCAAATATTTATCTGAAAATAAATATATTGAATAAACTTTATGTTTGGAATAAATATATTGAATAAACTTTGTTGGGGACAGTATCTCACATACATATACACTCACTGAGCACTTTATTAGGAACACCTATACACGTAGTTATACATATGATTATCTAATCAGCCAATTGTGTGGCAGCAGTGAAATGGAACAGAATGATTGTTGGTGTCAGACAGAGTGGTTTGAGTATTTCAGAAACTGCTAATCTCCTGGGATTTTCACACAAACAGACTCTAGAGCAGAGAATGTTTCAGAATCATTGATAACCTTGGAGTACCCCCCTCTTTAGTTCAGACCACAGGTTTTTCATGGAATTTAAGTGTAATGTTCCTCGTTTCTGTCTGTTAGTTTATTTTGTATTTTTGTAAATGTACAGTACTGTGCAAATGTTTTAGGCAGGTGAAGAAATGCTGTAAAATAAGAATGCTTTCAAAAATAGAAATGTTAATAGTTCATTTTTATCAATGAACAAAATGCATGAACAGAAGAAGTTAATGAACAGAAGAAAAATCGAAATCAAATCAATATTTTGTGTGACGACCATTTGCCTTCAAAACTGCATCAGTTCTTCTAGGTATACTTGCACACAGTTTTTGAAGGAACACAGAAGGTAGGTTGTTCCAAACATCTTGGAGAACTAGCCACAGTTCTTCTGTGGATTTAGGCAGCCTCAAATGCTTCTGTCTCTTCATGTAATCCTAGACAGACTTGATGATGTTGAGATCAGGGCTCAGTAGAGGCCATACTATCACTTCCAGGACTCATTGTTCTTCTTTATGCTGAAGATAGTTCTTAATGACATTGGCTGTATGTTTGAGGTCGTTGTCCTGCTGCAGAATAAATTTAGGACCAATCATATGCCTCTCTGATGGTATTGCATGATGGATACGTACCTGCCTGTACTTCTCAGCATTGAGGAGACTATTCATTTTGACCAAATCACCAACTCCATTTGCAGAAATGTATCCCCAAACTTGCACGGAACCTCCACCATGCTTCACTGTTGCCTTCACTGTTGCCTGCAGACACCCACTCTCCAGCCCTTCGGCAAACAAACTGCCTTCGGCTACAGCCAAATATGTCAAATTTTGACTTATCAGTCCAGAGAACATGCTGCCATTTTTCATTTTTTTGCCATTTGTCTCCCCTTTGGTTTGTTTGCTATTGATTTTTGTTTTTTGATCGACATTCTGTTTTTCGACTACTCTCTTGCCTTACTTTTACCTTTTGTACTTTGCCTTTCTGCTCATTTAGATTTTTGTTAGGACTGTACCCTTACTACTCTTTTGCTTTTCGATTTGGTTTGAGAGTTTGTTGGTATGGCGGTGCCCCAAGACATTACCAATCTCTGCAATTCTTAAACGGCGATTCTTGGGTTACTTATGGCCTGTGTCTTCTTCCTGGCAAGTTTGATGATTCCATACATTTTATGCCTTTTTTATTATTGCCCTCACAGTGCTAAGTGGTATGTTTAACAGTTTATGTATTTTTTTGTACCCAATACCCAACTTTTGATGGTAAATTACCATCTGTGTCTTCTGAATTGACAGTTCCTTGGCTTTTCCTTTGCTGATGGTTGACAAAGGGATTTTGCATGCTTGTTACCTCATTTTTATACTGTAGTAAAACAGGAAGTGATGGAATGACACAATCTAGTTCCTTTTGACTGAGGTTAAGTAAATTAAGTAAAACCTTATGGCCAATTTAACTTGCCATAAACCACAGGTCCATTCAAAAATGAGATTACTAAAGAAAAAACATTAAAAGTTAGAGTACATGTATTGAAATCGAAAATCCATGACCAGCACAGAAGTCCAATAACAATCACCCCCCTCCAGGTTTCTCCGTCATTGCCCACGTGAGCGTTGAAGTCGTCCAGCAGAACTATGGAGTCTCCGGGTGGCACCCTTTCCAGGATGCCGCCCAATGACTCCAAGAAGGCCGGATACTCTGAACTGCCGTTTGGTGCATAAGCACAAATGACAGTCAGAGCTTTCCCCCCAGCGACACGTAGTCGCAGAGAGGCGACCCTCTCGTTCCCCGGGTGGAACTCCAACACAGTGGCGCTCAGCCGGTGGCTTGTGAGTATCCCCACACCCGCCCGGTGCCTCTCACCTTGAGCAACTCCAGAAAAGAACAGAGTCCAGCCCCTCTCCAGGAGTTTGGTTCCGGAACCAGTACTGTGCGTGGAGGTGAGCCCAACTATATCTAGTTGGTACCGCTCCGCCTCCCGCACTACCTCCGGTTCCTTTCCCACCAGAGAGGTGACGTTCCACGTCCCCAGTCTGCGACACCGAGGATCAGCACGCCCGGATCCCCGCCTTTGCCTACTGCCCGTTAGGCAAAGCACCCGACTCCTATGCCGACCCCTGCAGGTGGTGAGCCCACAGGGCGGCGACCCCACGTGACCAGTTCGGGCTATGCCCGGCCGGGCCCCATGGGATCCTATGGGCTCCCCTCCCGGGTCCAGCAGGGGGCCCCGGTTTCCCTTTTCCGGGCGAGGTAACTGGGTCGTTGTGTGGCCGTATCATGGGAGTCTTTGAACAACACGTCCTCTGTGGAAGAGGCAGAGCCTGAAGACTCGGGGGAATCTGCACCTATATCCCTGGCGGAAGTTGCTGAGGTAGTCAAAAAGCTGCTCAGTGGCAAGTCGGCGGGTGTAGATGAGATTCGCCCTGAGATGCTGAAGGGTCCGGACATTGTTGGGCTGTCTTGGCTGACACGCCTCTTCAGTGTCGCGTGGAGGTCGGGGACAGTACCTGTAGAGTGGCAGACCGGGGTGGTGGTCCCCATTTTCAAGAAGGGGGACCGGAGGGTGTGCTCCAATTACCGGGGTATCACACTCCTCAGCCTCCCTGGGAAAGCTTACTCTAGGGTGCTGGAAAGGAGGCTCCGACCGACGGTCGAACCTCGGATTCAGGAGGAGCAATGTGGCTTCCGTCCTGGCCGTGGAACAGTGGACCAGCTCTTTACCTTGGCAGGGTTGCTGGCGGGGTCATGGGAGTTTGCCCATCCAGTCCACATGTGCTTTGTGGACTTGGAGAAGGCTTTCGACCGTGTCTCCCGGGGAACCCTGTGGGGTGTACTGCGGGAGTATAGGGTACCGGGGCCGTTGTTACGAGCCATCAGGTCCCTGTATAACCAGTGAGAGCTGTGTCCGCATTCTCGGCACAAAGTCAAGCATGTTTCCTGTGGGTGTTGGACTCCGCCAAGGTTGCCCCTTGTCACCGGTCCTGTTTGTGGTTCATGGACAGGATCTCAAGGCGCAGCCGAGGTGAGGAGAGTGTCCGGTTTGGTGACCTCAGAATCGCATCTCTGCTTTTTGCGGATGATGTGGTTCTGCTGGCTTCATCGGACCGTGACCTTCAGCACGCACTGGAGCGGTTTGCAGCCGAGTGTGAAGCGGCTGGGATGAGAGTCAGCACCTCCAAGTCCGAGGCCATGGTTCTCTGCCGGAAAACGGTGGATTGCTCCCTCCGGGTTGGGAACGAGTCTTTGCCCCAAGTGAAGGAGTTCAAGTATCTCGGGGTCTTGTTCACGAGTGAGGGTAGAAGGGAGCGTGAGATCGACAGGCGGATCGGTGCAGCGTCAGCAGTAATGCGAGCGTTGCACCGGACCGTTGTGGTGAAGAAGGAGCTGAGCCAGAAGGCGAAGCTCTCGATTTACTGGTCGATCTACGTCCCAACCCTCACCTATGGTCACGAGCTTTGGGTAGTGACCGAAAGAACGAGATCGCGTATACAAGCGGCCGAAATGAGCTTCCTCCGTAGGGTTGCCGGGCTCAGCCTTAGAGATAGCGTGAGGAGCTCGGACATCCGGAGGGAGCTCGGAGTAGAGCCGCTGCTCCTTCGCGTCGAAAGGAGCCAATTGGTTTTCCGGGCTCGTCCAACTGGGTGGAGACCCCGAGTGAGACCCAGAGCCCGCTGGAGAGATTATATATCTCTCCTGGCCAGGGAACGCCTCGGGATCCCCCAGGAGGAGCTAGAATGCGTTGCTGGGGAGAGGGACGCCTGGAATACCCGGCTTTGCCTACTGCCACCGCTACCCGACTCCGGATAAGCGGGTGATGATGGATGGATGGATGGTATTGAAATAATTTTATAGTTTTCAGACATCATTATTCATGATCTGTGTTATATGCAGCCTTTTTTCTCAAATTTTATTAAGGGTGCCAATAATTCTGGAGCCCACTGTATGTACATTGCTTGTCATTCTTTCCCTTTGGATGAATACATGTTCATTAGAAATAAAAAACTATTCTCATATCATCTGTAGAGATTATTACTATGTGGATCAATATGTTTGTGGAAATTTGATCCTTCACCGTTACTGTCACTTTATGATACAATGATATTTACATTCACAACATATTCATACATAAAAACAACAAAGCTGGTTATGGTTGTTAAACAGTTAACTGAATCGGCAACTGGGGGACAACTTTGTGACCTCACATCATCATTTGTGAAATAATTATTTGTGAAAAATATAGTACATCTTGAAATGTTTTGCCATCATCGATGGTGCATTGAATATAGCAACTGAATATAAGAAGATTTTCCACTCCTTCTCCTGTAACTGAAAATGTGGTGTACTTTTCACTGTGACAACGCGTTTATCAGCATTTTTCATAGATGCATTTGTAAGGCAGCTTCTTTGTACATAATTCTTGACTGAGCATTGAGTTCTATTCTCAACTTCGATCGCAACCGCATGTGAAACTGAGAATTTATTGAAAGTTAATTAACCATTGTGTCTTTGGCTCATTAGTCACAGCTCATTGGTCGCAACAAGTCCAAGGTACTTTCTTTCCTTCAGTGACTCCTGGAAGGCAGCTACTGCCTCCAAGATGGCAAACAGCAGGTCGGCCAGCGGGTTCAGCTCAGCCAACCACAAATGATGTATACATACTTCTATGCAGGCAGAATGCATTTCCTCAATGTATTTTTTATCAAATCTATCTGTAGCTATGTTACTGAGCTAGCTAGTTTGCTACTATGCCGCTATTAGTTATTTTGTTCTAAAAGCCGCTCCCTTCCAAGCATCACTGAGGGAAGGAAAGTACCCTTGGCTCACAGCAAACTTTATTGCTTCTTCCCAAAACAAGAAAATACTGCCGGCTTCAGTCATAAATCAACAATTACTTCTATTACTGGTCAATCAAAATTGTTTTGTATGTTGTTGACATCACTGAGAATTTGAAGGAGAGATCTTGAACAGAATGACTATATCAAAAGATGGACCCATATTAAATGCGAGGGCTTGGTTTGACACTACAACAAAATGGTGAGTTTATGACATTCTTTCCCCTGTCAGTTCCTGGAGGACCAACTTGACCAACTTTTAGTTTCAACAATAAGGCCGATGATTCGCTCACTAAGCAATATAACCAGCATTAACAGACAGATGTGGTACAGGTCATCGTAAGGTCTGTTGATAATACAGCCTCGTTTTGAAAGTATGCTAACTAGGCTAATGTTATTTACGTTATAAGCTATTTAATCCACATTTGTGGCTAGCTCTAGTGATCTTTTGAATGTGGGTAGCTTGCCAACATAGATGGCTAAGTGTGCTCCTGGTGATCTTTGGTTTTTGTGTAAAGTTGAATAAGCCTTCTCATAACAACTTGGTACGAGACACCCATGATCCATCTGTGTAGTGACAAGATAATGGAGCCCCACCTCTGACAGTGCCTTTTGCTTCAGAGACTGGGGGCCTAGTTTGGCCATTCCTGCATACAAGGTTTTAACTGATTAAACCTGATCATGGTCAAGTTAACAGTCTCAAATGTCATTCTCTGATGAGGCTCCTACAGATTCCTACAGAATTGGATAGTTGAAAATGGCATAATACAGACTTTTTTCTGTATTATTACCAATATTGACTGAGAAGGCCACTCTCAAATTAAAACCCTGTTACCAAAATTATAGATTGAAAGTATTTTTATTTTTTTTATTTGGGTAAATTATTAGAACTTATAGTCCTCATGCCACTAGCACTAAGATGCTACTTACCCACATTTTGTATATTTGCTATGCTATGCTAAGAATGTTGCTTGTTACTTTAAACCATGTTACCCTATACATTTCTGGAACAAATATAACTTATTCTGGCATGTTGCCATTCATTTCTTTCAAAATAAAATGTTATTGTTTATTTTTTTGTGGAAAATAATGTATGTACACGCTTTTAAAAATAATTTTCAGACAATTGCATACGTTTTGGTAACAGGATTGAGCAAAATGCAGCCATAATGGTATATTATTACCTGAGATGGATAAACACATTTTTAATGGTTAAATACATGTTTTCTTAGATTCAATATTCAATATTTTTAAGTTTAATTTCGAAGAGTTACAATTGCGTAAGTTTTGGCAACAGGGTTGAGCAAAATGCAGCCATCATAAGCAAAGAAGCCTTGTAAAAAAATGGGATATACTTGAGATGGGTAAACACACTTTTTGAATGGGTAAAAGCATGTTGTATTGGATTTAATGTTGAAAATTTACAAGGCATAAAAGATTCCCAAATCGTGGAATCACCCATCTAATCTCCATTGAAGATCTTCAGTACTGAATACTGAAACACTGACAGAATATCTGTTCTCAGATTTCTTGTTCGTCTTCTTCTTTTTTGTCTATCCAAACAAAGTGGTTTCCTTGTGCCATGAATTCCATCTGCAATAATTTATTAGGTCCCCAATCCCTTTCTGTGATCTTCCTCCAGCTGTCAGACATCATTATGGTAGATTGATCTGCAACATCGATGGAGATCAGCTTGTTCGTGGGCCAGCACTCTCTGTGAACTTTGGGCTGTGTGCTCATCCTTTTTCTGCGTGACAGAAGCAATATCTATCCTGTAGACTCATTATTATCAGACAGGAAGTAAAGTGAGTAGCAGCTGCTATGAGGAATCACAACACCGGCTTCATTTCATCAGCCTGAATGCTCTGTAGGTTAGTCTTCTCACAAAGTGAACTCGGTCCAATTCATCTCTTTCATGTTATTATTTATCCATTTAAGGGCAATATGTATTTATTTATCAATTTTTTTGTTTTGTTTTTTGCAGTGAGCTTTTTTTCTCTGGGCCTCTGTCTTGTTGAATGTAGTCTTCCGGTTGGTCTGCTCTACCAACAAGAGAGGCATATGGTAGTTTTGGAGTTGAGCAACTTGGGTGTTAACATTAAAGCTGTGTGTTGCTGCTCTGCTCATGTAGAAAAAACATATATGATAAAGGCATTTGTCTCTCTGTTGCCAAATTAGCAAAAAAAGATAGGGAAGATATACCTAGGAGTCAGTCAAGCCAAATGCACCCTGGCTGCATTGTGATTGTCACGTTTCAGGTCTGTCTTGCCATGTTTTATGTTTATTCATGTTGTCTTAGTCACGTAGTGTCTTATCATGTATTATGTTAGTCTAGGTTCGTCATGTTGTTTAGTTATGTTTCGTTACGATTTATTTTCTTGTCATGTCTAGTTATGTTTCGTACGATTATATTACCTGGTTATGTTGAGTGGTTATCGTCTTAGTTTCGCTTTGTGTTATGTTTTGATTTATGTTTATTGTTACGTTAACTGGTCGTTGTTTATGCATACACTTTTACATGTTTTTCCGCAAACCTTGCGTTCCGCCTTTTCTCTCTCTCTCTTTCTGTCATTCACTCCCTAATTGTTTCCATTTGTCTATTTACTAAAACTACTAACCCTAGATCAGGGTAGAAACTAACAAACTAATCATGTGTTCATGTTACCTTACGTTTCTCGTGCATGTCATTTACTAATTTACTAATTACATTACATTACATTATTGGCATTTGGCAGACGCTCTTATCCAGAGCGACGTACAACAAAGTGCATACCCATAACCAGGGATAAGTTCGCTGAAAGACCCTAGAGGTAAGTACAATTTCAACTGCTACCTGTACAACAAAGATAAGGACAAGGGCCATTTTTTTTTTTTTTTTTTTTTTTTTTTTTTGAACAAACAAACAAACAGAGCAAAAGTCACCAAAGTTAACTATCCAAACACTGCTTACCTAGCCAACTAAAATACTGATACACAAGTCACAGAGACAACAATTAAGGTTCACAGGGAGGTAGGGAGGGATGGGGAGAGGTAGGGCAGGATAGGTTTATTACTAACGATTACTAATCACCTTGTTAAACTTGTCATCCATTGCACCTGTTTTCCATTTCCTTGCTACGCTCTAACTAATTGTCTACACTTGTCTACATCTGCATTTATATCCCAGTCGCGCTACTGTTCACTGCGAAATTGTCTGCCTCTAGTTTTACTACGCAACTCTTGAGCATTATTTTCTGATTGATTCACGTTAAGATCCAAGCCTGTTTTACCGACCATCGTTATTGATTTCTGTTTCGTTGACCATTGTTTGTTTTGGACCACGTCCTCGCCTACCGTCTTTGTACTTTTGCCTCGCTGATTGGTTTATGGTTTCGACTTCCGCATCGCCCTCGACTACGACTCTGCCTGCCGTCCGCCTGTACATCTGCCCCACTGACCGCTCTCCTGCTACCGGACCTCCCTGCATGTTTACCGACTACGAGTTTGCCTCTTCCCTCGGCACCGTGCTTTTTGTTTGTTTATCGTTTGTTTGGCTGGATCTACGTGTATGGACTTTGCTGGTTGTGACTACGCTCCTGGGATTCGTCCCAAATAAAGCCCTGACGGGACTTTATTCCATTATTGTTTCTAAGTCGTGCATTTTGGATCCAACCCCCACGCACCCGTCTCAGTGATGCCGGAAAGGAAGCGGCGCGATCTGAGGACCACGCCTACTGGTTAAGTAGGCACACACCTGAACTGTTTTCAATTAGCCCAGGCTGTTAAATGTGTGCTCTTTTCCGCAGTAGGTGGCTGAGACCAGGGACCAATGGATGAGAGCATTTTACAGGAGGCAGAGCACTGTGCGCTAAAGACCGGGAGAAAGTTTGGCTTTGGTTTCTTTTTGCCTTTATTATTTTAGTTTATTGTTTTTACCAGGATCCTGTGAGGGTGACGGGTGAAGATTGTTGTTTTGCTCTCACTTTCTCTCCTCCCCAGTCCAGTGAATAGCTGAATAAAACGCCGGTACAATACAGAATTTCTGTATCTCCCGGTGTCCTTTTTTTCCATCCTCTCAGGAGTGTGTCACGACATTTATTTATCCGTATCTTCATCTTCCATTGCAGCCATGGACTGAGCAAATTGCGAGTACATCCTTGCAATGCACAAGGCTCTAAAAGGGAATGAAAAAAGGTAATTTGATTGGATATGAATTCAGTTTCAAAATACCCACTGATAATATATTCACCATAATCCAGCCCATTTGCCATCTGCCCTGCATGCTCTGAGCTGTGTGCTTCACGTAAAAAATACCAACATCCAGTAGCCAGGCCAAGTGCACCTACGGCCCACGCCATTGTCTGCACCCAGGTACAATGTGACATTGATTCCGGAAAATAGAGCCCAAAGTCTTGATTGCACATTCTGATTTGAGTGCACTTGAAAAAGTCTCTGACTGAAACATTTGTGCTTAGTTTTTCCCTTAATAAAATTAAAAAGCTATTAGCTTTATCCCTAAGTGCAAACAACTTTAATTTGCTACCACATTCTGAAATTGTCTGATTCCTATACCTCCAAAACCTCTTTGAACCCTCCTACAAATTAGTTGTGGTCTTACCTTCCATTTTCTTAAATATAGATCTACAGTATGTTGTCGTTTAACAGCTCTTGAAGGAAGTGAAAAGTCAGAGCAGATTCATTTAATCAGGCAGTTGTTACAGCCCCGGTTTGAAACTAGAGAAACTGAACTGAACAACAGGGAAACAACATATGATGCTTTTCAGATAGATACTAGGTATATACAGTAGTTCTTTAAAATCAAATTTCATATCTCATTTAGGTTTGAATCGGGAGGGAGAATGCTGACATGACAGAATGACACAACCCATATTTCTAAAATATTTTTTATTTTTTATTTACTTATTTGAAATGCTGAGTTTCGAGTACACTCAAATTGCATTAGGCCCATTTTAACCTACCCGAGAATGTTGAGTTCTCAAGCTCATGTCAACACTCCACAAAGCGCGGTCTCCAGGCAACAAGAGGCAGACTTCTCTGCATGCTGTTCAGAATGTTCAAAGCCTTTATCTATTCTCAAAGACTTGGCTGGACCGACCGTGAACTTACTCTTACATGTTATTTCAAAACACCTACATTTGTCAAAACAACTGCCTCAATTTAATGTGCCATAAAGCACCAGCTCTAAATTGCAAGCCTGTTCCGGTGATCTCAATGATGCTAATTGTTTCTGCTTGTGCTCTAGGTACAATAGTGGAGGGAAATTAGATATCTCAAAGCTGTGCTCATAAACAACCATCTTAAACCTACCATTGCTAAATTCAAAATCTAATCCAATTCAATAAGATATTTCAAAATTCACTTTAAATTCAGATATGCTGCAGGGGCTATGGCGGAGAACTGCAGGCAGGGTTGGAAGTGGGGGTCGGGGGGGGGTTATTGGCAAGGGGGTTGAAATGCTCTGGTTAGTATTCCCAGATCAGCATACTGACTGCGAGACACTTTCGGAATACAGACTCTGAACGAGGATCAGTTTCGCATCTTATATAATCATGAATAAGATTAGGAAATGGACAGGAGAAACCTGATCCTGGATCAGTGCTTCTGATCTAGGATCACCTTTAGCTGGAAATGGAGAAGGTTAAATGTAAACCTGATCCTAGATCCTCCACTAATATGCTTTATGAATAGAGGCCCTGGTCTGCTCATAATGGTGCAATCCCCGGTCCCCTCCCGACGGTGAAGTGAAGGGGTTTCTCTGCAGACTGTGCAGTCTGGAGTCTCACTCCCTCTGCTGGAGACTTTGTACCTCAGTCTACAGCAGTGGAGCATACGCATTTTTGCAGCACTGTGTCAGGGCAAAGAAGACAAACAGGCACAGTCTTTTTGCTGTAATATACAGTATAGAGCAATTAGACCTAGAGTAAAATGTAAGTGTTTCTATATTTGTGTAGTTGCAATTTTTTTATTCAGAGCATTTCTGTGCAGGTGTGGGGTTTTATGTGCAGTAATTGTGGTGCATCAGAGATTGAGAAGATGCTAGACACAAAACTAGGCTTCATAGATTTGTTTTTATTAGTTATTATTTTACTTACTTATATGTTGGATGTAAGTTGCACCAGTTCTTGGTTAACTCCCTGTGGTATATGCATTGGCTGTCCAGGTTAAAGTGCACTTAAGCCAAAATAATGTCTAGGGTATAATCAGTACAAAAATATAATAATAAGATTATTAATTTACATATTTATATTTAATCATTTTGACCCATGATTTAGAAAATAAATTTAGGCTTTTTGGAATAGTGAAATCACTGTCCTCACCTAATGTCCTGAGTCTTTGGCTTTCATCCCTGTTCTCTTTTTCTCTCTCATTCTTACAATCTCCCTCTCTGTCTCGTTCACTCTCAGTTTTTTTTATCGCTTCCTTTTTCTCACTCCCTCCTTTTTCTCTCCCTTCTGTCTTTCACATAAACCCACACACATGCACACACACACACACACACACACACACACACACCACATTCCCCTTCTGTGGTTCTCCACCTTGATGGGCAATCTCCATTCTGTATTTGATTCTACCAAGAATTACTGGTATAGTAAAATAAAAGTAGGACTCTTGTGAGTTGCGTTGTGGAACAAAAAACTATTCATGAAGGCAGGGATGGGCTCAGCTTTGATTCTATTGTTGTGAATTGCTGTACCATGAATTGCCTCTTGCAATATTTAGTTTAGCGTGCCCCAGGGTAAAGACTCAAGGAATTAAATGGTTGATTTTACATTCAATTTTTACATCTACTCGGGCACCCATCACAATTCTTCTCATTTATATATTGGACAGTCACCCATCCAGATTCTGCTCATTCATATATTGGACAAACAGCCACACAGTAATGTCATATCCTTTGCAGCTTAAAACTGTAAATAACATGCAACAATTACACCTTAATGTGGCATTGCTATGATTTCATGTGGTGTATAACAGCTCATGGACCTTCTATAGAGAACTAATTTTTTAATGCATTTGTTTTTTTTTTCTTTACTCAAGCATTTATTAAAGGATGTCTGAAAGTGCTCAAACCCAGCTGTGTAAGGCAGACTGTCATTCTCCCGGAGTAAAATAGAAATAAAATAGAGTTATCCTCCATGTGACAGAAGAGACCCTTCTTCCAGTGGCTGCTTTTTATTAAACTGTATATCCAGAGGGTGAAGGGAAGAACATTTACGCTGTCTTCATCTCACAGAAACATGTCAATCCCCTCTTTACACCAAGACAACATACGCCAGCCTCTCAGAATTGAATAAGACTAGAGCGGGTCCTCGAAAGGATGTTCTTTTTTTTCCCCTCGTCATACCTTTTTTTCTGACTTACACAGGCTCGATTTCATTTTCATTTTTGAGCATTCAGTGGCTAAATTTCAATATTAACATAACTTGTTAGTTTAGCATAAAGACTTGAAGGCTATAGGAGTCAGCAGCCTACCTCCTTCTAAGTGAAGAAATACATCTTACAGTAACTTCAAAGCTTATTTACACAAGATATCATGTGTATTTGAAATACACATGCAGGAGAGACATTACTTGGAAGAAGTATCCGCAACCAAGGGTCCAGGAGCGCAACTAAGTGACAGATAAGGATTCGGAGGAAGAGGAGGACACTGCAGCAGTCCCTTTCGAATATGACAATCTTCAATTGGTAAGTGTTTTTTCTCAATTTGCATAAGGAGCAGAGTCAGCTCCTCTTGGGCACACAAACCGTACATAGAGTTTGTAGGACAGGATGTAGATGATTTTGGGGGAGCACAATGAAAGCATTCATTCTAGACTCTTTGATAGAGTTACAGATTTCTATTGGCATTTTTTAGGGCAAACCTGACCAGGTCTTCTTCAGGTATGACCAAGCAGCATCTGACCAACGTAAATATTTCAAAGGTGGCAGGCTTATTGCTTGGTCAATTGCACATGGAGGACCCTGTATCAAAGCCCTGGACCCCAGCATCTTCCAACTGATGTGTGGCCAGGATGCCCCACTACAGGAATTTCGCTGGAGTGTGTTGCCTGACACAGATTTGCAGGCAAAAGTACAAAGGGTACTTAATTATCTCCTTAATATTTGAAGAGACTAAAACAAAAAGAAAATCCTCAATCTGGAGCTCTGTAAAGCTACAGTAATTATTATCAGATCCTACACTGCAAAACTGAGGGGGGACCTCAGTGCACTCCAGCAAGACTTGGAGGACTGGATTTCTGAATGTGGGGTCAGGGGTATATTTAGTGCCACAGCTGAAGACGGCCCAAAAATATATGCATATGTGTTTAAGGACAACGTTTGTATAAGGTGCACATGTATAGCTTTATAACTGTAATTGGTTAGTAAGACAGGAATTTTCAAAACAGAAATTGCTAAATCACTATACATCACAAGATTACAAAATTGAGTATTGTAAACATGGAATATATCAAATGTATCCTGTGTTGAATAATCTTTTTTGGTTTATAGAACAGCCAAAATGATACACCAGTTCACGGATGGAATGAACACTTTTGGGCAGCTCTGGCATCTGGTCAAAGAGAACTGGATTGCATTCCTGCTTTTGTTTACAAACATGCAGGAACGCATGTCCAAGGCAGCCTTCAAGGCCATCTTCCGCTATAATTACAGTCCTCAGGAGGAGACCATCTACAATTGGGAGTTGGTTCTCAACATGAGTAAGGGTACATTTTATTCCTTAAAATGGGGCACATTTTATTCCTTAAAATGGGGCACATTTTGTCTGGAAGAAATACAAAATGTATATTTTTATATAGTTGCAGTTATTATTGCTCAAAAACCTTTAAAATGTGTAATGCATGAAATAGAATGCAACAACCCAGATGTTGTCTAAATCTAAATAATTTAAGAACTGCAGATAAAAAGGTCTACTTTATGAAAGTGTCACCTATAGTTTAATTATGATGGGATGTTTCACCATTTTAACAGAAGGTAAGCTGTCCAAAAGTAATCGAACAAGGGGCATAACTGATGCCATAAATGCAGGTGTGACCTAAATTTCCCCTACTGTAAACTTCTGGCAAATGGTTGAGTTCCTCATGAAAAATCTGACATTTCTAGAAAAATTACTATTGGGTACTGGTGATAAAAAGTATAAAAAATAGACTGGTAAAAAAATGATCAAATTTCTCATTTTCGCCATCTTGATTAAAGTATGCAAATGTCCATGTCAGTCACACAGCTAAAGCTGTGTATAACAGTATAAGCATCAGCCATTGTCATAGCAATCTTTTCATATGACAAACCTCTGCACTAAACCTTTCTTGCACTCAAGGGTTTTGGTTATGAACTTCCCCAACACATAATTGTAATTATCTTAGGTCTGCTGAGTATTCATTAATCACAGGGATGGCTCAACTTTACAGAACACAAATTTTTAATTGAAGGGGTACCTTTTGCGTTGTCTTTATTGATTCCAATATATCTTCATTATTAGCACTCTAATGTTATCATATTAAATTGCTGGTTCTTCCCCTAGTGCCCTCATAATATGTATCAACTCTGTTAGAGAGAGAAACATAATCAAATATAGTTCTGAAAGGGGTCCCAGAGTCAGCACTTTTAGGCTGTTCCAATATTTTGGCATGTGTAATAATTACCATGGCAACCTTTCATATAAAAGATGCTGCCTCAGGACAATCCTTTATCATGTATCTTGCTTTCCACTGATAGTGTGTATACTTAAGTCAGTACTATCATGAATCCACAGCATGCTGCAAAATACCAGAAATATAATAAGTCTGCATTTTATTGTCTTTGTTTCACAATGTATTCACATATTGTTTTTGAGTTCAAACTTGAAAATCATTTATAGTCTTAATTAAAACTACATGGTGTTCTCAAATTAAATAATTTGGTTGTGGTTAAACTGGGTAGGTTGGACAAATGCAAATTCATACAGTTATCAAAATTTTTGCATTCAGTCATATTCATTATTTTTCAATGCACTTAGTTTTTGTGTTTGGCCTGCGTACGTGTAATAAATTACACTACATTTTCTCAACACTTGTAATTCATTATGCACTCCAAATATAC
Source organism: Conger conger (assembly GCF_963514075.1). NCBI lineage: Eukaryota > Metazoa > Chordata > Actinopteri > Anguilliformes > Congridae > Conger > Conger conger. Next base: position 54,121,597 of record NC_083762.1, read on the forward strand.
CTTTCCCTCCAAAAGTGTTGGAACAGCAAGGTCAATTCTTTGTTTTTGCTATACACTGAAGACAATTGAGTTTGAGGCCAAAAGATCAGATGACAGATCTGAATTTCACCTGAATTTCCTGGTAGTATTATCTTGATTTGTTAAACAACTTAGAACATATCCCCTGTTGTCTCAGACCACCCAGTTTTTAGGTGAGTAGTGTGAGTGGTTTAGCATGAGACTGAATCCTGTTAAATTGATTGCTTAAACAAGAAATAGTTCTGAATGCCTACTCTTGGTTTTAGCCTTGGATTTTGCCTGTGAGTTTATGTTATAAGATAAACCAACACAAAGACCAGAGAGCTGGAGAGAAGCAAGCCATTTTGAAGCTTAGGAAAGAGGCTCAAGCATTGGGGATGGCTTGTACAACAACTTGGAATGTCCCAAAAGAGTACTGAGCAACAGACATTGCACAGGTCGACCCAGGAAAACAACAGCAGTTGATGACAGAAACATTGGGGAAGCACAAACCTTTCCTTTAAACTGATCATTGATGGCTAAATCAGGATGTGAAGAACCTGTGTGTTACTTGCCTATTAATTAGTGTGATAGTCGGCACACTTGTTAATCAAGGAAAATGAATGAAAAAGGTTGAGATCAATGATCAGTTGAAAGGAAAGGTCTGTGCAATTGTCAGTTCATCCATCGCCACTGGTTCTGTTGTGAATGTGAGGTGTGCTCAAAAACAAGCAGATGTGCCAGTAGGTCTTCATTTGGCGTTGTGATCTCCACATCTGCGATGATCTCTTAAGTAGATACCGTGGGCCAGGGAATAATATAAAATAAACCTTGCTCTCTTCTTACATTCTTACAGTCATAATCAGCGAATATTCCCTATTCAGGAAATGCTTGCGTAAGTTAATCCATTCAATTTTCATTCAGGTTACGCATGCCAAAGAGAATTAAAATACATGTTTTAATAGTCTTGCCATTGAATTTGTGTTCTAAATTGGGCTATTTATGTGACGATGACCAGGGTCTGTTCCAGAAAGTGGGCTCAAGAAATCTTATTTAAGCACAGAAATCTCCCGGAAATGATCAGTATAGCAATCCTTCCATTCTTTTTGCCAATCCGTACCCTCAGTTTTGCAAACCATGTATTTAGTTTGTCAATCCATTATGGAGCTAAAGTAGTGTCAAAACTAGCAAACAAACAGAACACAAATGTCCTAAAATTCGCAAACAATTAGGGTGTTTTGCAAATTCAAAATGCGATTATCAAATGAACGTAAACATGATCATCAAACGTATAAAACATAATTATCAAACAAACACAATTTGTTTCGTAAATACAAATTACTGTCAATCAAATACAACACCGTTTTCCAATGCAAGACACTTGTTTTGCAAGTACCGAAACGTTTTCCCAGTACAAAAAAAGGTGTCTCTACTGGAGCCACAAAATGATGTACAGCCATCCGTAAAGTCATGACACGGTCCAGATTTGTGGGCTCCACCTGAGTGACCCTGGTGAAGACCTGGACAATGACCGAAAGAGGGGAATGCATCAAAGATGCCTGAAGGGCTTTCTACCATCCTCGTTGGCAGCTGTCCATCGATAAGCGGATGGTGCCATCCAAGGCCCGTATTGGAATAAAGCAGTACATGAAGGCGAAGCCCACCAAGTGGGGCTTCAAACTTTTTGAATTGGCTGTTCCCATGAATGGGTACACGTGTGGATTTAATGTTTATTGCGGCAAGTCGCTCTCAGCCACGGGAAAAGGACTGAGTTCCGACACAGTGATGGACCTGCTGAATGCTCCATATCTTAGAACAGGGTACCATGTTCCAAGATTTGTACCAGATCCGCTTCGGTGGATGCAGGACCATCAGGGAGAACAGGAAAGGCTTCCCATGTGTGAATGCAAATGACATTGAGAGAGAGGGATGATCCGGTGCCTCTGAAAAGGGACTCTTTGTTAAGTGAAGAACCAGGAGGATAAGTCCTGGTCTCGCAAAAGAGTACAAGAGTACAACAAGTTAATGGGGGGCGTGGATTTGTCTGATGCTCCATTGAAGTGCTACAGTGTCCGCCAGAAAACAAAAAAGTGGTACATTGCACTCTTCCACCACTTCATTGATATTGAATGGGTACTTGCTGCATAAGGAGCTGGCACACCTTAAAAAAACACTAAGCCCATCACACACAAGGCCTTCAGGGAGGACCTCTGTGAGCAGCTTGTGTAGTTTAATCCTGGGACAGTAGCAGTAGCTGCTGCTCCAGCAGAAGCCGCGGCTGAAGAAGAGGCTGGCACGTCAATGGGTGCAGTGGGGCCAATAATGCACCTTGTGGTACCAATTGGCGACCCCTCTGCCATTCATGCGTCACAGAAAGCCACAGCAGGACGTAGGTACTGTGTTCGATGCTTGACATCTGCCTGAAGACGACATGGAAGTGCGTGAAGTGTGCTGTACCTCTGTGTATCATACCTGACAGGAACTGCTTTGCTGCCTGTCATAAAGACAATTTTTTGCAAGTAGTTATTTTTTTTGTTTTTACACTCTGCAAATAGTTGCCTCCAAAAGTCCAACCCCACGTCCATCTTGTAGGAGGTGGAAACAGACATAGTATAGAATCCCTAATAAGGCTGGTTACTATACATTGGTAACCATGACAGCCTGTTTTGGGTATATCTGGAAATTTGCTGGCCAACGGGGCTCTGGTGAATTTTTTTTCCTTTAAGTATTTAATGAATTGCTCATTTAAAGATATTATGGACAACGTTGCATGTTTTGGAGAGGTTTTCTGGATACTTAATCTACAGACACATCTACATGAAATTTATAAACTATAAGTATGAGTAATTTTGAGTGAAGATAACTTGTTTTAATTTGTTCACAACATTATCCAAAATGTGCTGTTTTGGCACGTCTTGGTGTCTCGTCTTGGACAAATTCTTGCAGAATGGCACTGCTTTGCGATATCTACACAATTTTCTTTCCCATTGGTGACAAACATGTTGGGGATTAAATTTTACAATAAGTTTGCCCCTAACTGATTTATATTTGGTGAAATAAAGATGAGAACAAGTAAACTGTAAGGTGTTTTGTTATTTTTGGGCTTTGTATGTGTACCAAACACACTTTTCCATACTTTTCGTAGGTTTTGTAAGTTTAACGTAACTTGGAGTTCTGCTTTGACCACCCCCACTGACATCCGGTTCCTTTTGTCTGACCAGACATCCTCCATATGGCTAAATACATGCTCAGCATAGGCGTTGCTGACAGGGACAGACAAAAGAAAAGATACCATTTTCAACTACTCAGCTGCTTCTTTCTCCTTCTTGTAAAAAAAGCCCCATTTCAGTCTGGTTCAAGCTCTTCTGGGATGCTTTCAAATACAGCGTTCAGTTCAGTTGGACACAAAATACATGTGGAGAACGGATCTCCTTGGGTTGGCCTTATCCATTCTGAGTCTGAGTCCCAGTCTGAGTTGGACATTGTGTATTGGGGGTTTTTTTGCAACTGGTTGCTTGTCTTATTTTGTTCTCTCATCCTCCTCTCCCCCCATTTTATAAAAACTGACTAAATAAAAATAAATTGCTAGGTGATAAGGTAAACTTCTAAAACAGAATGCAGCAGCTCGTCTGGTCTTCAGCCTTCCCAAAGACTTGCATGTCACCCCCCCTGCTTAATTCCCTCCATTGGCTGCCTGTCATGGCTTGCATCAAATTCAAAACATTGGTGCTAGCCTTCCAAGCAGTTAAGGGGTCTGCCCCAGCTTACCTCCAGACCTCTTCGTTCGGCCTCCACAGGACACTTGGTGCCTGCCCCTCTCTGAACTTCCACCTCACGCTCACGACTACTGTCTGTTCTGGCTCCACGGTGGTGGAACGAACTCCCCATGGAGGTCAGAACAGTGGAATCTCTTGCCATCTTCAAGCGCAAACTGAAGACGCACCTCTTCAAGCTGCACCTCTCCCTGTCCCTCCCTACCTCCCTGTAAACCTTAATTGTTGTCTTTCTGTGATATTTACTTGTGTATTGGATGTGTAGTTTGGCTAGGTAAGCAGTGTTTGGCTAGGTAAGCGGTTTGTTCGTACATTTGCGTGTTGCAGTATTACGATTCGAGATCAGCTTAGCCAAGTATACAGATATGTCAAAATAGAAAGGGATCCAATGGAAGTAGCTATTGATATTAAAGTAATTGAGGCATTTTTTTAAAAATGCAATCCTTGGCAGCGTGTGTGTGTGTGTGTGTGTGTGTATTTGAAGGCCCATAAAAAAATCTTTCACCGGGCCCATCCTAACTAGTGTGCCGGCAACGCGGATGGCTAAAGAGTTTCTTGTCAAATTTTTCATGCACAGACTTTGTTTTATATAGATGGTTTCGGTTTTTAATTTATGCTCAAGGTACAATCAGTAATTTTGGGCTCCTAACAGTCAAGAGAGGAACTGCAGCAACAAACACCCTTAAACCACAAAATGCACTGTTTTGGAAAGTTGAGAGTGACAAACTTGGCAGAGCCTGCTGTCTTTTTGTCTTTTCTGGTAAGAACACTAAGAACAGGTGACTTTATGAAATGTTGACTTTAGTGTGCTGCACAACACTATTTTTATGTTTGGTCTTTTTGAAGTTTTCACTTTAGCTAACCAACTATATTATGAGCAAGCAATTTATTTAGCTATGGAACTAATTGGCTATATAACTAAGATATGATAGTGTACCACAAACGATGCAACCGCAACTTAGAAATAAAGGTTTAGCTAAACACTCCTGATTCAACATGTAAAGTGATAAACGGAATGTGTAGCTACCCAAATGGGACTCCAGACAAAGCTATCACTGAAATGTATACCATTGCTTATTATCCAAGCGACTACATATCTAAACTATACCAGTTATCAGTAGCAACAAGCAAATTAGCTATTAGTTAGCTAGCCGAATTTCCAAATATCAACCTGAGACAACGCGTGTGCACCAATGCATGCGCAACAATTCTTGCAACACTCACAATTATGTTCATATTGCCTCAGGTGGATATTTGTACATTTGTCCAGCTAACTATGGCTAATTTGCCTGTTGCTACCAATAGTGAACTGGTATTGTTTAAATATAACTGGACTAGTTATGTAGTCTTCGCTTGGATAATACGCAATAATGTACAGAGTTTCAGTGACAGGTTGTCTGGAGTGCAATTTGGGCAGCTACACCCAAACAATCAGAATAAGCCCCCATACCATTGGCATTAGAACCAATTTTCATTCTTGAATTATTACACAGCTGTACAATGTTTTGGTACAGACTATAAACACAGGCAGGTGGTGAGGCAACATGCCAGTGAGCCTTTTTCAACAATAGGAATTTACAATGGTATTGTAACAATGTTTTAACAGAAAAATCTTACCTATTGTCCCTTTAAGATTAACCAGATAAAGATTTAATAGAAATTTACCAGCATAACAGTGCAAAACTGTAGTAGTTGTGCTTCAGGTCTTCAATGTACTGCAAATCACAATGTAGTACCAGGTTACGTCATGCCAACTTCCAAGTACGAGTAACAGCTACAGATACGAGTAATTTAATTAGTTTAATGGATACGGAAACGGATACGAGTATGCACTACTCGCTCACCCCCAGTTTTTAAGCATAAGTTGCCACAGTAATACAGCTTGAACGATGTTGCACTTGCTTTGCTTTGTCGAACAGCCCTGAAAATGAGCCAGACTAACTGGAAATAGCCTGGCTAATTTGTTAAACTTGCTTTGTGGAACACCCCTCAAGTAAAAGGATCAATTGTTGACAGGCATCCAAAAGAAGCAAGCAAAAACTTGAAAGAATGTGCTTCAGACCGAAAATACCCAATATCAACGTGCCCAGCCAGTTTACCAGACTGAGAAGCAGGAAGCAAGGAAAAAAAAAATAAGACAAAGGGAGGTCTCTGGGGAGTGCTGTGTGCAATTTGCAATATTGCCTTCCAGCTGGCGCTGTAAAAATACGAAGGTTGATCAGACGCGATGGCATTTTGGAGCGGTGAACGATTAATTTTCTCTGTGATGGATTGCAAATGGGACAGATCTGGACCTGAGAGGAGGCCAGCATCGTCAAGCCTTGTTCCCCATTGAGACTCAGACGAGGGCAGGGAGTAAAATATGTACATCCACACCTCAAAGAAAGGCTATATTTCATGCTGCTCCGCTCAGATGGAACTGATCAGTTCCCCCCTCTCACATTCACGGAAGAGGCCTTATGCCCTATCCCTCGTACTTCTGAACAGGCTTTCCTTATTAACATGCACACAATTCACAGTGAAATGTTCAGTGTTAAATCAGCATGGTACATTTAGACACTCATAAACATTGTAAACTCAGAGGAGAATTAACAATGAACTTGAATTGAATTACTGTGAATTCAATAGGACAGCATTGCGCTTCATCCTTCGTGAAATGAACTAATGAATAAATAAATAAGTAAATAGCTTTTGCACCTGACCAGGCCAGTCGCAACTGAAGCTTGCGCCCATGCAGAGCATTATTCAGTCCCAAATATTGGAACAGAATAGAGTTGTAAACTCATTTGCCCATTCTCAAAAAAAGGAAAGAAGTGAGTGACTTCATTGAAGCTTGTGTTCGGAATATATATAGTTATATATATATCCTGATTTCTTATTTTTTTGCATTTTTGTCACACTTAAATGTTTCAGATCATCAAACAAATTTAAATATTAGTCAAAGACGACACAAGTAAACACAAAATGCAGTTTTTTAAATGAAGGTTTTTATTATTAAGGGAGTTCAATTTCTCTAGCCACACCCCGGCCTGATTACAGCCACACCTGTTCTCAATCAAGAAATCACTTAAATAGGACCTGCCTGACAAAGTGAAGTAGACCAGATGATCTTCAAAAGCTAGACATCATGCCGAGAGCTAAATAAATTCTGGAACAAATGAGAAAGAAAGAAAGAGAAAGAGAAAGAGAAAGAGAGAGAGAAAGAGAGAGAGAGAGAGAGAGAGAGAGAGAGAGAGAGAGAGAGAGAGAGAGAGAGAGAGAGAGAGAGAGAGAGAGAGAGAGAGAGAGAGAGAGAGAGAGAGAGAGAGAGAGAGAGAGAGAGAGAGAGAGAGAGAGAGAGAGAGAGAGAGAGAGAGAGAGAGAGAGAGAGAGAGAGAGAGAGAGAGATTAATTGAGATCTATCAGTCTGGAAATGGTTATAAAGCCATTTCTAAAGCTTTGGGACTCCAGCGAACCACAGTGAGAGCAAATGGCGAAAACATGGAACAGTGGTGAACCTTCCCAGGAGTGGCCGGCTGACCAAAATTACCCCAAGAGCGCAGCGACGACTCATCCAAGAGGTCACAAAAGACCCCACAACAACATCCAAAGAACTGCAGGCCTCACTTGCCTCAGTTAAGGTCAGTGTTCATGACTCCACCATAAGAAAGAGACTGGGCAAAAATGGCCTGCATGGCAGAGTTCCAAGACGAAAACCACTGCTGAGCAAAAAGAACATTAAGGCTCGTCTCAACTTTTTGGAAGGTGTGTGTCCCATTACATCTGGCGTAAAAGTAACACCGCATTTCAGAAAAAGAACATCATACCAACAGTAAAATATGGTGGTGGTAGTGTGATGGTCTGGGACTGTTTTGCTGTTTCAGGACCTGGAAGACTTGCTGTGATAAATGGAACCATGAATTGCGCCGTCTACCAAAAAATCCTGAAGGAGAATGTCCGGCCATCTGTTCGTGACCTCAAGCTGAAACGAACTTGGGTTCTGCAGCAGGACAATGATCCAAAACACACCAGCAAGTCCACCTCTGAATGGCTGAAGAAAAACAAAATGAAGACTTTGGAGTGCCTAGTCAAAGTCCTGACCTGAATCCTATTGAGATGCTGTGGCATGACCTTAAAAAGGCGGTTCATGCTCAAAAACCCTGTGGCTGAATTGCAACAATTCTGCAAAGATGAGTGGGCCAAAATTCCTCCACAGCGCTGTAAGAGACTCATTGCAAGTTATCACAAATGCTTGATTGCAGTTGTTGCTGCTAAGGGTGGCCCAACCAGTTATTAGGTTTAGGGGGCAATCACTTTTTCACACAGGGCCATGTAGGTTTGGATTTTTCTCCCTTAATAATAAAAACCTTCATTTAAAAACTGCATTATGTTTTTACTTGTGTTGTCTTTGACTAATATTTCAATTAGTTTGATCTGAAACATTTAAGTGTGACAAACATGCAAAAAAAATAAGAAATCAGGAAGGGGGCAAACACTTTTTCACACCACTGTATATTAAAACTTATTTAGGACTTAACATCTACTATGCCATGATGTTTACTTATAATAAACTTGAACTTTGAACTTGCCATTATTGTCCGTTGTTTATTCTGTTCTAAATAGCGTATGTCATGGCTCAGTTTGGTTACTGGGTATTACCTTTTAGGGCTGCAAGAGGGCACTCCTGTCATATTCAGGTTTCCCTCGTTTAGTCAGCAAACACTGATTGCACAAAGAGTTGGTAATCATGAACAGGTAATCTAATCTTTGTAAGCCTTGTTAGACTTGTTTGTGTTTCACTTCCTGTTTCTTATGTTCTGTCATTTACAAAGTCACGTACACGGCAGCCAGAGAGCGGTTTTGCTTTCTGTTGAAGGAAAAGTAGGAACTGCTTTTAGTTTGGTCTTGTGTTAGGGTAGAGACTGTGACCCTGTTTGGTTGCTCACCCTGTGCTGTGTTCGGTTCCCTGAGGCGTGCTGTCCCTAGTTTCAGCAGACGCCGAATGTATCCATGCTTTTTGACACTATTTTCCCATTCCTTAACTAGGTATACGATTTATTATTTAGGTTTGTAAGACGTAGACACACTAGGTAGGAGACATGAACACGCTGTTTATGAGATGTGACTTGCTCTGTTCTATTCTCTTTGGTGTGCAGTCCCTAAGTTTGGCAGTCGCCGTGGTGTGCCTATTGCTTGCTCACCTCATTCATGGTATTCCTGCGTGGTCAGTAGAGTTGGAAGTTGAGCTGGCTTTATTTATTTCTCGCCATTAGTTTCCTCGTTCTAGTATATCTGAATTACCTCGCTTGAGTTTGGAGACTGTCGTACGTGATGATCGACAATCCATTTAAGATTAAATGTATTTTGCTTCAGGGGTTTTTCTGTTTGAGGCCCTAAAGTAAGTTTTATATTTCCGAATATCAGCTGTCTTTTCGTGGTAGTTACTGGTGTGCATGTGTAACCAGTGGGTCATTGTGAATAGTACTTCCGGGTTACTTCCCGGGTAGTTGTTTACATTTTGCCACAGTAGCTACCGGGAGCTCAAGCTCATTCATTGCACAGCTGGTTTTGATCTCGCAATCACGCTAATAGCAACGAGGATAAAACCAGGAAGGGGCAGCTCGTGGAAGGCTTGCTCTTTGTTCATTCTGGAATCCATTTGCGGGGGATAGATGGGAATCCTGGCGAGGTGGGTGAGTTGGCGTTTGTGGAAGGCATGTTAAACTACCGAAGTTAACTAAACATTGTATTTGTTAACAGGTGCCAGGTATCATCCTTTTCTGTGTTTCGGCTGCAGTGCGGGTGTGTGTCAAACAGTGACGACGGTAGTTATTTTACTATTTTATTGATTTGTTTGTTAAATGCTTTTAGTGTAATGTTAATGTGCTCTTTTTAGATTGCTGCTGTGTCTGAAGGCAACGGGTTTGTGTGCGTATGTATGTGCTATGCTACAGGTATGATGCATTCACCAACATTGCTGGTACCATTAATTGTTTGAATTATAATATAACACACCATATATGACGCACCATATTATGGTTGAACATTGGTACAAATTTTATGTATGTATTTGCAGGAGTCTGCCATTGCTGTTTTGCCTGAGTGGTTTTTATGTTTCTGTTTATTTGCTTTCAAACAAATAAGGTGTTTGATTGGGCAATGTTTGATGGCCTTTGGCTGCTTGTATTTAAGATTTTCTTCCCACTAAGCTCAGCTTCCGGGTACTGGCTGGTCCACTAGCTTGAGCATTAAGCTTAGTGTATTGACTATTCTGTGTGCTCCTTTCCATCAACAGAAGCCAGTGAACGTGGTTCCAGTGTATTGGGGGCACTGGGTGGTTCCTTTCCTGCACTGTATGAGGTGAATTAAGCTTAAAGATAATAAGCACTTTCACATTATTCTTGTGGTTTGCCGTGTATGCCTTGGTGTGTTTTGATACACTATCTTAGATATTGTAGCACTCGGAGTGGTTGCTGTGTTGAACTTCTCTCTTTCCCAGTATGCCAGGTAACTACTCTCATTGGCCAAATTAACTATTTGCTTACCTCTGCTCACTTTTGGACTGCCAGTACCCTGCGCTTGCTATTTTCCTGCCTTTCTCTTTATATGCTGATGGCTTGTGTGCTTTTAACTATATGACATATTTTTGTAATAAAGATATGTTTGATTAATTACTCTTTCATGAGTCAATCTATTTAATAAATATTGCCCAGTCAACTGGAATACCTGTCTCTGTCTTATTTGTACAGCTTAATTCGGCCGGCGGCCTGAAGAGTGTGAACTGCAAGTCTTAAGGCGCAAGGCCTTAGGTGGCGTAATCTGGTCTTTGGCCATTTTCAGTGTAACCTAGGGTTACACATGCATGTGCCTTTGTAGAGTGTTTTTGGACTTGGTCCCCTCCCTTTATTCTGTGCAAAATTGGTTGATAGTTAACAGGGCTGGCTTCATTGGCAGGGATTTGATCCTATTTCCAGATTTTACCCTCTACTTGTGGCTATTCCATGATCCGCTGGTAATGTTGTCAATTCCTTTCATTCTGCTTTGGTGACTATGGCCGCTTGTCAGAAGTACCTTGAGTCGGAATGACTCCTCGCCCTCCTTTTCAGTGTTGTTTTGTGTTGGAAGTTTGCCTTTTGTTACTTTCACTCCTTTACTAGTGGTTACCTTTTGTGATTAACTTTTAGATCCCCTTAATGGGTTGCTCCTCCACCCCTGTTCCCTCAGTGTATTACATTGCCTTTGTAGGACCAACCTTGTCTGGTTATGCATAAGCTACACACACTTGGTCAGCTGAACAAAAAGCCTTCCTGGAGAAGAGATTCTCAGGAAGGTTTATAGAGGAAAGCTCCCACTCAAATGAACAACCTATAGGGCAACTATTTGATAGTCTTTGGGCTATCTTTCCTAAAAGCTCTCAGGCAGCCCCACATTCACCGGGGCAAGCTCCAGCTTTCCAGAATCCTCATCGGTAGCCCTACCCAGACTACCACAGTCCAGGTCACTACTCGCAGAACAACCCAAATTACAATGGAACCCTCAACTCTGACTACAGCCTGACTGACCTAGGGTAAGCCAAAAGAAAACTGAATTTGTGTCATGCCTGCCAGTTCTCGGATCCCTGTCCTTTAGTTTTTCCCCAGTTCACCTTGTCGTGTATTGTATTTAAAAAAAATGTTTTCCATGTTGTAGGTTGGGTGCGGATCGTGTTTCTCTTCTGCTTCTGATTTTCCATCGCACACAGTCGCTCCACTCACCTTGTTACCCTGCCTCACTTCCTGTGTTTCACCTTTTTCACCTCATTTATCCCATTAGCACTGATTTCAGTTGCCTCAGACCTCACCACATTCCTCACCCCTCAATCAATCATTCAATTAGTACTGGCAAATGTAGGCATTCACTTCCACATAGTTCATTATTAGTTAGATTCCCTACACTTGTCGTTTTCACTGTCCCAGTTCACACTCCCTTCCCTGCCAGACTGAAGTTTCTGTGAAGTCAAGAGCCTTTTGTGTCTTAATCAGTTCCTGTGAGCTGTCCAGTTTTGTCTCCGTACCCAGCCTTGTCTCCTGCCTGTCCTGTTGGTCCCTGCCAGCTTGCCTGCCTGCTTGCTTTCCTGCTTCCTGTCAGCGTTCTTGCCCGCTCACCTTCCTGGTTCCTGCCAAACTTGCCTGCCTGTTTTTCTCCAGCTCACTCGGTCTATTCCTAATAAACGCCTCCAGTGAGGAGTGCTTAACCTGACTGGTCTGCGTCTGCCTTTGGGTCCTCACCAGTCACCTGTTGAAACTATTTGTTCCAGAAGTTGTTTGTGGTTTCAATAGATTGTTGCTTGTTGTGTTTCAATGATCAGAACTTCATAAATGATGGATGGGTGTATAGATATTTAACAGAACTAAAGTGAATATTTGCCAAAAAAAAAAGGAAAAACCATTTGTTTTTAAGAATATTTAGCTGTCATCTGTTACAGCTGTCAAACTGCACTGGGACACTCAGTTTAGACCTGCACTTTTAAGTGTACACTGCCACCTCTCTGCCAATGTGCGTGTGTTTATTTTTTTTATTTTTTTTATTGTACTGGCACTTATGATAAGGCTTGCCTCCTTATTTTCATGTTTGAAACTTTGTTTTGCCTCACATTAAAAGAGAAGTCGGATACAGTATGTCTCGTTTGTAGAGCAGATGACCTGTACGGAGGGGGAAGTGGGTGCTGATATATCTGGTGAGTCCTTTCCTTGTGCTGCTACCACTGGCATTGTAGTGTGCATTCACTGGCTGCTTGGGCTGAGGGTAGTTGGCATTTGTCTCTGTGATCAAACCAGTTTCTGTTGGGAAAATCTTTTTCCCTTTGAAAGAAATTGTGTAATGCGTAGCAGGTTACAATCATGGTTGGTGCAAAGGTGAAATGAACATCTCTCTTTGAGCAACATGGCTCAGGCAGTAAGAGCAATCGTCTGGCAGTCAGAGGGTTGCCGGTTCGATCCCCCGCCCGCCTGACGAGCTGGTCGGTGCCTTGCATGGCAGCCAATTGCCGTTGGTGTGTGTATGAATGGGTGAATGAGAAGCATCAATTGTACAGCGCTTTGGATAAAGGCACTATATAAATGCCAACCATTTACCATTTTTTCAATAGTACTCCATCTTGACTTTAGCAAGTAAATGTCATCTCTACTCCCTCCCTGACTGAACTGAGGTACACGTTAATTGATTCTTGCTCCGGAGTCAGTTGAGGGGAGTTTGAGTACCCCTTGATCAGCTAGGATTCATGCTGGGGGATATACATGCTTGTTGTTCATTTTTGTGGTTTATTTCAGAGCTATTGAATTATTATAATTGACCTAATGTTTAGCCTTAAGTAGGGAGGGCAAAGTGGACCTTTCGAATGTAGACCGCTGTGTGTGCATGTAAGTTTGCCAATACATTTCTCACAGAAAATGTAATTTGTGAGACGGGTGCGTGGGGGTTGGACCCAAAATGCACGACTCAGAAACAATAGTAATATAAAGACCCCTCAGGGCTTTATTCGGGACGAATCCCAGGAGAGTAGTCAACACAAGCAAAGTCCATACACGTAGATCCAGCCAAACAAAAAGTAAACAAACAAAAAGCACGGTGCCGAGGGAAGAGGCAAACTCGTAGTCGGTAAACGTGCAGGGAGGTCCGGTAGCAGGAGAGCTGTCAGCGGGGCTGAAGTACAGGCGGACGGCAGGCAGAGTCGTAGTCGAGGGCGATGCGGAAGTCGAAACCATAAAACAATCAGCGAGGCAAAAGTACAAAGACGGTAGGCGAGGACGTGGTCAAAAACAAGCGGTGGTCAACAAAACAGAAATCAATAAACTATGGTCGGTAAACAGGCTTGGATCGTAACGTGTAATCAATAATAGAAATGCTCAAGAGTTGCTTTGGAGTTCAAGAGGCAGACAATTTCGCGAAGAACAGTTGCGCGACTGGGCTATAAATGCGGGTGTAGACAGGTGTCGAGGACCCGGCCCTAGGCCCCCCTGATGAGAGATTGACGGGGGATGGGTTAGAAAGGAATGCATTGTTAACCCCTCGCACACGCCATCGAGGTGGTAGTAAGAAGGCCCGTAAGAAGAAAAATATGTGGTTCAGAGAATGAGCAGCCATACTTGTCAGTAGAGGAGTCTGAAGTCGGGGGACTTAGATTTAGGGTTTTAAGCAAGGTTAAAGTTCTGACTGAGAATACCCCAACCCTACAGGGGAGGGGCACAATGCCTGGCTAAAGAAAAACAAAAATAAGGAAAACGGAAGGGACGTCAATACCGAAAGAAAATTAAGAGGCTTCAAGGGCCTTCCTGAGGATAACACAAATAATTTATCTAATAGATTTAAAAGACTGACTATAGAGGAGTTAAATGATGAATTACACTCAGCTATTAGCTGGATGTCCTTTGTAGATCCCTTAAGGCGCCACAAAAAGGGGCACCTGAAGAGGGTGTTGAGATGATGGCAGGCTTTAACGTCTGGCTTGCATGAGATCAAAGTTTGGAGGAAGTCAAGGAGAGATTATGAAACTGACACAGACACCAGTGATGAATAGGTTCATTAAAAACAACATAAGGGCTAGTGTTTTTCCACTCGTATATTAAGATGGTGGAAATTCCCAAACCAGAGGGGCCCATGAAATAAAATATTGGGGACATTTCTTTTGAGGTATGAGAAAATGACAATTGGACAAACAGAAATAATTAATATGATCATTAAAAAACAGGTTATATAAGCGATAAATGTCTTCCCGCTTGACATATTGGGGGCATTTCTTATCAAAAAAGGTACACTTTTGTATGCAAAAAAGATATATAAGAAATAAGCTTTTAGACCTTAGAGCAGGATCCCAGAATTTGGCTTCAGAAGATATCTACGAGCTGGTGAAGAAAGAGCCACGCAGAACAATTATAACCAAGCTGGAGTGGTAATTATAATCTATATTACTTGTAGAAGTAGGAAAAGTAACATATTATAAGTTTACTTTTATATATCTTTTATTTCTCATTAGGGTACTATATAAAGTAGAAAAATGTAGAGAGGTTATCATATTTAGATAAATATAATATTCTAGGAATAGTTTCTTTTTAAACGTCAAGAAGGGGGAGCTATAGGATAAGGCTAAGGCGAAAGAGGATGGATATAGGAAGGGTGTACCTTGATTTTTAAACATCGTGGTGGAAAGGTAATTTAGAAAGAGCTAAGAGGGGTATATGTAACTTGCATGTGATTAGCAAACTGCAAAAGATGATATGTACACTGTAATCTGTATAACTCTATTCTTTTGATTGATTATAATAAAGTATATCTTACTATAATCATATGTGATGAAGAGTCTTTAGAGGAATACATTGAATACAGGACATCGATTACCAGATTTGCATCACACCCTTCACTTCGAGACTGGGCTGGAAGTTCAGTAGAACTTACCAGGGCTCCAGGACGTTCGGAGTACTTGAGTTCGTCCCCGAGACACCTCCTCGTGGGGTACTGCTCGTGGGAACGTGAGGTCTGAGCTCGGCAAGGGGTCCGTGGCTCACGACACAGGTGTAGACAATTAGTTAGCGCGTAGCAAGGAAATGGAAAACAGGTGCGATGGATGACAAGTTTAACAAGGAGATTAGTAATCGTTAGTAATAAACCTATCCTGCCCTAGCATTAGTAAATTAGTAAATGACATGCACGAGAAACGTAAGGTAACATGAACACATGATTAGTCTTGTTAGTTTCTACCCAATCCTGATCTAGCGTTAGTCGTTTTAGTAAATAGACAAATGGAAATAATAAGGGAGTGAATGACAGAAGGAGCGAGAGAGAAAAGGCGGAACGCAAGGTTTGCGGAAAGACATGTAAAAGTGTATGCATAAACAACGACCAGTTAACGTAACAATAAACATAAATCAAAACATAATACAAAACGAAACTAAGACGATAACCATTCAACAAAACAAGGTAATATAATCGTAACGAAACATAACTAGACATGACGAGAAAATAAATCGTAACAAGAAATAAACTAAACAACATGACGAACCTAGACTAACATAATACATGATAAGACACTACGTGACTAAGACAACATGAATAAACATAAAACATGGCGAGACAGACCTGAAACGTGACAGGACCCCCCCCTTAACGACCGACTCCTGGCGGTCCTTGGAATTTATCAGGGTGGTCACGATGGAAGTCTCTGATGAGCGATTTGTCCAGAATGAGACTGGGAGCGACCCAGGAACGCTCCTCAGGGCCATAGCCCTCCCAGTCAACCAAGTATTGCACACCACGGCCCCTCTTACGAATGTTCAAAAGCTCTTTCACAGTGAATGCAGGGTGGTTATCAATGATGCGGGGGGGAGGGGGTGGGGGATCGGGGGGACAAATGGGGTGAGAGGATACAGGCTTAATACATGAAACGTGGAATGTGGGGTGAATTTTAAGTGAAGCAGGGAGTGACAGTTTAACAGAGGATGGGTTAATAATGCTGTGGATCTTAAAGGGACCAATGAAGCGGGGTTGCAGTTTGTGAGAGGTGGCTTGGAGGGGAATGTCCTTAGTCGACAGCCAAACGGAGTCACCTGGTTTGTAGGCTGGAGCTGGTGTGCGGTGTCGATCCGCGAAGCGCCGATTACGGTCTGCCGTGCGTAAAAGCGCGGCCTTGGCATCCCTCCAGATCTTAGCGCAGCGCTTCATGTGGGTGGCGAGGGAGGGAACGGCGATCTCGGCCTCCTGGTCAGGAAACAGTGGAGGTTGGTAGCCAAGAGAGATCTCGAAGGGAGATTTTCCGGTAGCGGCGCAGGGCAGGGTGTTGTGCGCGTACTCAACCCAGGTGAGCATCTTGCTCCATGAAGCCGGATTCTGGTTAGAGACACAACGAAGTGCGGCTCCCAAATCCTGGTTGGCCCTCTCGGTTTGCCCATTGGACTGGGGGTGATAGCCGGATGAGAGGCTGGCCGTGGCACCGAGGGCCAGGCAGAAGGCTTTCCACACTTGGGAAATGAATTGTGGGCCCCGGTCGGATAAAATGTCTGAGGGGATTCCGTGGATGCGGAACACCTCCTTTATCAGTACGTCCGCGGTCTCTTGGGAGGTGGGTAATCCAGGTAGGGGGATGAAGTGGGCTGCCTTACTAAAACGATCCACTACGGTGAGGATGGTGGTGTTACCTTCGGAAGGGGGAAGTCCGGTAACAAAGTCCACCCCAATGTGGCTCCAGGGTCGGCTGGGCACGGGCAGCGGTTGGAGTAGACCAGCAGGGGCTTGGTGGGAGGCCTTGCTTCTGGCGCAGGTGGTGCAAGCCTTGATGAAGCGCCTGGTGTCAGGGATCATGGAGCTCCACCAGAACTTTCGTTTAAGCACCGCCAAGGTGCGGGTAAAGCCGGGATGGCAGGACAGGAGGGACGAGTGAGCCCATTGGAGCACCGGTGTCCGGGCAGCAGAGGG